>NC_086318.1:142299501-142673668 GCF_036172605.1 Pelobates fuscus
ATTGCAGCGTGTTACTTGTATAAAATAGAAGCAATCATTCAATCAGATTCCAAACTCTCCACTATGGCCAAGACCAAAGAGCTTTCCAAGGATGTCAGGGACAAGATTGTAGACCTATACAAGGCTGGAATGGGCTACAAGACCATCGCTTAGCAGCTTGGTAAGAAGGTGATTATTCACAAATGGAAGAAACAAAAAATAACTGTCAGTCTCCCTCGGTCTGGTGCTCCATGCAAGGTCTCTCCTTGTGGAGTTTCAATGATCATGAGAATAGTGTGGAATCAGCCCAGAACTACACAGGTGGATCTTGTTAATGATCTCAAGGCAGCTGGGACCCTAGTCACCAAGAAAACAATTGGTAACACACTACGCCGTGAAGGACTGAAATCCTGAAGTGCCCACAAGGTCCCCCTGCTCATGAAAGCACATGTACAGGCCCATCTGAAGTTTGTCCATGAAAATCTGAATGATTCAGCGGAGAACTGTGTTAAAGTGTTGTGGTCAGATGAGACCAAAATTTAGCTCTTTTGCATCAACTCAACTCGCCGTGTTCGGAGGAGGAGGAATGCTGCCTATGACCCCAAGAACACCATCCCAACCGTCAAACGTGGTGGAAACATTATGCTTTGGGGGTGTTTTTCTGCTAAGAGGACAGGATAACTACACTGCATCAAAGGGACGATGGACAGGGCCATGTACTGTCAAATCTTGGGTGAGAACCTCCTTCCCTCAGCCAGGGCATTGAAAATGGGTTGTGGATGGGTATTCCAGCATGACAATGACCCATAACACACAGCCAAGGCAACAAAGGAGTGGCTCAAGAAGAAGCACATTAAGGTCCTGGAGTGGCCTAGCCAATCTCCAGACCATAATCCCATAAAATAAATCTGTGGAAGGAGCTGAAGGTTCGAGTTGCCAAACGTCAGCCTCAAAACCTTAATGACTTGGCGAGGATCTGCAAAGAGGAGTGGGACAAAATCCCTCCTGAGATGTGTGTAGACTTGGTGGCCAACTACAAGAAACATCTGACCTCTGTGATTTCCAACAAGGGTTTTGCCACCAAGTACTAAGTCGAAGGGGTCAAATACTTATTTTACCCATTGACATGCAAATCAATTTATACATTTTTTGACATGAGTTTTCCTGGATTTTCTTTTGTTATTCTGTCTCTCACTGTTAAAATACACCTACCATTAAAATTATAGCCTGATAATTTCTTTGTCAGTGGACACATGCTCAAAATCAGCAGGGGATCAAATACTTTTTTCCCTCACTGTAGGAAAAAATATACATTACCAAAAAACACAGTGATAGAATCATGGAAATTACAATCCACAGCATCTGTCTGCAGGAGCAAGGCTTTTGGGTGCCTGAGCATCATGGCTAAATGTAGTCCACGGGGCATCTGCAGTTCTTTGTTAGCTCTTTGTCATAGTATTTAATTAGATGTTTGTGAACTACATTTCCCATGATAGAAATGGAAAGGAATAGCTGGGTGCAAGAAAAAGATGTGGAAGGGGAAGACACATGTAGCCACGCACATATGGGGTGCCCCATACAATGTGAACTTATTTGTCATTAACCCCATGACAAATGTGTGCTTACATGATGCCATGTGTTGCTAAGGGGGCTGAAGCCCCAGATGTTGGACTCTTTAGCCATAGATCTCTGCAGACAGTGAAGGAGTGGAAGATATTAGTATTTCATATTTTTAGTTTTATCATTTGTAATTGTTTATCTCAAAACAGTCTCCTGATACAAAACAAAAGATCACCAGTGTAGTGCTCCACAAGGCTACTAAGAGGAGTTTGCAGGCCCATCAAGTCACAGTTGGGAGAGGATTGTGGGGAAAATAACTTTGCTGTACACCCCTCTGCTAGTTAGGTAGTATTGTGGGATTGGATTGAATACCTAGATGTTCATCATGTGCTTGTTTCCAGCTATGCTTTCATTGAGATCCTGGAGTACAAAAACCACATGTTGTTCATGGGTAGAGAGGAGAATACATAATATGGAGTGTCAAAGAAATGTCATGGTGTACCCACACCTTTCTGTTAGCGTAGGGTCATCACATTTTGTTTGGGGTTCAAGCTCTAGGTGTGGATCCTAGGAATACCATGCCACAACACCAAAATAATTAAGTGGATACTGTTACATCCCATAGGGATGTAGGTATCATGTAGGTATCCTGTAGGTGGGCACCTCCATCTTAGCTCCCTGTCAATCATTGTTCTAATCTCCATCCTTTGCTCCTATCAATCACCATGGAGAAAACCTACAGAAAAAAGGGAAAGCTGAAAACAATGTTTCTATTCCTCCACCTCATGTTTTCTCTGGCTTTGCATTGTTTGAGCTGAATCATGATGTATTTTGCTAAATCTCATGAAAAAAAACATTAACACCAAGTTATAGGTGATTTTTAATGTTTTATTCAATAGAGTACTTTCCAGAGAAGTGGCTGTTACCGTTTAAGTATGCAGCAGACACAATGACATATATTTTAAGGCAATTCACACAGTAAATAAAAAAAATCTTACAGGAAAAAAAAATTACTTTGATGTATAGGATATATATATATATAACACTTTACATAAATTATTATTATTATAAATGGTTATAATCTATCAAATAAAAAATTAATACATTATTGAAAAACAACCCCTTACTTCACCCCTGTGCAATGCTTCTCTCATATGTGTTAATAATAATAATGTGAAATGTGTTATATGTTATGATTGATTATTACAGTGAGAGTAATATTATTTATAACAACATCCCTTAGAGTCCCAGGCTTCCCCAAACTCCGGCCCTCCAGATATTACTGAACTACAACTCCCATGATTCTTAGCCTATCTATTTCATTCATAGAACCATGGGAGTTGTAGTTCAGCAACATCTGTAGGGCCGGAGTTTGGGGAAGCCTGCCTTAGACTGTACATTGCACAAATCTGAGTGTTTAACAGACGTTGATGGGTGAACAGTCTCAGTAATTCAATTTACTTAAAAAAAAAAGTTGATGATGAAGACAATGAGAAACTTTACAAATCTACGGTCAACATACTACAGCAGATTTTTATGTGAATAAACAACACCATTATAATGTTAATAACTTATTCTTAATCAACACATGCAGAATGATGATTTATAGTAAAGCATCAAAGGAAAGCAGTGGTAACTGTAATGTGAGTCATTTTATGGCAGTACAAAGAAAATACAGTGAGTTTTTTTGTTGCTGTTGCTTCAATGAAAATATCTGTGAACAACCAGATAATGGTTTATTTTCTCAGCAAACATTAAACATGCACATATCACCATCTAGTGGACAGAGAACAAAATAACTAGAATTTTTAATTACATTAGTGATTGCTGTTAAACTTAGTTGAACATTTTATGCAATTTCTTAAATATACATTCTGTTATCAAATTGGAAACATTTTCACTGTGCAACAGTGGATCCGATGTCTAGAAAGTAAGTGTGTTTTAGTTTCTGTTATGTTAATATTTAATAGGGCACTTTAAACACCATATATACTATAGCGAATTATCATAGTTATGAGGTTATAAGGATATTGATTAAGTTTCTTCCAAGTCTGTAATACTCATATTGTCTAATAAGAGGTGTTCAATACTGGCATATTGGGGGATATGTCTAGGCAAACCTTCATTAACTCTCTCAGCATGACTGGATTAATACAATCTGTTTGTCTCATTTGGCTGCACTGAAAGGGTTAGCGATACCCCAGCCTCCCTGCCTTCCTATATGCTGTGTGAACATGCAATGCATACTCATATTGTTTAAATAGACAAACAGGTGGTTCAGCGCTAAATGGCCAAACAGAACGTAGTATAATTAAAGGGATTCTCCAGTGCCAGGAAAACATATTCTTTTTCATGGCACTGCAGGACCCGGTTATGCCCATCTCCCTCCCATGCCCCCCATCCCAAGTTGCTGAAGGGGTTAAAACCCCTTCAGTGACTTACCGGAGTCCAGCGCTGATGTCCCATGGTGCTGGTCAGGCTCCGCCTACTCTCCTCCCCGCCGTCAGCCGGTGGGGGAGACTTAATGCGCATGCGCGGCAATGGCCGTGCACGCGCATTAGACCTCCCCATAGGAAAGCATTATTCATTGCTTTCCTATTTCAGTGACGCTGGAGTTCCTCACATAGCGTGAGGACGTCCAGCGTCTTATAACACACTTTTCGTGTTCTGAAAACACGGAAGTCCCTCTAGTCCCTCTAGTCCCTCTAGTCCCTCTAGTGTCTGATAGACAGCCACTAGAGGAGGACTTAACCCTGCAAGGTTAATATTGCAGTTTATGAAAACTGCAATAATTACACTTGCAGGGTTAAGGGTAGTGGGAGTTGGCACCCAGACCACTCCAATGGGCAGAAGTGGTCTGGGTGCCTGGAGTTTCCCTTTAAGGCAGAAAAGTTAGATTATGGGGTTCCCTCACCGGCCCCAAAGAGAGAGGATACACAATGAATTAAAAACAAGAGTAAGTTGTGCCTAAAAATAGACAAAATACCAACTATTAAACTAAAAAAAATAAAAACAGTAAACACTCCAAATGTATGAATATTAAAATATAAAAAGAGTAAAAAACTGTGAGGTGCAGCACATGTAATAGTCTAGTCCTTATTTGTATGTTTTTCTCTTGGCATCAGGAGATTACAGCTTCTTCGGTTCGAACCACCCATAATATAGAAATAGAAGCTAATATAGTGTAGTATGCCACAGATATTAATAGGTATATGCAATACGTAGTGATCCTACTTACATATTCAAGAGCTAGTCCTAGGATATACTCATTAATTTATGTGACATACTACACCATATTAGCTTCTTTTTCTATTTTATGGTTGGTTCGAACTGAAAAAGCTGTAATCTCCTGACGCCAAGTGAAAACCATAAAAATAGGGACTGGACTATTGCATTTGCTGCACCTTACAGTTAGCTTTCTACTCTTTTTATTTTAATATTCATACATTTGGTCTTTTTACTGTTTACAATTTGTTTTTAAGTTTAAGAGTTTGCATTTTATCTATTTTAGGCACAACTACCCTTGTTTTTACTTTCATATTGTATAAACATTTTGCATAAATAATGTGGAAGTGACTGAAGGGTGTCTTCATGCACTATAATCACTACAATAACCTACTGTGAATACAGTGCTTGGAGTGTTCTATTAAATGTGAACATGCATCATACATTGAATGTGCCAATTTACAGGTTACATTGGCAGTGAATTGATCAATATGGATGATTTTTTTAAATTAATTAACCAAACAAACAAGGTGCACACATAAACTTTGAAGAAATTTAGACAACCAAATATACAGCATCAGTGCTCACCCTGAAATATCTTGGCAAACTCTGATCTATACACAAAAATACAAAGGCAAAAACTGGTGTAACTTTAAATACAAATCAGTGGAAGTGTGAGTGTGATAAAATATACTTTGACATTTTTCCTAATGTGGTGTCTCTGGATCCACATGAACATTACAAATATGAAGGTTAAATTCTTCTCAATCTTTAGTCACTTAAAACTGTATGAAAGACATAAAAAATGCAACATAGTGTAAGACCATCAATAACAATACAATTAAGATAAAATATTGCATTCACAAATGTCAGAGCAGTACAGTCAGAAGGGCATGTAGAAAGGTCTAAAAGACTGGCAATATATAGAACACAAGTATATTCCGGCAATAGATTTAGTCCTCAGTCCACCCACTTGTGCCGCATCTGAATCTCTTCAAGGTGGAGCTTGTATCCAGTGTTGAAAATTCTGCTTTCTAAAGCTCACCAATCAGAGCTAATGAGTCTCTCCATATGGTTAACACATAGAAACATAAACTGTGATAAGAACCATTTGGCCCATCTAGTATGCCCATTATTCTAAATACTTTCATTAGTTCCTGGCCTTATCTTATAGTTAGGATAGCCCTATGGTTATCCCACGCATGCTTAAATTCCTTTACGGTGTTAACCTCTACCACTTCAGCTGGAAGGATATTCCATGCATCCACTACCCTCTCAGTAAAGTAATACTTCCTGATATTATTTTTAAACCTTTGCCCCTCTAGGGCAAACAGGTGTTGCCTATGTTAGGCTTCCAGCCTGAACCAAAAAGATGGCCGCCGGGATCATGTTAGGCGACACGTTATGACGTATCTCAGCCCAAACATTAGGAATCAAATCTCTATTTCTGGGCCAACATTCAACTCCCACAGGCTCATCCCCAGAGGGAATATCAACCAACACAACAGGGGAATCCCTTAATATTGGGACCTAAACGTGAAAAACAAAAATATGGCCGCCAAGGTTTATTCAGGTGACCTATATATTTGCCCCGGTCTATAATTTTAATGGTAGGTGCATTTTAACAGAGACAGACAGAATAAAAAAAAGAAATCCAGCAAAACGCATGTCAAAAAAGTTATACATTGATTTGCATGTCAATGAGTGAAATAAGTATTTGATCCCCTATCAATCAGCAAGATTTCTGGCTCCCAGGTGTCTTTTATACAGGTAAGGAGCTGAGATTAGAAGCACTCTCTTAAAGGGAGTGCTCCTAATCTCAGCTTGTTACCTGTATAAAAGACACCTGTCCACAGAAGCAATCAATCAGATTCATAACTCTCCACCATGGCCAAGACTAAAAAAAACTTTCCAAGGATGTCAGGGACAAGATTGTAGACCTACTCAAGGCTGGAATGGGCTACAAGACCATTGCCAAGCAGCTTGGTGAGAAGGTGACAACAGTTTGTGTGATTATTCGCAAATGGAAGAAACACAAAATAGCTGTCCGTCTCCCATGGTCTGGTGCTCCACGCAAGATCTCACCTTATGGAGTTTCAATGATCATGAGAATGGTGTGGAATCAGCTCAGAACTACACGTGAGGATCTTGTTAATGATCTCAAAGCTGCTGGGACCCTAGTCACCAAGAAAACAATTGGTAACACACTACGCCATGAATGACTGAAATCCTGCAGTGCCCGCAGGGTCCTCCTGCTCAAGAAAGCACATGTACAGGCCCGTCTGAAGTTTGCCAATGAACATCAGAATGATTCAGAGGAGAAGTGGGTGAAAGTGTTGTGATCAGATGAGACCATAATCAAGCTCTTTGGCATCAACTTGCCATGTTTGGAGAAGGAGGAATGCTGCCTATGACCCCAAGAACACCATCCCCACTGTCAAACATGGAGGTGGAAACATTATGCTATTCTACCCATCTATTCCATTACCGTCTGTGTCACTATACCCCACTCCCTCTAGCATGTAAGCTCATTGAGCAGGGCCCTCAACCCCTCTGTTCCTGTGCGTCTGATTACAATTACATGTTTGTTAGTCCACTCATTGTAAAGCGCTGCAGAATTTGTTGACGCTATATAATAATAATAATAATAATAATAATAATGTCTTTGCAAGACAGGTGCATATATGTTAATCCCTTTGCCTGTAAAATGTGTCTTGAATGCTTTGCATTTTCCATATCCATAGAGATTCTGGGTTTGTAGGATATGTGGCGAAGTAGTCTGTAGTAGTGCAGCATCTTTTACTTTATATACTCAAAACCCCCATTTAAGGTTTTTTTTGTTCATTTTTTTTGGTAATTATTCTGGCCAAACCTGGCAGCTACACAATTTGCACAAATTGAAACCTTTGACAAAGGCTACCAAAAGAAGGTGAGGATTTGTTTTATGTTCATTGCAAGACACTATTGAAATAGATAAGATGAATATTAAAGTGATTTTATGCAGCTTAGGTAGACCATGATGGGACCTACTTGCGCCCTAACCTGTGCAAATGTTATAAGTTTATTATGATGGTGCTTAATGTGTCATTTTAATTGTGGAAGGAGGCAACAAAGTACAGTTTTGCCTAGGATATCAAAAATCCTTGCACTAGCCCTGCATAAGCAATCAGTGTGACAGACATTAGAGAAGTGCTTAACTCGTTCATGTACACATTGTTCTTACAATGACAGGTTAAAAGGCCCTTCTGGTGGCCTCAAACCTCGATAAGAAGCAATTCTAATGTATGCTTGGACAATGAAGCTGGCAAACTAGGGCTTATGTCAAGCTATGTCACGTTATATCCATCTTGAAAATATCTGCAAATAATATACTTAATTAAGGGTTTGTGGTTCCCTGTATATGGCTTTAGTATATGCAGACAATTTTTTTTTTTTTTATTGTCTTTCTATAGCTCATTTCTCCTTTATGTTAAATGTATGTCTGCATGATTTTATTGAAAATAAACTATGTGTGTATAAGGCAGAATAGACATGTCAGTGGATTCGGATCTCTCATCATTAACTTTATGTAAGACAGACACCAGACCTTTCTAACTCTAATGAAGGTCAGTCAAGACTAGAACTTTATGTAAGACAAGAAAAGTGGAAGTTAGATTAAGTACGATGATCTTTTCTGCTTACAGATATGAATCAGGCTTACTGTATATTTTTTAACCTGAAGGAATAAATGATGTTCTAACAGTATAGTTCTGTATTTTGTTGCAACACAAATGGAGTTAAGTAAGCGGTTTTACCAATATTAAGTACAGTAACTGACAAAATCTCACAGTGATGGTACTGAGGTTTCCTGCTGGGTCTGGGATAGGAAGAATGCTTACTGTGTATTCTTTCACAGCTTGCAGTATCCTATTCCTGTATACACTGAATTCTGCATATCTTATTATTTTCCATTTTTCATTCGAGAAGCATGAGAGCGAGAACAGAGATTTGTCACCAGCAAATATGCAGCCTCAGGAGCATGTCTCACAGCACAATAGTTCTTATGATTAATTAGCATAATTAGTTTAATTGTTTCCCCTATTTATGTAATAGTTCTTGGAATATAATAGGATTGTCCTTCTTGTGTTAGTTCTGTTTCTGGATCAGCAGAGGGCATTTGTGTACCCGATAAGAAGAGATACTAGTAAAACATAATTGAAAATGTACAAGGTTAATCATTAAACAGAACAATAATATAATTAAATAATTATGTAATGAGATTTATGAGCTTAATCCGCTAGATTGTAAGCTCTTTCGAGCAACCTATTGTTTCTTTAATATTTTGTAATTGTCTCATTTACTCTTAAATCCGCCCCTTTATAATATTGTAACATGCTACAGATTATGTTGGCGCTATTTAAATGCTGATAATATTTATAATAATATTATATGGTCTTAACCTCTTTTCTTTATAGCATGGCACTATCACAAGGAGATCAAGGGGTTTGGAATTTTCCTTTCATCTTGCCTTATTAGCCACTCTCACGAGTACATGCCAAATGAACCAATTTCTCTCTTACAACTAGGTAGCCACACATTAACACAGATACAAAACTAGCAGCTTTGTAACCAACCAACACATGTAACTAGCCACTAATACATTTAACTAGCCACTAACACACATAACTAGCCACTAACACACCTAATTAGCTATACATACATACATACATACATACATACATACATACATACATAACTAGCACCTCACAACCAAACATATAAAACTAGAAAAATATAAACTACTTGAAACCAAAGAAAATAGTTACTTGCACACTATCCCACATCCCTATGCACATTTAAATAACTGGTGTATTTTTAAGTATCACTCCAATGGCCATTTAAGTGTAAGCTCACCTGCCACGTCAAGGCAAACCTCTTAGGTGGGTCCTACACTAATAATTCACTTTGCTGCTTTCAGCTTTTGGTAAAAGAATCTCTTATGAGACACAGAGGGGTGTTTTTCAACACCTCTATATACTTATTAACCCTTAATTGACAACACACGAGGTGGGCGGTAGCATTGTAAAACAATAAATGATAAAACAATTGTCCTAAACTAGCCACTCTGCTTTTTTATAATTGTATTTATATAAATATTGTTCTGTTATTCTTTATAAACCCTCCCTTCCACCATAAACCTAACTATACAATCACACATGTGTAAACACACACATCTAGACACTCCCTCTCTCATTCCTATATACACATTGACTTTACATATATAAACTTCATCAATGTCACATCTACTATTCCCTCTCTATCCCCCCTGCTGCTCATTGCTGTTGACAATGAAGAGGCTAAGGATTTCAGGAGATCTTCACATCTGCCCTTGGTGTCTAGTGGGGAGTGAGCTGTGCCTGCATTCTCTGGTAGCAGAAACAGCTTTGAGGCTCCACTTGCTTTCCTACAGGCATCCGCTGAGAGGATATGAGACTTCATTTTCTCCCAGTGTGGAGTCTGGTACTAGGTAGGGGTGTTTCTAGGTTTAAGAAACATCTGGGTCTGAATTCCAAAGCCAGACTTGATAACCCCTACATTAACCATGTGATGACACATCCCTGCCTTTCTATGTTACATCCCTCTATCCATGAACACCGTGCTGCTTCTGCTCTCTAGGATCCTGAAATGAAAGTGTAGCTGGAAACAAGCGCATGCTGCACTGCCAGGTATTCAATATGATCTCCGCACACTACCCAGCCCCCCCCTAAAGTCCAAGCCCTACCCTGCTCATGTAATACTAAAGCACACATCTAGGTAAGCACCCTAATTAAAGTAGAGGAAACTGAAAGCAGAAGGTGCTTACCTAAATCATACAGCTGTCATCCTGAGTAAACAAGGCAATTGGGGTGAGCAGGTTTTAACATGCACAAGAGAAAAAAGTGAGAACAGATAAAGAGTAATTAAATACACAAATAACTAGCACTGATGGGCCAGTTTTCTGAGTTTGATATGTTGACATGTCTATAATCCCAAACTTTAGTTATGTCATCCACTGGATTTGCATAATTATGGCTCATAGGAACCATCCTAAATTACAGTTGTACAGTTACGATGAGGGTTGGTCATATAATCCTTAAATTGCATGTGTTCACTATGATGGAGCAACCATACTCTTAACATATATCCAATAGTCCTAGGGGAGTGCTCCATGATCCCTACTTTATAATCCTAGCTGATATGGTTTAGAGACCTAAACGAAACCCTCACTTCTATTTAGTAACTTTCTACAGACACACTCCTACAAATATGCAGAGATATGCTATGTAACTCACTGTTTTATTTTGTACTACTCGCAGAGCCATTATGTATATGTAGACTAATGTATGTAAACTACTAAGGAAATTATCTGACAAATGTACCCCATTGATGTTTTCATCTTGTTGTGTAACCTCTTGGATGACCAATAACATTTTCATTCATCAAAAAATAACTCACTGGATTGTGATAAACAAGTCTGGAGACCCAGCACTCCTGATGTGCAGCGTGGATGCAGGATCCAAAGACCATTCAAAGTATGAAAATGGAGAAAACAATACCACAACTTCAAATGATATGCAAATAGGGATGTATGGTGGAAAAGAAAATCTCCATTTGCATATTATTTGCCATTGAGGCTCTGTTTTCTTCATTTTCATAGCACTGGGACGTGAGTCAGACCTCACCTAGTGTCTAGTAAAGTTATGTAACATAGATAAGCATTATTGGTATTCTAACTGTCAAATACAAGCTATGGTGCAACTGATATGGAGTAATAAAGAGCATGAAAACAGCAACCCATGCTAGTAACTGTTTCTTGAGCAGTCCTATTCCTGCTGTGATTTTGCAGGGAAGGAGAGGAAATAAAACAAGATGAAGTTTCACTGGCTTAACATGATCAAGTAGTTCTCAGTCCCTTTTCCATTCCTGTGCCTTGTGGTGATAAAATTGTGTACTGAATTCAACAGGACGCTATCACCAACACATTTGCCAACCAACCCAAACGTTATCCTTACCCACCTTCCTCTCTAAACCAACTATTCTAGCAGATTCTAACCTTAGTAAAAATCAGAGAACTCTACAAAATACTTCTCCTACCTGTCAATGTCTTGCTTAAAGTCATATTCTTTGACCCCATAAAACCAGATAGAATACAGAGAATGAGATCCCAACACAGCTTTGGAAATAAAAAAAAAACACTCAGACTAAATGAAACAAAAGAAGTGTGAGTCCTAATTTCAAACAGCTTAAAACGAGAATCTATACAGTTCCACTTAGTTGATTGAGGTTTTTAGTTTTAGTTTCTCAGTTGGCAAGAACGGTTAGCTTTGAAAAACAGAATGTACATGCTACCTGGCAAGCCTTATATAAAAACAAAAATATATATATTTTTTAGTGTAAAATGAACCACCACTTTTCCATAGATATAAAACTGCAGTTCTCTTAAAAATATTTTTGGTTTTATGGGAATGATTGCACAAGGACCAAATACATATCCATAGGCGGGGATTGTACCATCCAGGTGCACATATCTAGAGCTGAGTATAGGCTCCAGAAAATTGTAAGTGCAATTCCTTTCCCTTCATTTACTATCACTTAAGATCTCAACATACTACACTATATCCGTGTCTTTTTCCTTCTCTCCTCCATATCGCTCTGAGCTTGGGAATTCCTTCATAGGGAAAAAAAACAAAAGACATACATGTATCGGGCGGGCTAATATTCGCCTCTGTGTCCTTAATAAAATCATGACTTTACATCATGTTATTATTAAAATCTGGTAATTTTATTAAACGACACAGAGGCTAATATCATTCTAGTTCAAAGCTGTGAAATAACCGTAGATTCACAAGACCAATCAGCCGTAGAAGGTCTTCCAGTTTACAACCCAAGATGAAAGCTGTTGAAGCCATGGCTCCTCTAGTAGAATTTGCACCATAGACTGACGAATCTATGTTAGCTGAAGACATTATCCATTTCACCCAGCAGGCTAGCGTCACCGTAGATACGGGTTGATGAGATAGTTGAAGAACCAAGAACAACTCGTGACACATCGGGTCCTTGAATGATTGAGTCTGTATATCATATTCCTGTAGACAGGCCACTGGGCAGAGGTTAATATTGTGAGGAAATGAGGGATAGAAGACCGAAGTAATCAATGATTTTGTACGTCTAGAAATATTAAAAGAAACACCTGTCAGAGTAAAGGAACGTGGGTCATATCCAGCGCTCGGACATCTGAGACTTGTTTACATGATATCAAACACAGGAGCATGGCCAATTTTGCCGATAGCTGTTTGAAGCTTGGTCAAGGAATGCAGAACTCACACTTAAACAGGTTAAGAACCAGATTCACATCTCATAATGAATTGTATCGAGTTTGAGGTAGTCGTGCAAACCTAATGCCCCGAAGGAGTTGACAAACCAACAAATGTTTACCAGCCATTATCAGCATATCATCTTGGTATATTATGATATGAACACCTCTGTTGCGGGTTTCAGTAGCACCATGGAGCCAAAGACAGACTGAAGGGGAGGAACCAGAATCGCCACATAGTTATGTCCAACTGGAATTATAGGAGGTGTTGACATTCCTCTGCAATCGGAATCGTGAGGTAAGTGTTTTGAAGGTCGAGTTTGACCATCCAATCCCCCAACCTGAGTAGATCCTGAAGGCAGTGAATTTCCTACATTGTGAAATGGTGATATCGGACAAATGCATTGAGGGGGAGAGATTGATAACCGGTCTCACACAACCACCTTTCTTGGGTACCAGAAATAGGTTGCTCAAAAATTCTGGAATGGAAATTGGAACCTCGTAGATCGCGCCATTTGCCTTTAGGGTGTGCATTTCCTCCAATACTAGGCTCCTGTCTTGTGGGGAAAAAACAATCTGGTGTGGCAGAAAGGTTTGGACTGGGTGCAGCACAAACTTGATCTGATAACCAAGAATGGTGTTTAGGACCCAAACATCTGAGGTCAACCTGTGCCAAGCATCGAAAAATGGAAACCCTGTGAAGGAAAAGGAAAAATGAACTTGGGGGCCAATAACAGAGGACCCTGCTCCAAATGCACATATGGAAATAAGACATCAGAAGATAACAAGCAAATAACAAGATACCATTAGTAGCTAGACAGTAAGAGCAAATCACTAAAACAATATTGATAGAGCAAAAACTTGATGGTACTTAGCTGAGGCAGCAGCAAAAAAGAGGAGTGGCTTAGGGTCACATCGGAGTATATGGAATGTGGACTGCTCTCATTTGCTAAGATGTTATATGGTTAACACTTGAGGGTACTTGTTTTGTTTTTTTCTATGAATATCTTAATATCCTTTCTTTGCTGCTGAGGAATAGAGAAAGAGATAAACATAATATGAGCCTCCGTGTCCTTTAATAAAATTGTGATTGCCTCCTATAAATCCCTATGCATTTTATTGACCTGTCACTTCCTGCATGGATGGAAGTGAGTCTTGAGTTTTGTTATTTATTTTAACACTTTATCTGCTGTCTTTGTAAATAGTTCAATCATTTCTTTCTCTGGGTGTCCGGTTTGATGCCTCAGAGGTTTTAAACGAAATGTTTAAATCGGCTTTGAATTGACAAAATTGAGGGATATTTTGTATTTAATATGGTACTTGGTTAATATCTGAATATATTTTTTTTTATTAACATCAGCCTTATTAACATGCAAATTTATTGCCACTATCAATATTTAGATTTAAATTGCCTACAGTAAATACCCAAATAGATTTTTTTGCAGTCCATGAATTATAACCATATTTTACAATTCTTATTACATTATATCTAATGGCCCACTTTAGCTTTTTCAAATGTTAAGGGATATGCATTGGGTAATGTAGTTACTTTACATACAGTGTCTGTGTATTGACAATAACATTAACTTAGGCAGTCCCAGATAATTTCCATTTTAGTGTTCTACTGATTCATATTGCAATATATTCCAACTATTAGATGATCCCATTGCAGCAAAAATGCAATTTATAAAAATTATAAATACCAATGTTAATGTTCTTCTGCCCTCTAGTGGCCAAATCTTGCACTAGCACTCTTACTGTATTTTGAGAAACTATTAAATCATTCTATGAAAAAAGAGGAAGCAGAAAGTAATACTATGATTGATGTAGGTGCAAATTCACATTTCACTTTTTTCTTACTCTTTATCGTAACTGAATGTGATACCATGGTTATTGCTCCAGGTGAATACTACCATGGCTTCCATGCCAATGACTTTAAAAAGACATTATCATGGAAAATGGAAAATTAGCAGAAATTCTACCATATTCTTCTTATAAAAAGTGGTCAATTATTTACTACATAAGACAAAAATTAAAATGGAGAGACAAGAATGAAAGTTTTTTTCCCACTTTCCTATTCGTGACTTACATGTGCATCCTTTATACGTAAAAGGTGGATTTTCTGTTTGGATATCCTGTGATTAATACCTGTATTGGCAAGTGCTAATATATATTCTATTGTTTTTTGAGACCATCATTTAATATTTACCTCGCTAATGCTGCCATCTTGCTGAGTTTGTTGATGTTACACTAATAGGGATGTCCCGAACGGTTCAATGGCGAATAGTTCCTGGCGAACATAGCTTGTTCGCGTTCGCCACGGATGGCGATCATATGCGATGTTCGGTTCGCCCCCTATTCGTCATCATTGAGTAAACTTTGACCCTGTACCTCACAGTCAGCAGACACATTCCAGCCAATCAGCAGAAGACCCTCCCTCCCAGACCCTCCCACCTCCTAGACAGCATACAATTTAGATTAATTCTGAAGCTGCATTCTTTATTTTTTTTTTAGACAGAAGTGTGTTATATTTAAGCATGCTAGGCTGAATGTGCGTATATCATGGCTAGTTGCACTGAGGGTATGAGTATATAGCAGTACATTGTGGTGAAAGATGGCTGTTATGTTTAGGGTGTAGCTTGCACGTTATCAACTGTGTATTTTTATCAGCAGCTCCACCACTAGTTATAAATCAAGTGTGAGTCGCCCCATGAGATGAGACTAGTGAATAACATAATACATGAACGGTTAAGGTAAAGGCATGTAAGGAACCACGACAATAAACTCTTTAGGAGGTTTAAACGCTTGCTACTTTATGATTAGTTAATGTGCAGAGAGCAGTTCATGTGATCAAAGGCATGGTGTGGAGGATCGGCTATAGTGGGACATGCTTGGCAGGCTGCTGTTTACTGCTTGTGCTCATCTGATCCCTTCTGGGTGCCAGGTGCAGACCCTGGGAGTCCCGGATACCTGGAACAACAAAGGCAAGTCTCTGGCTGAGTGCCAGGTTCGCGGTTTGAGGTGGTGGAAGCTTGTTTTGTCGGGTGGTCGGATCTGTCCCAGTGGTGCTTCACGTCCGGTGCGGGATTGTGGTGGCTTAAGGTGGAGGCGAGTGCTTGACGTGGGGCAGGCTCTGCGTTTCTGTTTGTGTCTCCGGTCCCGTCTTCAACGCCTTTTGCGTTGGTGGATTTTAATGGGGACTGCTTCGCTTAGCTGTGGTGGAGCTTGTTGGGGCTGTGGTGGAGCTTGTTGGGGCTTCCTGCGTGTTATTTGCTTCCAAAATCGATTAAAGAGTCTGTCCAGCTTAGACTCAATATCCTGCCATGCTTTGCTGGTACCAGGAGGACACGCGGCTGCCGCCATATTGGGAGAGTCGCAGATGAGTATGTCAGCCTGGGCCGCTGTGCTCTGTGCGTCCATTAGCTCCAGACAGCCTCTCAGGGGTGGACCGGGATAACCCCCACCGGTCAGGGGGAGGGGGGGTTAACGGAGCTCCTGCCGGGAAGTAGCTGCTCCTGAGCATCCCAGGATCAGGAGATCGGCCGCCTCTCCCACCCCGGTGAGCACCAGGCCACACTTGCCACGCGGAGGTAAGTAAGACTCTGTCGAGTTGCTGACCGCTATTAAGCATGTCGGGTCGGTCAGGTAGGAGCAACATTGCTGTGTCATCCCCTTCTGGGGTGAAATTTGCTTGTTGATAGCTGCTTAAAGTGAGATATTGAGGGAGCTCACACGAAGTGCGTCTTTCCTCCATGACAGCTAGCCCCCCCCCCCTGGAAGCTGCATTCTTAGTGAGAGGAGGGACAGTGTAGCTGCTGCTGATTTAATAGGGAAATCGATAGCTAGGCTAGTGTATTCAGTGTCCACTACAGTCCTGAAGGACTCATCTGATCTCTGCTGTAAGGACAGCACCCCAATATGCCCTTTTTAGGGCTAGAACATCAGTCTGCTTTCTTTTTCTGTGTAATCTAATTGCAGTTGCCTGCCTGCCAGCGTGTGTGTCAGGCTCAGAGTGTATACTGTGCCCACTTGCCCAGTGCCACCACTCATATCTGGTGTTACAACAGCTTGCATTTAAAAAAATAAAAAACTTTTTTGACTGTAATATAATAGCAGTCAGTTTCCTTCACACATGTGCGTTTCAGGGCCTGCCAGGGCACAGTGTCACACCAGTGCAACTCATATCTGGTGTAACAGTAGTGTACATTTAAAAAAAAAAATACAGGGGGCTTGTTGTCACCTTTCGGGGACCCTTGGTGTTGTACGTGGCTGGGTGGAGGAAGAGACCTTCAATGACATCAGTGAGGACAAGGAACGGGACATGGCTAGCTTGGTATCCAACCTTGTGCAAACGGGGAGTTTACGGTTGTGCAAATGGACTGTTTGCGGTTGTTTGCGGTGCGTTAAACGGGGAGTTTGGTCTGTCACTGTGAAGCAGGCGTAACCCTTACACTACCTGTTCGATACAACATCATACCTGATGTTTTAAAGCACGTTATTCCAAACAATTTAGGAATGCTAGGTGATTTATGCCCTTTATGGAGTAAAACCAGACTCTGCATCAACTATGTAATTTTCCATGGAAGTTTTGCCATGGATCCCCCTCCGGCATGCCACAGTCCAGGTGTTAGTCCCCTTGAAACAACTTTTCCATCACTATTGTGGCCAGAAAGAGTCCCTGTGGGTTTTAAAATTTGCCTGCCTATTGAAGTCTATGGCGGTTCGCCCGGTTCGCCCGTTCGCGAACATTTGCGTTCTCTGTTTGCGAACGGAAAATTTTATGTTCGCGACATCACTATACACTAATATAATATTCGTCTGCTCATTCCATCTTACATACCACCAGCTGCTTCATATTTATCACTTGCTTCCTCAATGATTATCTCTGCCCTACGAAATGGATTTGCTGGCTTCATTGTCAGCACCTGGGCATGTGAACAGTGTGATGTCTATCATTCTTTGGAAAGCACAAGATATGCTGGTCAGAGCAATAATCACAGCAACTACACCATGTATAGGTGTGCTCTAGTTGTTGTAAAGGGTTTTATTCAGTTTACATCACTTAGTGAACTACTCTTGTTGTTCCTCTGTGTTTGTTTTCATTCCTTCCTTTTTTTTAAATACTTGATAGATCTGTCAGTCTGGGAATATAGAAAACTTGTAGAATTAGAAATACATGTGTTTACAAATGTATATAAAATACGCATAGTATTTTACCTTACAGTTCATTACATTTTATAATTGAATATATCTTATTCTACTGATTTCAGTTTAGGAATGTCTAAAGATTATGCTTTAATGCAGCTAGGAACAGATGTCTTCTTAGGTCTGCTGAAAGGTATCTCCTGCCTTTATAGGTGTTACTACCTCCAGCTAGCACCTGTTCATGCGACATGAGATCCACTTTCCAAGGATGGAACGGGTCTGTGCATAAACTAAGCTAGGAGGCTAGGAGTCATCATCTTTGGGGCACTCTACGGTAACTCATACCTTATTAGTAGGCACAGGTGCTTTGAATTCTGCCCTTTAAGAAACTGACCGTATTCTAAATCATTGGCAATGAAGTGTTTGGTCTTCTCTGCTAATTGTGTTCCTGCTTGTGTTAGCCTGCAGCTCACAACTGTAGGACTCAAGTTAAAAATAAGCCCCTTTTCACAGGAGATGAAGTACCTGTGAGATGAGGGATTATTTTCTTCTTATTCCTAGTACAGAAAAACGCGTTTCTATTTTTGTAATGACTCCTAAAGCAGCTTTACATGTTCCAACTTGCTCATTAGACTGACGTCACTTCACACATTAACCAAAGTTCTCATATCTCCCCACAGGCAAAACACAAGGTAAAACTGTGGATGACGTGGAACAAATATCTGCGTAAACGTTATATGTCATTAATCTGGAAACTGTATTAGTTTGTCTTATCTGTTTAGGGAAGATATAACATAATTTAGAAAACTTTGGTAAAAAGAGTGTAAAAAGCAAGATTGTTAGAATTTGAACCTACTTCTGAACCTGAATTACATTTTTCTTTAATTGAGAAACAATGTAGAATATCAATGAGAATTTTAAGTATGAAGACTTTTGCAGAGGTGGACTTAATAGCCATTGGGTCCTATACATAAGTGATTACCATTAACTGAGGTTATTTACTGTCTTTACTAATAATCTAATATTTCAAGGTTATTCTTGACCTCAGATGTGTCATCGGTTAGTAACAATAACTGAATTACTAATGTACTCACCTGTTCTTCAGTAGCTAAATCATCGTATGATGACCATGAAACCTAACCTTGCATATACAAGGACATCTCTGTGTGTAAATAACTTTCTATTCATCATTGTAACTCTGTATTCAAGCTCATGCCACATATATACGACAATTGCATTATGCAGTTATAAATAAAACCATTTTCATGTGTATATATAAACTTAGCATTACATGTGAACAATGACATCATCCTCATGTCAAAGGTGGAGTAAAATACTATAAACAGGGCAATTACAGTGGAAACCAGTGGAAACAGCTGGCACATTCCATTGGCCACCATTTTTTTTTTAAAGTCTTTTTTTAAGTCTTCTTCGAACACATTTCCCTACTTTAAATTGTCTTTCCTCTTGATTTATTAACCCGTCCTTATTTTATCTAGTCTTTAAAGCCTTCTATCCCGTTTGGATGCATTTAACCCCTCGCCACTTATCTTAATCAACTTCCCTCTCCTTTTTGTTAGTGTTTGTAGACCTCATTCCTTCATAAGAGTTTTTAATCAAACTTTCCAACTACACAATGTCTACTAAATCCTCTTTTTCTTTTGAATATTTTTATTGGTTGCTCAAAAGATCTTGAGCAGGCACAATTTAAAGCGATAAAGGTAGTATGTGGTTGCCTGCGCAGAGGCATATATATCAGAATAAACATGCATTTCTGAGAATTTAATACAATGTGCAGTTCGGTAATCGTATATAAAAACAGTGTTATAAAAGGCACGTGTCTCAATGTATTGAATAATCCTATCTATAAGCATCATGGCAGCGGCCAATTAAATGCACAATAGGCATGTCGCAGATTGAGTGCAATATCATCAGAGCTGTTAGTTTACAAATAGATGCCTCAATGAGCATAGTTATATCTAGGATTAGGTTGAGGCGTAATGGTTTACATTGTGCAATGCTATTGTCTGGCCATTTTAATAAGCAACCATATATGATTTATGCATTCTAGAGGTAAGTTAAGACTCAAAACCTGAATATGCATCAAGAATTTATAGTAGGTGCGTTGGTCGCTCATTGCGCGTCTCATCTCTGGCTTTCCATATTTAAAACGCTGTCAGCATTAACTACTGCTATCTACTATTTAACATGCTGTACCCTGTATGTTTAACTGTGTATGGCTTGAGGCTGTTATATAAAATCTGTAAAACTTTTGTAGCAGAAGCGGTGCCTTTGCCTGGCATCGTGAGGCTATATGGCATATCATAATCTGTAAAAACTAGCACATATCAAGGCATGCATATTGTCGCCTGTGCTGGGGCGGATTTATCTTAGCAGAGGCATTGTGGCAGGCATACTCGTTTTTGGTAGCGTGCATTTCGTTGGGTCAGGTGATGCACAGCCATTATAATTCAATGTTTAACAGTAAACTTTGGCCCCTGTAGGAGTTTTCTAGCGGTTTTAAGTAAAACAAAATGTGCATTAGCTGCTGGCAACTTGGCAACTTAAACAATGGTACCCTGGTTTATGTAAATGGAAAACATTTGCATGGTAAGTCCTAGTAAAACAGGGTCGTGATACGAACATGTAAGTCACTTCGCTGGAGGTGTCACAATGGCATCTGGCATAATGATGCCGTCTGATGCAAAATCGGCAGCCTTTCTTCATGGCTTGTCTTCAGGCTTCCCTCTGGTGTGACCTTTCCGTGGCTACCTCGGAATGGTACTGCGCACGATGGGACCACTCTGAGACTCTCCGGTTCCCCCCGGTGTGACAGTCCTCCTCCCTTCCTCTCCCCTAGGCAAGCTTCCGAGTCTTTAGGGGGCCCCACCCCGCTGTGGGCACTCGGAGGACGAAGCTGTCTGGCGTCCTCCCCACCTCAGAGTCCGCTGCGTGCTCACCTCCTGCACCTCCCCAGCTCCAGCAGGGCCTTCCTGGGGTCCCAGCCCTGTCTTGCCTCACCCTCCTCCGGCCACTTACACGTTGCCGGCACGTGCCCTCCAGCCACCGGTCCGCCGGCTGGCCCGCGCATCACAGCCCCATCGGGCTCGCAGAGTTGGGGGCTCCCAGACCACCACCAAATCCGGGTTTCAGGGCCGGCTTTCCATCGACTCGTCCGCCGCCCGGGGGGAGTCAAGGTGTGAATTCCGCCGCCCCAGGGGGCCAGGCATCTCAGCGCGGGTTGTTGTCGTGTGCGTGCGGGTCGCCTCATGGCGCTATGTGGGTGCTGTGTATCTGTCAGCTTAGCCCCATGTATCGGAGCGTCACGCACTGGGTGTGCCTCCACCTCCAGCCCCCGAAGTTCTGACTTTTGGGCCGGGATCACCCCCCCGGCCGGGTGGGGTGGGGGGGTAGCGGGGCCGGGCCTGATCTCCTGCGCCTTACTTGCGCGCCGTGGATCCCGCTTGTGTAGCGTGGTTTAGGCCTCATAGGTCGCTGTGTGTGCCGAGGAGTCAGTACGTGCTCGAGCGTTGCTCTCCCCGGTTCCTCTCCACCCGATCTCCTCTCCGGTTACGGTTTTCGGCAGGTAAAGTGATATTTTATTGCTGTTTTCATGCTTGTCTTAGCCGGAGCCGGTGTGAGTTGCGACCGCTCGGCTCGGCGGCCCGGCCCCGCCCCCCCTAAATCCTCTTTTTGAATTAGATTGTTTTAATCCCATCCTCCATGCTTCATTTACAAACTGTCCTTTTCCCTCCTCCCCTCATTAATTTGTCTTTTACATCCTCCCCTTCTTTTTAGTATCTTTAACCCTTTTATCAACCTTCTTTCCTCCATCCATTATTCATGGAGCATCTTTTAACTCCTCTCATTCGGAGTGCCTTTTAACTCTCTCCATATTTTTTCATACAAAGAGTGCATTTTAACCCTTTCCCTTCCGTTAAAGGGACACTATTAGTATGCTGACCACTTCATCTCTGTGAAGTGTTCTTGGAGTTGTGTGCCTGTCCCCTTGACCCAGCAATGTAATCTGTTTAATACTGCTTCTAGTGGCTGCCTACCAGACAGCAACTAGAGGCACGTCCTGCAGTTTCACCGAGTTTAACACTTTGCATGAGAATGTCCTCTGTCTTCTAAATCCCCACAGGAAAACATTGATTTTGTGATTTCTTATAGGGAAGGTGTTCACCATGCATGCACATTAGGTTTCTCAAATGCCATGACATTGCGGGAAGAATTTGGTAAGTGAAAAAAGGGTTTTAAACACTTTATTTGCTGCTGGGGTGAAGGCAGGGGGTGGGGTCAGAAAGACACTATAGTGATTGGAATACAGTTTTGTATTCCTAATATTATAGTGTTCCTTTAGGTTGCATTTAACACTATCTTCACACTAGAATTACAGTGTCTTAGTGACTAGTCCCCTTTAGAGTGTATTTTATACCCCTCCTCATACTTTATTCATAGATTGTTTCCTAACCCCCCATAGTTTCTATTTCCTTTGACACATTCTCTTGAGTATCCTTTATCCCTTTCCTTGTTGGTCCTTTAGATCTTTCTCCTTATGAACATATACTATGACTTATATATTACAAGATGACCATTTAGGAAGCACCAGTCCCCCATAGTCAGAAAGATGAAACACATCAATTGCTATGGCTGTCTGTCAAGAAGTAATATGTACTCCAACTGGATGTCCACCTGTTTCACTACAGGTAGCAGTGGACCCAAAGGCAATAATAACACATATGTATATGAAAATATATAGTTTAGATCTCGTGGCCAGCACCTCAGGGAGACATACACCTGTAGGTTCCAAATCTGCCCCCTGAGAAATCCACTATTATTTACTCATCCTTTATTACCAGGAATAGATGAGTTGTTCCCACTCTATTTTAATATTTAGAGGCCTAGTAGGAAGTCCTACATCACTGGTTATAACATCTTACAGGCTGCATGGCTAACATTGGAGTAGGATAGGTGAGAACTCTGTGTTCCAACTTGAGTATTCAACAGGTAAAGAGGTAAAAGAGGTTCTAGAGGTAAAAGATCCTGAAAATATCTGGCTTAGTCACAGGTGAAATATCCATAATAAATGCTGTTGAGTCTGTTTACTAATCAATCACTGCAATACATACCCCCTTAAGGACACAACTTCTGAAATAAAAAGGAATCATGACGGAATATTTCCGTCATGTGTCCTTAAGGGGATACTCTACTTTGAAGGCCTATGAGTATGGGTCCATCCACAGAGACAAACGTATATCTCTAAAAGTACTACAATCACATTCTATAACTAGTCTTTGTGTGCGTAGGTATGAATGTCTTTACAAATCCAGAAAATGTGGAGAGGAAGGAGAAAAAAATAACATGTTTTGCATCCAATTTTTCTGTAATGTAATGTTTTAGAGTGATGTGTTTTCTAAAGAAAATATTTTCCAACTGTTCCGTTAGATTTCCACTGTGACGAGTGCACAGTAGGTGGATCTGTAACAAGGCTGTAGTAAGTGTGTGTGGTATAAAGAAGCATTGTTTATCCCTACTATAACACAACGAGTAACTGACTGACAGCTGTCCTGTTTGATCTAATGCCTCTTCTGTCCTGCACTCATTTCAAGTTCTTTCAGCAGCATGACAAACATTCATATGCTCTTCAGATTTTTATATGACGCAAACAAAATGTATAAAAATAATTGTTTAACATATCGTTTTTGAGATAATTCAGTGATTAGTAGTTAAGTGCAGTGTCTCTAGATTTGTTCCCCGGAAGGACCAACTCCCACAGACAATAAAATAACATCTATTTAGTTGTGCAATAATAACATTTATATCCCTGAGCAAAACTGAATACTAGCAAAAGCTAAATATATCCTTTCCGGTTAAATGTTTTTTTTTAGTAATACCAAATTATTTAAGGATAATAATTTCATATCATTTAAGCCTGAAGGATATATTTATATTTCACAGTTTTTCTGCTATGCTCTGAAGTACATTTAGAATTATTACGCTGCTCAGTAAAACTCATTACCTTTAAAGGACCACTATAGGCACCCAGACCACTTCAGCTTAATGAAGTGGTCTGGGTGCCAGGTCCATCTAGGATTAACCCTGCCTGCTGTAAACATAGCAGTTTCAGAGAAACTGCTATGTTTACCTATGGGTTAATCCAGCCTCTAGTGGCTGTCTCATTGACAGCCGCTAGAGGTGCTTCCGCGCTTCTCACTGTGATTTTCACAGTGAGAAGACGCCAGCGTCCATAGGAAAGCATTGAGAATGCTTTCCTATGGACTGGCTGAATGCGCGCGCGGCTGTTGCCGTGCATGCGCATTCAGCCGAGGACATCAGAAGAGGGAGGAGAGTCCCCAGCGCCGAGGGAGCCCGGCGCTGGAAGAAGGTAAGTGATTAACCCTTTCCTCTCCCTTCAGCCCGGCGGGAGTGGGACCCTGATGGTGGGGTAACCCTCAGGGCACTATAGTGCCAAGAAACTCGTTTTCCTGGCACTATAGTGGTCCTTTAAAGGATGAGGAAGTTGGCTCTGTACAGAATTAAACCTGGAATGTCTTTGAGAGTAGAGAAGTTGATGTAGGCTGTTTGACCAACATGATTACAGTTTATTGTCCTTTCCCAAAATGTTTTGAGCCGTCCAATGTAAAGCAGTAGGAAAAAAGTTTTATTAGGCTACTATTTTAAAAATAGGCACATCATAGAACAACGCAAACATTTATAACATTATTTTGAAAAAAAATATTGTTTTCTTATCTCATGTATATATATGTATATAGACTTTGATCATGTTTTTTTATGGCTGACCAGTGATTTTAAGGTCATGAAATTTCTGCTATATTATATTCAGCAAGAAATCACTGTGACACTTGTCAGGACTCAGGAGATTTGAAAGATGCAACGTGTGAGGTAACACTGCTTGTATCTTTGCCATGTTTTGTCTGTGTTTTGAGTTTTTCTTTTTCCCCGTGCGTTTGACTTTGCTGTTACCAGGGGCAGTACACTTGTGTGTAGTTTTCTAGTCCCCAAAGAGCTGTTTTGTGCTTTGTTCTTTGGAGCAAAGGCTGTTCAGAGTTATCTGCAGGGAGGTTATTTCTTTATGGAGTAATATTCTGTTGTTTTTCTATAATAGCGCTTTAGTGATTGTTCATCATGTGGGAGGACAATATAAAAAGACCTATAATATTAATAAAATGTATGGGTAATGAGAAGTTACAACTTGGCAAAATAAACTGTAACTAAATTGCGTGCAAAATGGCAGAACCATCTGCATTTTTCATCACTTTTGAGACATTATGTGTACATTTTCACAGCATAAATTGACAGTAAGTAACAGAAGCATCTATGTGAGACGTTAGAAAATGTAACTGAGTCACATTTGCTTAGTTTGTGGTAAAATAAGTACTGCTGTCTCATTCTTTGTTCATCAATTTGATAGAAAAAAACATTACAGCTGTCAGCCCCCATGTTCTGTGTGGTAATATGTTCACAAGTTCCCTCTGATTGTACATATTATTATTATTTTACTATTTATATAGCGCCATCAGATTCCATAGCACTGTACAATGGGTGGACGAACAGACATGTAATTGTAACCAGACAACTGGACATACAGGAACAGAGGGGATGGAGGGCCCTGCCCAATGAGCTTACATGCTAGAGGGAGTGGGGTATAGTGACACAGAGGGTAAAAGTAGGGGTACGAAGTAGGTTGTTAGAAAAGTATTCACTGAGTGCTTAGTAGGTAATTTTTGACAGTTGCAGGAGAGGAGTCATGGGGGTAGAGAATGAAAACCTGCTAACAGTTTAATTCATATGCTTTCTTGAAAAAGTGAGTTTTCAATGATTTTTTTGAATGAGTGGAAAATGGGTGAAGTGTTAAGGAGAAGGGAAGGGAGTTCCACAGAAGAGGTGCAGTCCTGGAGAAATCTTGGAGGCGAGCATTAGAGGTGGGAGTACGGACAGAGGATAGACGTAGGTCTTTGGCAGAGCGTAGGGGCCTTGACGGGACATACTTTTTTTTAAATGGAGTCCTATATCTAACTGGAAGCCAATGCAGAGACTGACAGAGCGGGGAGGCGTGGGAAATGCGAGCGGACAGGAAAATGAGCCTCGCAGCCGCATTCATTATAGATTGCAGCGGTGCAATCTGGGAACACGTAAGAACACTGAGAAGGGTATTGCAGTAGTAAAGGCGAGAGAGAACAACAGCATGGACCAGCACATTAGCTGCATTTGGCATTAAATAGTGGATGCACAGATGGAAGCGACTGGATTGATTGGACATGAGGGGTGAAGGAGAGGTTGGAGTAAAAAAAGAACACCCAGGCAGCGAGCATTCAAGGTAGAGGTGTTGATAGCACCGTTGACTTGGAGGGAGACAGACATGGGAGTAGTAACACTTGAGAGAGGAAAGAGGAAAGACCAGAAGTTCTGTTTTGGACAGGTTGAGTTTAAGAAAGTGAGCAGACATCCAGTTGGAAATCGCAGAGAGGCAGTCAGAGATACGAGTCAAGATGGGCGGACAGAGATCAGGAGAGGACAGGTAGATTTGCATATCATCTGCATAGAAATGATAACGGAAGACAAAGGAGCTGATGAGTTTACCAAGGGAGGCAGTATAGATAGAGAACAGTAGGGGACCAAGGACAGAACCTTGGGGCACCCTGACAGAGAGTGGTTGGAGAAAGAGGCAGAGTCAGAGAAAGAAACACTGAAAGAGTGCTGGGAGAGGTAGGAGCAGCACCAGGAGAGTGCAGTATCCTTAGATAAAATTACGGAGAATACGAAGAAGCTGTTGATGATCAACAGTGTCAAAGGCAGCAGAAAGATCTAGGAGAATTAGGATAAAGTAATAGCAGTGAGATATAGCAGCAATTAAATTGGATATCTTAGTCACAGCCGTTTCGACAGAATGACCAGCGCGGAATCCAGACTGAAGGGGGTCAAGCAGAGTTGGGTTCGAGAAAGTCAGTCAGTCTGGCGTGCACAACTCTCTCAAGGATCTTGGAGGCAAATGGCAGTAGCGAGATAGGGTGGTAGTTGGATGGGGAATTGGGATCAAGGCTGGGCTTTTTCAGAATCGGGGTTACAGTTGCATGTTTAAAGGGTGAGGGAAATGTGACAGAGGAAAGGAAGGGATTGAAAATTTTAGTGAGAGGAAGACAAAGTGCAGATGAGATATAAGGGAATAGGATTGAGGGAACAGGTGGTGGGGCGGGAGGACCAGAGCAGAGCAGAAACCTCTTCTGCTGTAGCAGGTGCTAATGAGTGTAGAATGGTGGAGGAGTGGGGTTGGGTGATGTATTGGTAGGGGAAGGAAAGACATTAATGATCTCTTCTCTAATTGTAGAGATCTTCTCAGTGAAGTGAGATGCAAAGTTTGTGCCGGACAAGGTGGTAGAAGGTGGGGGAGTAAAAGGGCGAAGAAGAGCATCAAAAGTGTGAAATAGGTGTTTGGGTTGATGGGACAGTGTACTTATGAGGGTGTTAAAGTAATTTACTTTGGCAGCGGAAAGAGCCAGGCTGTAGGAACCCAGCATAAATATATAGTGTAGGAAGTCAGATGCAAAGTGAGACTTTCTCCAGCAGCTTTAAGCATTTCTAGAACATTTTTGGAGGTAACAGGTCAGCTTGGTGTACCAAGGTTGTATTTGAGGGTGCTTGCTGCGTTTAATTGTAGGTGGTGCCATGTTGTCGAGTTGGGAGGAGAGAGTTGAGTTGTAGAGTGAGGTTGCAGAGTTGGGGCAAGTTAGATGCAGTATTTATTGTATAATGAGTTATTATTATTTATATAGCGCCCGAAAATTCCATAGCTCTATACAATGGTTATCTCATAGCGTTCTATGAGAGTGATGGTACACCACCTGAATGTGTTCAGATTCCCGGATAGCTTTCTTAATGGACACTGTAGGTATTGTAACTGCTTTATCTCAACTTCCTCTTACTTCCTGGTTTTTAGCTCACTGGAACTGTACTCAAGAGGCATCAATTGCTCAGAGCACCTGCCTTGCAAGGAATTCTCATTGAGCTGCATTGGGGAGTCAGTGATTGGACAGCTACAGAAAGTCTGGGCGGGGTTAGAAGGGGAGGACTTGCAAAGGCTGCAGACAAGAGAACTGCAGGTTTTGCAAGCAGTTTTTACATTTGCCCCAATAATTAAATGTATAATTAGATGAAGGCAGGATATTTTGGGGTATAACTGCTCAAAAGTGATTTTTAAAAACATTTTGTATATTTTATAATATGGGTTCCTCTTCACTATGGGGGTTTGATTCACCTCACATTATTTTTGGCACATTTGGTTATTATTGTAATTTTTTATTTATTTATTTATTTATTTTTACACGTATGACCTAATAAGTCATTTTTTCTAATCTAGTTAGATTACCAGGGAGAGAGGCTGTTTATATTTCCATTCTAATTCTATCTCTATACATCTAATCAAACTTTATTCATTGGAATTTTGCTATTACCTCATATTTCTCATTTGAGATTTAACTGTTGGATGTCCTAAACTGTTTGAGGCTGTTACTATTTCCTCTCTCCTTTACTAGTATTTTTTACCATAGAACGTTGGTACTGTGTTTTAGTTATAATAAAGTGATATATACATATATATTTATTTATTTTTTCTTTCACACAGACCTACGTTATTCTTCTTTATTATACTTTGGAGGTTCAGGAGTAGCATTATAAGGCTTGATTCACTATATATATATTGTTTTGCTTTGGTTATATAAAATACTATTATGGTATACTGATACTGTTACATATCCAGGTGGCTTCTCTCCACATCCATATGTGGTTACGAGCTAGTCTTTCCTTTTTTCTAATGATATTTTATAATAAAATTTACAATTTTCTTCTGGGTATTCCTTGAGTTGACAGACAATTTAAGAATTGCAATTGGTGCATGCTTTGGTATCTGTTAAAGGGACACTATAATCACCAGAACAACTACAGCTTAATGTAGTTGTTCTGGTAAGTATAATCATTGCCTTCAGGCATTTTATTGCAAATACTTCCTTTTCAGAGAAAAGACAGTGTTTACATTGCCCCTAGGGACACCTCCAAGTGGCCACTCCTCAGATGGCCACTGGAGATGCTTCCTGGCTCAGAACTGCACAGTAGGTAGCTTGATTCAATGCATCTCTATGA
Organism: Pelobates fuscus; assembly: GCF_036172605.1. Classification (NCBI taxonomy): domain Eukaryota; kingdom Metazoa; phylum Chordata; class Amphibia; order Anura; family Pelobatidae; genus Pelobates; species Pelobates fuscus. The sequence goes on from NC_086318.1 coordinate 142,328,900, forward strand.
GTAGGTGCTGATTGGCCAAAATGGTGTTTGGCCCTGCCCCCTTGCCACTTTAAGCCAATCCAATGCTTCCCCATGGGAAAGCATTGGATTGGCTAAAAATCGGCAATTCTGATGATGTCACCAAGGGGGCGGGGCCAGTGCCAGCGGACCCGTGCGGCGCTGGAAATAAGGTGAGTTTTATTTCCTTTAAGAGGGGTAAGAGGGGGGCAAGCCACCTAAATGGTGGGTTAAACTTTATAGGGACAGGAATACATGTTTGTGTTCCTGACCCTATCGTGTTCCTTTAACCCCTCAAGGACCAAACTTGTGGAATAAAAGGGAATCATGACATGTCACACATGTCATGTGTCCTTAAGGGGTTAATGACGGTGAGAATTAATTCCCTTTTAAAGCATGTTTTTCTTGTCCCAGATCTTGCACTAGAGCAGTTTATTAAGGACATTCTATTTTTCAATGTTATATTCTTGTGTCATCAGTCATATAGACCATATGCCAGCATTAGATATTCTGCTTATGTCGTTTTGGCAGGTCTATGCAGCCTAGCAGTCATTAACTTAGTGGAACATTCCATTCTGGAATCGAATTCTTTAATAACTATTATGATGCCATAGGCCGTCATTTGTCCGTAAGAGGCTAAACAAGCAATACGGTATCTAATGGTCGCCGATTAAAATAGAGAAATCGTATTTGTTACAATATGAACTGAAACGAATTTTTTGTAGCTAAGTACAAAATGCTGCCTACATTTAGTACATCATCATCAGTCTAAAGCACTGTTTTTTTCTTCTCTCCTAAATATTTATTTTTTTAGAAAGTAAATTTTTTTTTATGATGGAAGGCCTAATATCCTATCAGCAAACACCATGGATTAATTTGTTCTCAGAAAAAGTATTTAAAACATGCAAAGTCCCCCATATTGAAGTAACAGCCCAACAGTGTTCGCTTACCTCTTCACTTACTTTTAGTCTGCTGTCTGTAAAGTAATACTCAAAATATTTAATCAATAAGGAAGAAAAGAAAGAAATGTCTGTTGTTTTTGTTTGACTTGTTTTTTTTCACTATGTATTTAATTGAGTGAATGTATTTTTTTCTCTAATGTAGCTTTGTATGTTGTATATTGTTGGTGTGAATGTATTATAGCTTGCAATTTACTATGAGAAAACAGGAGTGGATTTAGCTTGTCCGACCAAGTGTCCATCATGCAGTGTGTGCATGTGCACTGCAGTTTACTGTGCAGATTGTGAAACGCACAGTTGAGACAGTAGGTTGTAGACCTTTGGTCCTTTTTAAATAATTTAAAAAAAAAAATTAAAAAAGTAATAAGAGGATAATTGGGGACCCACTCATTCTTCATCCATGTCAAACGTCTACACCAGCTGTCAGAATCTGAGGTACACCGCAGACAGTAAAGCCTATTATGATTCTGAGTGCTAGCAAGTAAATTAGCACATACAGTTGAAAGTCCATACATTTACACAGTAATAAAATAACATCATACAAAAAAAATAAGAAAACCCCCACTGTTATCATTTAAGTCCAAAAAGATCAGAACTCTTTAAGCATATATTTTGTGATTTCATAATTGGTTTTCTCACTTTCCATTCACTATGAATTTTCTATACTTCCATTGTTTAATGTTTCTTCACAAATATTTCCATGATTTGATTCTATTAGTCTTGTTTCTCTGTGTGTCTTACCTTCCATATGTTTCAAATTACTATTTAAGAGATGGCTTTGTAATTTATATGTTTAGTTACTTTACACAGGCTCTGTTGTCATGCTCTTTGATGTTTGTTTGTTTTTTTTGCCAATCTTTATTTTTAATTTAAAAGGTTTTTATACTTATTACAATGCTAAGTTCATGGCATAGATACCCAGCCACTCGCAGGTGGTACATGAAGTTAATAAAGTTGAAACATTAAGACAATAATGGTTAAGAAGCAGGCCCATTCCTTTCGGTATAGTGTGTCTCAGCTGTCCTGACAACAGTTGTCACAGATATACCTAGATTGAGTACGTGTAACCTTAGACCTTTCACTGCTTGCGTGTCTTTGAGTATCGAGGTCTACAGCAGAGGTGCTGGTTCTGCCTCAATACATGTATATACGCTCATGTTCTTCATAATTAGGTTGCTAAGCGCTGGCAGTGTGGCGTGTTTCTGTAAGGCTTGCTTAATGTGTATTGGGGAAAGTGGGTCAAAAAAGAAGATGAAAAGAGAAAGGAACAAAAAAGGGGGGGGAGAGGGGAGGGTGGAAGGGTGGGCAGGGGGGAAGATCCTTAACCCTGCCCGCGCAGGACCCCAAAACACTCCGCTCCCTTACCAGCCCTTCGGCGAGTGGAGGGCTCGGTCTGTTTTTCTCTGTTTGTGTTACCCAGCAAGAGTCTCCCTGGAGATGAAATCGCTCCATAGGAACCAAGTCTGGGAGCACTTGGCATAGTTGCCATTGAGGTCTGCCGTCATCATTTCCATGTTATAGATTTCCTCTACTCTGTCCATGCATTGTCTGAAGGATAGCGCACCCCTCTGTTTTCATTGATGTTTTCTTTTACTATTTCTTTGCTTCTTTTTTGGGGCTTGATAAATATCTATCTTTGAGGTGTTGGTATTACAATAGACAGTAGATATTTGCATTCACAAAATACTGACAGCTTTCCATCACCAGGGCCAATGCTTTGTGGCCTATTGCTAATAATTTCCACCGCAACATATTAATTTTGCATTTTACCATTCATCCATCAGGGACTCACATGAACAGCAGGAAAGATGCAGTTAAAGAAATCACTGCAGCAAGTGCAATTAGGTGGTTTAAAAGTCAGACTGAATGCATACAAAATTTCCCTGTAGTTGATTAGGGTAGTCATGGGATACACACAGGCTCCATGGCTATAATAGGCACATTAACTGATTAGAGAAGAAGGTGCCATAATGGAGCACAGGCTTGCCAAGAGGATACTGTTACCAGAACACCAAGTGCATTTTTGACAATGTGGAACTTATGGAAGCCATTGTAGACGCCATTGTAGTGAGCATGAATGATAGAATGCTTTATTATGCTAATTGACCATCAGCCGACTCCTGCTACATTGGAACTTAAATATGAACTATTACACTATTAACAGGCAAACAGGTTGTGGCAAACACACAGCAGGGGAAATGGAGCTGCAGCTTGCATTATAGATGAACTTTCAGAATGTCATCTGCATTGTTGGGACCATTGCTGACATGTGTTGCAAGGTAGGAATGGGTCGTGTCTTTGGGTGGATTTTCATCCCCAATGTTAAACATCCATTGTCCCTACAGGCCTTCTTCCACTGGTGTTCATGTCCCCTCAGATGACAAATAAGTATGTATTATAACGTTATGTCATCTCATGTTTTATATGGTAAGCCTGCTGCTTGAACCCTATGTATTAAATCCATTCTTGAGATCATTTATAAAAGTGTGCTCTTTTTGTTAAGATCATATACACAGATCAGCCACAACATTAAAACCGCCTGTGTGATATCGTGTAGGTCTCCCCCGTGCTCCCAAAACAGGTCCGATGTGTTGAGGCATGGACTCCACAACATCCGTACATGTCCTGTGGTAACATTTAAGTCCTGCAAGATGCGAGGTGGGTCCTCCATGGATCGAATTTTATGTTCCACCACATCCCTCAATCGGACTGAGATCCGGCAAAATTGGAGGCCTTCTAATAATTCAAGAACTGACTGTTCACTTGCTGTCTAATATATCCCAAACTCCTTGACAGGTGCAATTATAATGATATAATCAATGTTATTAACTTCACTTGTTAATGGTTTTAATGTTGTGGTTGATCAGTGTATTTATTACTAGTGACTGAAATTTTGTTTTATCTTTTATGTAATCTACTTGATTTTACTTGTTTCTATGGACACCTTCAGGCTAAGAGAAAGTATCCATGGTCTCTAGAATCTCACAGTGGATGTAATATCTAGGTTAACTTTTACACACAGAGGAATTGGGTACTGTTTAAACTCCCTAATGTAAATTATGTTAGCGACTCTAGAGGGAGCAATTTCACCTAATAACACAGAGAAGAGAAGACAAATCATTAACCCCTAATGGTGACTTTTCATCCTCTATGGGCAAATAAGGCCCATCTGTGGACCCTCTACAACTTTTAATGGGAGAGGGACATGAGTAAGAGGGTCTATGAGATGGAAGAAGCATTACACATGGATTTTGAGAGTGATAAGGGTTAGGGAGCTAAGAGATATTACTAAGGATTGGGCATAGATTTTTTGGTGGGGCGGGAGAAAGGAAGCTTCAGGACGGAAAGAATGATTGGAATTACCGCTAGTAAATAATAAAGATCTTTATTATGTTTATGTTTTGGAAACAGTTAATAGTTAATCATGTTTAATTAGTTTAAAGTTGTTTTATGTTGCTATGGCCTCAAATTAATATTGTTGGATAAGCTTTACAATTGATTTAATATTTTTGGATAAACTTTCAAAAGATTTTTTCAACATGTTCAAATATGAAATACATATATCAATATGTTAGAAATATCCAAATATAGCAAATTCTAAATATGTTTTATAATATTAAATCATTTAAAAAGTTTATCCAAACACTTGCACAGCCTTCCTAAAAACATAAAACAATAGTGATTTAACTCCTAAATGGCAAATAATTTGTAGCGGAGAGCCGATCTTGCACAGCTATTCTCCACTAGAGATTCCAGTGAGGCTCAGGAACAAGGTGATGTTAAGTCCATAGGCAAGGTTTCCAGCAGGTAAAGTAATACAGCAGTATCCCCATCGCAATCCCAATAACTGGACGACACACAGTTTCAGGAGTAGACTGACAAGCTTTATTCCACAGTTCCTTATAAAGCCCTCTCCCATGCAAGGGAGGAGGTTCTAACACTTAAGACATTATCCAATCTCTAAGTAGTAACCTCCCACAGATCTCCTCCCCTCCTCTAGCATCATAATCCCCTTATTGTGTACACAGTTTTCCCCAAGTTTTGGATGTACCCTAAATACTTGGGGTACATCCACAAATCCAACATCCCCAGATAGCTCTATTCTGGGGGACCAACATACTTAAAAATTAGCCCATTCGGATGAATGGTTCGTGAGATATGGGGTTCCAAAGATTTGACCGACCGCATGGGTAAAGTATCCGAAAACAGTTCCATGCATTTTGGCCCTGCGGTCGGTCACAAACAAGGGAATGAAAACAGGCGAATTGCCTGTGTTATAGAGCCTGGAGAGGGTTTGAATGAATTCCCTTGTTTGAGGGGTTCTTTCTACCGAACGTCGGGTCATTCGGTAGTTTCCATACGAATTTCTGGAAGTATGGAGGTCTCAGTGGTGTTTGCCTAGTCAAGTGTCCGATTTTAGTTCCAGACACTCGACGGCAAAACACCGCTGTTCGGTAGTTTAAGATGGCCGCCGCCACGTGTTTGTTTCCCGAATGGCGGCCACCCAGAGGACAAAGACCACACTGCACTGATTGCCAATTACCTGTTTGCAACATTGTTGCAAACGGTAATTGGAGGCACACTCATTCCTGGGTGGTCTGGTTGTTCAGTAGTTTCATTCCCTTGTTTTATTTGAATGATTCTACCGAACAACTAGAGGAATACAATTCTTTACATACATTTAACTGTCATTATACCCGGATACCATGCTTTCTATACATGTACATACACATTAAACCAGCCATATGACCAAATACACTTATTCTCATACATGTCGTGGGACAGCCCGGTACCAATCCGCTACACTGCTCCCCCTTGCCCACAAGCCGGCATACACAGTCTGATCCAACACGGATCGGCTTGGGGATGTCCGGGGGCTCACGGATCATTTCTCTAAGTCAGTTTGTCTTGACAACCCGTCAGCATTTCCATTCTGCTTACCCGGCCGGTACTGGATATTAAAGTCAAAAGGCTGTAGCGCCAAACTCCAGCGCAGCAGCCTGGCGTTGTCTCCAGCCACCCGGTTCAGCCAGACTAACGGGTTGTGATCCGTGAGCAAGGAAAAGGGCTGTCCATATAAATAGGGTTGTAGCTTCTTTAGGGCCCACACCACAGCCAGGCATTCCTTTTCGATGGCGGCGTAGCTTACTTCTCGAGGTAACAGTTTGCGACTGATGTAAGCCACTGGATGTTCCCCGCCATCGGCCCCGACTTGACTCAGTACTGCCCCCAATCCAAACATAGAAGCGTCTGTGTGAACAAGAAAACGTTTAGTTGGATTGGGAGCTGCCAAGACAGGGGCATTTATCAGTGCATTTTTCAATTGTTGGAATGCCTGCTCACACTCCGGGGTCCAGTTTACTTGGCGGGGAAGGTTCTTACGGGTCAGGTCAGTGAGGGGTTTGGCCAGGGCGCTATAATTGGGAACAAACTTCCGGTAATACCCTGCTGTCCCTAGAAACGCTAAAACCTGGGTCTTAGTCCTAGGGGTGGGCCACTGGGCTACAGCCTCTACTTTGGCGGGTTCGGGTTTTTGTTTACCGCACCCTACTCTATGTCCCAGGTATTGTACCTCAGCCATGCCGATACTACACTTGGCCGGCTTCAAGGTCAGACCTGCTTCCCTTATCCTATCTAGTACAGCTCCGATGTGAGCTAAGTGTTCCTGCCACGTATTGCTAAAAATAGCAATATCGTCCAGGTAGGCACATGTATAGTCCTGGAATCCATCTAGGAGTCGATCCACCATCCTTTGGAAGGTGGCTGGGGCGTTTTTCATCCCAAATGGCATGACCTTAAACTGGTACAAGCCAAATGGGGTGACAAAGGCCGACTTCGGGATGGCGTCTGGGGCCAGGGGGATTTGCCAATACCCTTTACACAAGTCAATAGTGGTGAGGTATTGGCCCCTGGCCATTCTGTCCAGTAACTCGTCTATCCGGGGCATCGGATAGGCGTCAGATACAGTCTTCTCGTTCAATCTCCTATAGTCCACGCAGAAGCGGGTCGTACCGTCTCGCTTTGGTACGAGGACTACAGGAGATGCCCAAGGACTGTCTGAGGGTTCAATCACCCCCAGTTGGAGCATTTCGTCGATCTCCTTACGCATGTTTGCCCGTACCGCTTCTGGAATGCGGTATGGCGTCTGGCGCATGGGTAGTTGCCCTGGGGTCTCGACCCGGTGAGTTGCCAGAGGCGTGTATCCAGGTACATTAGAGAACGTGTCGCGTTTCTCTTCCAATAGTTGCTGTACCTCGATCCGCTCCTGTGGGCTCAGCCGATCTCCCAGCGTAACCTCCCCTAAATCTCCGGACAGCTGCCCATCCCCCAGCAAATCGGGGAGGGGTAAGCTGTCAAACTCTTCTGTGTTAGGGGCACAGATGGCGGTTACCTCCTCAGTACGCTCGTGGTAGGGCTTCAGCATGTTCACATGGAGCATGCGTCGCCCCCCAGTCCCTGTGCAGGGGCCGATAATATAGGTGGTATCGCATCTTTGCTCCACCACCTTATATGGGCCCTGCCAGGCGGCCTGTAACTTATCATGTCGGACAGGTTTTAAAATTAGTACCTTCTGCCCGACCTGAAAGCTACGGTCCCTGGCTCCCCGATCATACCATGTACGCTGGCGGGTCTGGGCCTCCTGAAGGTTTTCCCGTACCGTCTTGGTCAACGCTTCTAGGCGGTCCCGAAAGGCCAACACATATGGTAGGATGGGAGTGCCATCTGTGCTCCGGTCTCCCTCCCAATGCTCTCTAATAAGATCCAATGGGCCTCGGACCCTCCTTCCAAACAATAATTCAAACGGGGAGAACCCTGTGGATTCCTGCGGCACCTCCCGGTATGCAAATAGGAGGTGCGGCAGGAATCGTTCCCAGTCCTTGTGGGTCTCTGCGAAGGTTCGGAGCATCTGCTTCAAGGTACCATTGAATCGTTCGCAGAGCCCGTTCGTCTGGGGGTGGTAAGGGGCGCTGATAATAGGCTTAATGCCACAGATCCTCCAGAGGTGTTGGGTGAATTCTGCGGTAAACTGGGTACCCTGATCCGAGATAATCTCCCTGGGTAATCCCATCCGGGAGAATATCCGCATGAGGGCATCCGCGACCGTCTCAGCGTGGATGTTGGTCAGAGCCACTGCTTCTGGATACCTGGTGGCATAATCTACGACCGTTAAAATATACCGTTTTCCTGACGGGCTAACTTTATTGAGGGGGCCTATCAGATCCACCGCTATTCGGCTAAAAGGTTCCTCTATTATGGGTAAGGGGTGAAGTTTAGCCTTCCTGCGATCCCCCCTTTTTCCCACTCTCTGGCAGGTATCGCAAGTCGTGCAATATCTGCGTACTTCCTGGCTAATCCCTGGCCAGAAGAAACTCTGGGTTAGTCTGTACCTGGTGCGACTAACCCCTAGATGTCCGGATAGCGGAATATCATGCGCTATCCGGAGTAATTCAGCCCGGTACCGCTGTGGTACCACTAATTGTCTCCTCACTATCGGGTCTAACCCCGTAATCTGTTTGGTTGTTTCCCTGTATAAAAGTTGTTTATCCCAGATAAACTTCTCTCCCTCCGCCCCGGGGGAACCCGTGCCAACCTTGTCCCTATACACCTGAAGCGTGGGGTCTGTTGCGACTTCAGCTACAAATTCATTAGGTGGAGCCCAGGGGACACATTCTAGAGGGGGGGTAGGGTTGCTTACCTGGACCTCCGGCAGTGTGTTGTGGTCCTGGGTGTGGGCCTGTTGTCGGGTGACTACAGGGTTGACCTCTCCTGTGGTGGGTGACTGGGGCTCAAAAGCAGAAGTGAGCCTCCCCAGATCGTTCCCCAATAAAACCTCCGCCGGTAAATGTGGCATCAACCCCACCTCCACTTCCCCTGCCCCCGCTCCCCAATGTAAATGTACCCTTGCTGTAGGTAGCCGGTACACTGCTCCCCCAGCTACCCGGACGGCAACAGTTTTGTTCAGTTTTGCCTGATCTGAAATCAGGTGGCTCTGTACCAAAGTGATGGTGGCTCCCGAATCTCGTAATCCCCGGACTGCTGTACCATTCAGATATACCGTCTGTCGATGGTGCCGTAGATTATCCACATTGGCCTGGATCGGATCTGCCTCGTGCAGTACCTCCCATTGTTCCACAGTAGTAATGGGGACTGCGGAACCATATGGGGTGGTGACTAGGTCCTGGTAGTGGTGGGCTGCGGCCGCCCTGGGTGGAGGTGGGCCTGGACGAATCCAGGTGGAACGGTCCCGTAGCTGTGGGCATTCCCTTTTATAATGTCCCCACTTCTGGCAGTGATGACAGGGGCCAGCGGTGGGTTGTCGGAACCGGGGCTGTGCAGCGGGTGGTGGAGGTGGTGGTAGCGGTCTCGGTGGAGCTGGGGTGTAGTTGTTTCCCCCGAATGTTTTAAAGGTTGCTTTTGGAGCTGCAGGTTTTTGTGACCTGCGTGCATCCAGGTAGTCATCCGCTTTCCTAGCCGCCTCGGTAAGGGAAGTAGGGTTTCTGTCCCTTACCCATTCCTGGACCTCATTGGTTACTCCCTCATAGAACTGCTCCATCAGCAACATTTGTATTACATCCTCCATAGAACGTGCCTTGCTAGCTTGCACCCACCCGAGCGCTGCCCCCTGTAATCGGCATGCCCACTCTGCGTGCGAGTCCTTCTCTGTTTTCTTTAGATCCCGGAACCTCCGCCGGTATGCCTCGGGTGTTATAGCATACCTGGCGAGTATAATTTCTTTCACTTTACTGTAATTCCTTATTTCGTCATTAGGTACAGTCCGATATGCCTCTGCTGCCCTCCCGGTTAACCTTCCGGCCAAAATAGGTACCCAGTCCTCTGTGTTAATTTTATGCAGTGCACACAGTCTTTCAAAGTCTTGCAGGAAAGCGTCTATATCTTCCTCTGCCTCCACATATGTTTTAAAAGCCTGGTATGGTATTTTAGGCTTACCTTCCTGTGGCACATTAATTGCAGAGCTTTGTTCTGGTGCCTGTGTCCTTAGGATGAATTCTTGTACCTCGGCCATTGTCCTGGTAACAATTTCTGTTGGGGGGTTTTCCCCATAAAAGGATAGCCTGAACTGAACCTGCCTCTGGAATTCCGATCCTTGTGGTGTTCCTCCCGGCTCCCTCTGTGCCGGAACTGAATCGCCCTCCATTCTGTACTCTGCCATGAGTTCTGTAACAAGTACTGCTTTCTTCTTATTGCTGGCTTGTATACCCCTTGCCTCTAGGAGGTCCTTTAGCGTGGAGCGTTTTAGCGCAGAAAAATCAATCTCCATCCGTACTCCATTTACGCTTGTTCCTCTGTGAGTTTGGATCCCAGCGCTGCCAACCAATGTAGCGGAGAGCCGATCTTGCACAGCTATTCTCCACTAGAGATTCCAGTGAGGCTCAGGAACAAGGTGATGTTAAGTCCATAGGCAAGGTTTCCAGCAGGTAAAGTAATACAGCAGTATCCCCATCGCAATCCCAATAACTGGACGACACACAGTTTCAGGAGTAGACTGACAAGCTTTATTCCACAGTTCCTTATAAAGCCCTCTCCCATGCAAGGGAGGAGGTTCTAACACTTAAGACATTATCCAATCTCTAAGTAGTAACCTCCCACAGATCTCCTCCCCTCCTCTAGCATCATAATCCCCTTATTGTGTACACAGTTTTCCCCGAGTTTTGGATGTACCCTAAATACTTGGGGTACATCCACAAATCCAACATCCCCAGATAGCTCTATTCTGGGGGACCAACATACTTAAAAATTAGCCCATTCGGATGAATGGTTCGTGAGATATGGGGTTCCAAAGATTTGACCGACCGCATGGGTAAAGTATCCGAAAACAGTTCCATGCATTTTGGCCCTGCGGTCGGTCACAAACAAGGGAATGAAAACAGGCGAATTGCCTGTGTTATAGAGCCTGGAGAGGGTTTGAATGAATTCCCTTGTTTGAGGGGTTCTTTCTACCGAACGTCGGGTCATTCGGTAGTTTCCATACGAATTTCTGGAAGTATGGAGGTCTCAGTGGTGTTTGCCTAGTCAAGTGTCCGATTTTAGTTCCAGACACTCGACGGCAAAACACCGCTGTTCGGTAGTTTAAGATGGCCGCCGCCACGTGTTTGTTTCCCGAATGGCGGCCACCCAGAGGACAAAGACCACACTGCACTGATTGCCAATTACCTGTTTGCAACATTGTTGCAAACGGTAATTGGAGGCACACTCATTCCTGGGTGGTCTGGTTGTTCGGTAGTTTCATTCCCTTGTTTTATTTGAATGATTCTACCGAACAACTAGAGGAATACAATTCTTTACATACATTTAACTGTCATTATACCCGGATACCATGCTTTCTATACATGTACATACACATTAAACCAGCCATATGACCAAATACACTTATTCTCATACATGTCGTGGGACAGCCCGGTACCAATCCGCTACATAATTGATCGCTGAGAGCGTATGGGCATGATCTATGCACTAAAACTGGTTTATTAACCCCTTAAGTGCATAGGACAGTGGGGACGTACTATGCCGCCTACCGGCTGTTAGAGCAGGGTCACCAAGAACAGCCGTCCAATGCACTTATCTGCTCGCTGGCGATCCCACGCCGGCAATCGTGATGGGGGGACTTGCCAGGCAGTCCCCCTGCATTTGATCCAGCCCTCCTGAGCCATGTGATTGCGAGGTCCTTGCGAAGACCTCACGATCACATGGACGGAACAGCCGTCCATAGCAGTGCCAAATAAAGTTCAAACAGTGTAAAATAAAATAATATATACTTAGATCATATATATATTATGTATATATATATATATATATATATACATACAACGAAAAAATACCGGCACTCCTGGGCTTTTCAAAGTACTTTCTTCTTTATTCAGAGAAACCACATGAATAAAGAAGAAAGTACTTTGAAAAGTCCAGGAGTGCCGGTATTTTTTCGTTGCATATTACCTAGCCCCCAGAGCACCGGGTATCTATTGATTTATGGTTGGAGTGCAGGAGCCAAATATGTTTATATATATATATATATACACACACACACATACGTATACACTGTCTAAGTGTATTTTAATATTAATATATATAATTATATAAATATATATATTAATATCAAAATACACATAGAATGATAATATTTAAATATATATAAATAAATATATCAATACGTTTTGTTTACGTTTTATTTTGATCAAAACGTGTACATTTGGCTCAGTCCTTAAGGGGTTAAACTAAAGTTGTGTTGATGCCTTTAGTGTCTTATTAAATAATTTTTAAAGCTCATCCAACAATATTACATTGATACCTAATTTGGTATTAAAGAGTTAATAGTTGTTGCTTTGTGAAGAGTCTCTACTAATTACACATGTTCAAATTAGACGTTATGTATTGATCATTTAACTACTATAAGATTTAAACTCTGCACAGTTACAGTGGTAAGAAAAAGTGGTTTTCTGCATGAATCGGTCTTAAAATGTCATCTCGACCTCATCAAAGTCACAATTATAGTTGCAATGTGCTTAAGCTAACAACCAACAAAGAATTATAATCTTTCAGGTTTTTATTGAACACATCCCATTAAACATTCACAGGGCTGTGGAAAACTAAGTAAAAACTTGGATTTAATAGCTATTTGATCTTCCATTGCCAGCAATAACCACAATCAAGCATTTCCAGTAGCTGCAGATTATAAATTATTTTAAGGTCATTTCACATTATCTCTATGGGGTTGTGTTCTGGGCTCTGACTGGGCCACTACAAAAGGCAGCTTTTCCTTTTTTATCAAACCATTCTGTAGTGGATTTACATTGATGTTTAGGATCATTGTCCTGCTGCAATACCAACTTCTACTGAGCTTCAGCTGGCGAACAACTACGAAGATATTGCCCTGTAGGATATCTTGATAAACTTGGGAATTCATTTTTCCCCCAGAGATAGCAAGTGGTCCAGGTTCTGACGCTCTAAACTAGCCCCACCATACTTCACTGTTGGTATGGTGTTTTCATGCTGGTGTTCAGTGCCCTTTTTACCCCAAAGATAGTGCTATGTGTTCTTCCCAAACAACTCAGCCTTAGTTTCATCAGTCTACTAAACATTTTCTCAGTAGCATTGTAGAGTGTCTAGGTGGTCTTTGACAAATTTCAGGTGCACAGCAATGCTTTTTCTTTTTTTAAAGTAACAGCTTCCTTCACAGTGTTCTGCCACTGACACCATGCCTGTTTAGTGATTTCCATATAGAAACATAGAATGTTACGGCAGATAAGAACCATTTGGCCCATCTAGTCTGCCCAATATTTCAAAATACTTTTAATTAGCCTTATCTTATAGTTAGGATAACCTTATGCCTATCCCACGCACGCTTAAACTCCTTTAGTGTGTTAACCTCTACCACTTCAGCTGGAAAGCTATTCCATGCATCCACTACCCTCTCAGTAAAGTAATACTTCCTGATATTATTTTTAAACCTTTGTCCCTCTAATTTAAGACTATGTCCTCTTGTTGTGGCAGTTTTTCTTCTTTAAAATATGGTCTCCTCCTTTATTGTGTTGATTCCCTTTATATAGTAGACTCATGAACATAGATGTTAACAAGTTCCAAAAATGTATTTTAGTCTTTAGCTGTCACTCGAGGGTCCTTTTTTTTTTTTTTATCTCATTAGGAATTGTGCATGGTGCCATTTGAGTCATTTTGGCTGGACAGCCACTAATAGACAATTTGTCTAATAGTGGACATATGAATATCTATGTTATTTGAATTAAATTAACTTTGTAACCCTTCAGCAGGTCTTCGTAAATCTCTTTTTTTCCAAGGGTTGGTCAAAATCAACAGATGCTTATTGTGAATAACAAACTCAAAATGTCTAAGTGCTTTTTATAAGTCAAAGTAGCTCTAACCCACACCTCCAATCCCATTTGATTAATCGGATACCAAGTTTGCCAATTTCCAACTATAATAAGCTTTTGTTGAAGGGTTTCAAATACTTTTCCCAATTTATACTGTGAATATTTAAATTATATATTCAATATGCATGAGAACAATACTATAATTTGTATGTTATTAGTTAAAACAGGGTGTGTTGGTTGATTACTGTAACGTAGATGAACATCAAACCAAATTTTAAGACACATTTATATTTAAATGCAGTCATTTCTAAAGGGTTCATGCACCTTTTCTTGCCATTGTATATTTTAAGCATTTATTCCTAATATAATTAAAAAGAAACATAGACTTTTTCATTTAGTTGGAATACTAATAAGCAAAGATCAAGCAATGTTAATGATTCAATTTATATAGGAAAATCAAGTAAAATAACATAAAATAACTTTTAGATCAGCTGTATTATTTTGAATGGGATAAAAACAGAATAAACATATTAAGGTCATGAAACTACACATATATGTCTCAATATGCATGTAAGAGGGATGGACATTATCTTCATTACTGTGGTAATTAAATGTACATTTTGACCTTTCAAGGTGTTGCTGCTAGACTAGTGCATTCGGTTTCAAAGAAATTGCAATTTGTCCTAATTTTGGGCAATCAGCCATTCAGGCTCTGAATTGCCATGTAAAAGAATTATGAAGTAAACGAAACAGGCAATGGATAAGCCAGACATTTTGTTTGTTTGTTTGTTTATTTTTGTTTGTTTTATTTGCAATTTATAACATCTACATACATTTCAATTTGTAGAACAGCAATGGATCGTGTAAATTGTGTGACAGTTGTATGCCAGCCATTTCTTAGTTCTAGGCACCTGCTGTAGTTCCTGGAGAGTATATTGATTTTGTAACATTTCAGAGTAAAGAAAAAAAAACAGGGATGGGGGTGGGGGTGGGGGGGGTGGGAAGGGGGAGAGGGAGGAGGAGCAGGAGAAGAGGCTATGTTCATTGAAAGTTGGTGAGAAGTAGCACAGTTACTGTTGTGCACGCAATCATGCCATGTATTTGCATTGGTTTATACAGGTACCAACATTTCCTAGCTTGCCTTTGCTTTCGTTTTGTTACATACAGATAATTTCATACATATGGTTTCAGCTGGTGGAGTGGTGTACGCGTCTCGCTATGGTGGGTCTATATTATGTTTCAGTAGCTCAGGGGTTCATCCCTGTGAATTTGTCAAATATTTTTCCCATAGTTTCCAAGCCTCTAGTATGTACATTTTCGGAGGTGAGGACTTCCGCGCCATCATTTCATATCGTTGTGTCTGTTGTACACTTGCTAGGCATTGGGCTACAGTTGGTGGGTTCGGGTCTCGCCAGTGTCTGCTAATGGTCTGGAGGCCCGCCACCAGCACATGATATATAAGGTACAAGTGGGCTTTTTTAAGGCCTTTTGGGAATAATTGCAATAGATATGTTTCTGGGGTATGCTGAAGTTGGACACCCATACATGTCTGTATTACTCAAGCTATTTCTGTCCAGTATTGTTGCAGCTTTGAGCATGACCACCATATGTGTACCATGGTTCCTTTATTCCCCACACAGCACCAGCACAGATCCGTTTAGTTGGGGTTGCTCTTTTTAAGTCGTACTGGAACCATGTAGCATCTATATAAGATTTTCCGAGTGATCTGCATATGGGAGGTGCACAGTGAGAGATTCTTGTGTGCCCGTAGTATTTGGGCCCATTGATTCTCCTCTATGTGGGCACCAAGATCTCGGTCCCATGCTTTTATGAATGATGGGGATTGGGAGCCTACTGAGGTGCTGAGTATGGCATAGACCATAGATATCATTTTTTTCCGTGGTTTAAGGTTAAGGCGCAATCGTTCCACCTCCGTCAGCTGTAGACCATTTACAATATTGTACGAGCATATTTTTTGGGTCTTAAACCATTACATAAGTTGCCTGTACGAAAATTGAGCTGTGTTGGGTAGCCCGTGTTGTGTTTGTATCTCCCCAAAGGTGTTCGGCGTTGGACCCTGGCTTATGTGGAAAAGATGTGTAATGCCATGGTTGTGCCACAGCCCCGGATTGAACCCTGGTATTGCTATGGACAACGTTTCCATAGGCGTAGCTAGTGAGGTACCCCCTTTCATTATGTGCGCATCCCCAAACCTATCCCATATTTGTAACGTAAGCTTTGTTGTGGGGAGGATGTTCTTATATTTTGGTCAAAGTTTCCTAGACATCTAGGCCAGAGCCGGCAAGGTGAAGTTATTTGTATAGACAGCTTCTATTTGTACCCATTGTGGGGGGTTCGGGTTGCCACTGGTGGCTAGCACTTGGTTGAGTATGGCCGCTTTGTAGTAGTGCGCTATATTCGGTAGGCCCATACCTCCCAGTGGGAATTGTTTGTATAGGGTGTCTTTCGCGATTCCTGGTCTAGTGTCATTCCAAATAAAGGAGTTGATTACTCGTTGTATTTCGCTCAGGTAGCTAGCGGGGACTGTTAGTGGGATAGTTCTGAATAGGTATTGTATTCTAGGGAGGAGCAGCATTTTTGCTGCAGCTATCCTGCCCGCCCAAGAGATAAATTTCCCTTTCCAGCTAGATATGAGGTTTTTAAGCTCTGTAAGTAAGTGGTTATAATTGGCTTTGTGGATACCTGAAAGCGTTTTTGTGATAGCTATACCATTTGAGATGTTCTGTTTGCCATTCGTAGGTGAATGTTTCTTTAAGTACGCTTAGTTCCTGATTGGGGATGTTAATTCCCATTGCCTGCATTTTGGAGATGTTCAATTTGTAGTATGAGCAGTTGCCATACTGCTGTTTTAGGTGATGTAGTGCCGGCAGTGAGGTCTGCGGGTTTTGTAATGTGAGGAGGATGTCATCCGCAAATAATGTGATTTTGTGTTCTGTGTTCCCTGTTTTAATACCTTGTATTTGGGGATTTTTCCTGATTAAGTGTGTAAGGGGTTCCAGGGCAAGTATGTATAATATTGGGGACAAGGGGCAGCCTTGTCGTGAGCCGTTGTATATGCTAAAGTGGTTGGAGGAGAAGCCGCCGTTCACTACTTGGGCCGAGGGGTGAGAGTACAGGGCTTTAATTAAATTTGTGAATTGTGGGGGGAATCCAAATCTCCATAGGACCGCATGGAGGAAGGGCCAGTGGAGACAGTCAAAATCCTTCTCGGCGTCTAAGGACATTAAGACACTTGGCGCACTCCCTCCACGCAGACCACCCAATAGATCCACCACCTTTCTCACCCCGTCCGCTCCCTGGCATCCGCTCACAAATCCCACCTGATCAGCATGCACCAGCTCGGGTATAATGGGGGCTAATCTATTGGCGAAAATTTTAGCTAGGAGTTTCGTATCAGCATTAAGGAGTGAGATTGGGCGTAGATTTTGGCTTTGTTTGGGGGTTTCCTTGGTTTGGGAAGTGTCACCACGTGAGCCATGAGCATTTCTTTTGGTATCCTGCCCGTGGTGATAACGTGGTTATAGACTGGTGTCAGGCGAGGGGCTAAAATAGTAGCAAATGTTTTATAGTAATAATTTGTTAAGCCATCCGGGCCCAGAGACTTCCCAGATGGGTGAGATTTAAATGTTTACAGTATTTCTTGGGTGGTTACAGGCGATTGTATCAATTGTGACTGATATTGTGTCAACGTGGGTAAGTGCGTAAGGTCTAGGAAATCTCTTATTTCAGTGTCGGTGGGTTGATGCGTCCCAGCGTTCTGTTTCAGATTATACAAGTCATGGTAGAATTTTGCCATTTCGTCATTAATGTCTTGGGGGTTGTAAATTTTTTCCCCTTTGTTAGAGATGAGGTAAGGGATTCTGGACCAGGCTTGTTGCTTGCGTAGCAATGCTGCCAAAGCTTTCCCCGCTTTGTTACCCTGGGAGTATTGCCTCATTTTTAAGCATTGCATTGTGTAAGATGTTTTGGCTAAGTGGATGTCATTTAAGCGACGCGTGGCTGTGGCAATAGTCGCAAGGTGGGCAGTATCTGGGTTCGTCGTGTGTGCGGAAGTTGCGTCTCTAATCATCCGCAGCAGGGTCAAGTACTCTGTATTGGATGTACGTTTGATGTAGGAGGCCCTGCTAATCAATATGCCTCTAATGGTTGGTTTATGTGCTTGCCATAAGGATGTGGGGGATATGTCTGGGGTGTCGTTAATTTGGAAGTATTGTTCTAGGTCTTGGGTCATCTGTGTCAGGAAGGCAGGATCCTGCAATAGGGAATCGTTTAGGCGCCATGGCGCCCGTCCTCTATGGGGAAAGGAACCCCGGAGCGTCAATGTGAGAGGTGCATGGTCAGACCATTCAATGTCTCCTATGGTGCAGTTCACAATGCTTTGAGTTAGAGTTCCCGACACCCAGATATGGTCTATCCTTGAGAACGATTTGTGGACTTGTGAATAGTAGGTAAATTCCCTGTCCATAGGATGCGATGTGCTCCATGCGTCATGTAGGTTGCGCTCTATCATCAATTTGGTTATCGCTGTACAGTGTGTGATAGTTGGGAGGTGTCTAGGGGGGGGGGGGTACCCATGTGACTTTTGTCCCTTAGTGGGTCTATTACATGGTTCAGATCACCACATATGACCGTAGCTCCAGGTAGCGGAGTAGGGAGTTTGTTCAGGACTTTTTGCAAGAATTGCCGTTGGTTCGTGTTGGGGCTGTAGATTCCTACCAACATATATTCCGTATCATTCATCATGCAGTGCAATACTATGTATCTCCCCTGAGTGTCTTTATTTACGTTTAGTAATTCAAATGTTAGTGAATTGTGCATGAGAAATGACACCCCCTTTGATTTGGATGTATGCGTGGTATTCTAGTGGGAAGTCTCGGAGTCCAAATTTGGGGACCCTATTGGTCACAAAGTGTGTTTCCTGGATACATAGTATGTCTATTTCGTCTCGTTTCGCCGCTTCTAAGAGGATGCGGCGTTTGTGTGGGTGATTTAAACCTCGAGTATTGTGGGTTCGTATCGTTATAGACATTGTGTTGCATGAGGATGCTGGGATGGACTTTGTATGCCCCATGTGTGTGTTATTTCCTTTTGCGGATGGTAGTGATTAGTTGTGGTTTGAGCATGCTCACCCACCAACCTCGTTCTCTCCTGGGGGAAGGTGTTGGGGGGGGGGGGGGGGTGAAACCAGAATAATAGAACTAGGGTAGGGTAAACCGGGATGCCTCCTAGGAGGCCATGGTGTGGGTGATCCGCACCGTGGGGATGGGAGTTTTCCATTCCTCCCATGTGTGGCTGTTGAGCTCGTTATAGTGTGTGCAATGTTACATAAAGGCGAAATTTGTGAGGTGTTCAAGGGTAGTTCCGTGTCCGTTCCTCACGCAGAGTTTTCTTGGGGGGGCAGACAGACGTGTGTCCAACCTGTGCCCTGTTTTGCATACATGGCCTCGGCCTCTTTTTAAAAAAAAAATTTATTCATATTTATTTTTTGCGTAGCTAATATGGCAAGCTATGCTTCGGTGGTAGGCCGTGCAGCTTCTGCCCAGCCCATGGCCAGTATGCACGGCGAGCTGGGCCATGCATAGGGGCGATGCTAGCCTGCTTCATCAGCCGCACGGTCCTTTCTCCCATTTACCAGTATTTTCCCCATAATCTGAGTTGCCTGGAAGGCAGAGTTACTGCCAGTAACTGTGGAACACAGCTTGGGGATTACACCTGGAAGCTCAACCTATTAGTCATGACCACAAAATGATGTCGAGTTAAGTCCCGACCATGTATGGGACCCAGGGCCCCACGGCTAGTACAACATTTAGAGCATTACAGTGCTTGGCATTAAGGATACAACATAGCATATTAGTTTGGTTTGTTATAGGTAGTCCATACATCATTAGTCTCTGAGTTAGGCCTCGTGAGTGTGCTAAGAACGACCCCCATTGCTCCGCGGCTCAGAATCTGAGTCATCCGCTGTATTTGTGTGTTTGTACCATGTCAACGTGCTTGTGTAAGTGTATATGTGTAAAGGTGGTGATAGTATTAATAATAAAGCCATATATAGCGATTAGGTAAAGTATGGTAGTGTGGCGTGTTTGTAATGTGTTGCAGTCAATACTTGCGGCCTGTGACCCGGGATTTATGAGAGTTTCTTGCAGGTCGTGCTCCATCCTGTGTTAATCTTCTTGTTTGGGTGCGTGGCAGTTTCGGCTGGTGAGAAGGGAATATTCCATTCCTGTAGTTTGATGCCCTCCTCCAGTGTGAGGATGGGTTTGAATCCTCCGCCATGTTGGACCAGCATTTTTGTCGGGTAGCCCCAGCGGTACCTGGTCCCGTGTTGTCGTAGCGCTTCTGCCACCTGCTGGAAGGCCCTCCTCCGTTTCAGCGTTGCCACCGAAAGATCGTTGAATATCTTCACTGTGGGGTAATCTTCATGTGGATGGTCCCGATTGCGGCTCGCCTTGAGGACCAGTTCTTTGATATGGAAATAGTGGGCGCGGAACAGCACATCTCGCGGCGCTGAGTCGGGCAGGTAGGTAGGTTTGGGGATTCGATGTATGCGATCAATGAGCATCATGTACGCCTCGTGCATATGCTTGAAGGTGCGCTTGTTGTACCGACTCCGGTACTCCCCGGAGTCTAATATTGTTCCTTCGTGCCCTATCTTCGGCATCAGCCATCTGTGCTTCCAGACGTTCCACTTTTTCTTCTAGGTGCTGGACATGATCCACCATATTGTTGTGGGCAGAGGCAAAGTCCCCCATCTTGTTCTCTATTTGTGATGTGCGGGTTCCTATGTCCTGCAGGTCTTTTCGCAGGTTTTCCGCCGTTTGTTACCATGAGGCTATGAGTTTGTTGGATAGGGAGTCCAGGGCTTGTGCCAGGAAGCTTTTGGTGATGTGGTCGGCCTGAGTGTGCTCCGCCATAGGGAGACTCGTGTCAGAGTCTTCGTCGCCATCTTGGGTATCTTGCAGAGCAGCCGCCTGTGAAGACGGTGTTTTGTGGCCCAAGAAATTGATTTTTTCATTTTTTGTGGCCGATTTCTTAGATCTATTATGAGACGTCGCTGCAGGGGTTGTTTTTCGTGTTTAGATGCGCCTTTTATAGCTGAGTTTGCAGAGCTCAGTGCCGGAGCAAGTCGTTATGCGGCCCTCTTCCTCGGCGGTCAGCCACGCCCCCGTTTTGTTTGTTTTTTGATTGAGAGTTCTGTCCATGGCACCAAAATAAAAATATGTTTGAAAGCCTTTGCCTGTGACTTACACAGCCTACTTAAGCATATCCTGTAAAGAATGATCTAATGTTTGAACTTCCTTTATTGCACTGTCTTTATTTAATAAATAATGTTGTATCCCCTGCTCAGTTAATGGCATGCTGGAGCCTGCAGAAGCCTCCTGTTTGTGATTTAAGTTTAATCAACAGAGCAGAAGATAAAATGTCCAAAGTAATTAAGTTCTGTAACTATTTTTGCATGCAGGCTGTATCAGTCACAGCCAGGGGAGGTGTGACAAGGGTTGCATAATAGGGTTCCAACAGAAACAAAACTGATTTAACTCCTAAATGGCAGATAGTTGATCAGTGAGTGGCACAAGCTATACACAAAAACTGCTTTAGTAAGCTAATGTTTTTTCAATGTCTATTGTACCCCTTCAAGGGGCAAAGTCCAATAGGTTAAGGCCAAAGTCCAACATCTTATCACACACCATCTGAAAACTTCACCAGCCCCCATTGTTGATGACCTTCCGAAGGCATAACAGAGCTGCAGTGAGAATTAGAGAAAGGTAACTTTTTTTAAATAAGATCTAGAGGTGGGCAATGGGGCCCAACAGACTCATCAGCCCTCTAACATTATAACTAAATATATTTATTTATATGAATAAAAAAGATATTGTGTAAGTTAACAAATTTTAATTTCCATGTGTATATGACCAGCAGTCTGTTCATATGTGAATATGTGTATATGAACAGCAGTCACAATTGCTGTTTTATTCCATGTGTGCTGGCTTTGCATCACGTGTCAATCAAATACTTTGCTAATGCTTCGTCAAATTTAAAAAGTGCTTGGTAGTGAAGGGTTAGCATTAGCAAACTACCTTCATTGTTTTTCCTTTTGCTTTGTTTTTCAACCTATTTTTCAATAGTCATTTCCATTAAATTCTAAAATTAAACCAGAATGGAAATTCCCCTGGTTGCTTGGGAATATGTGTTCTGTGACATGTGTCAGAGTGAATTTATGTAAGATTGATTGATGAACATGAGCAGGCATCTAGATATGGGTTTAAGAATATTATCTACTATCCACTATAACACTGTAGCTAAATTGGGTGTATTCTAATCTTTGAACTAACATCCAATCACTAACTGGCAGCGTAATCCAATTTCTGGCAATGTGATTATACAATACTAGCCTAGTTATATAAGGGGAAAAAAAATTCCAATGCAGAGCAAGTCACGAATAACACGGAAAAAATGGATAGCTGAAGGTAACTCTGGAAAACAGGATGTATGTCCCACAAATATACAGTCAGGTGAATATCAGAGCAGATTACATTCAATACAGAATAAGGGGCACAGCCGGTAAAAAAATATTATCATGTCAGATACACTAAAACATGGGATACCAAAACACCTACACTGACCTACATACCACAAATACACGGAAACACAAAAGAGTTATGAGAAAAGGGGAGTATCCAAGGAAATGCCTCCAACGTTTCGGCGGAACACCTTCATCAAGAGAGCATGTTCTCTAGGTTTATCAAGGTATCCCATGTTTTAGTGTATCTGACATAATGATATCTACTTTATCATTTTTTATTCCTCTTGTATTCTATTATTTATTTTTTTATCTCTTATTGTTTATGTTTAAATCACATTTTTTGCATTGATATATGTTATTCATGTACATGTTCATTCTGTGTTGTACAGGTAATGTTTTTGTTTTTGAAGTTGTTCCTGGGTAAGATGCTAATTTGGTTTATATAATAAATGTGATTTACTTTTTACTGGCTGTGCTAATCATTCTGTATTAAATATACTATGTCTCATAGTCATATAGGGAATAGGACTGTGGCGTGAACACCCTTATACTGCATTTATTTCTGCGGATATATTCTGTGGTTTGATGTGTATAGTGTGCCTGCCTTGGTAATTTTGGTTGAATATCTGGACAGATGTTAAGTATTTTTGTGAAGCAACATAGATTTTAAAATATAACAATAATATATTTTACAACATACAAAATATAATGTTTAACTGCACTGGAATAATAATTAGTGTGATAAGTGTTACAACATATGTATTGTCTACATACTTCAACCGTTAACATGAGAAGATCATTCATAGACACAGACAAAATAGAAAATAAATATAATGCACTCAAGGCTATTTGGCTGTAGGACTGCAAACAGATTGCAAAGAGACCAGAGGTTTATTGAGAAATATACCAAATGCTTAATTTTACAGTAAATAGCACAATTTATATGTTTTCAGTAAATAGCACAATTTAGATGTTTTCAGTAAATAGCATAAATAAAATGTTTTCTCTTAAAGAATTTGTTGATTAAATATAACTTTCTGTATAAAAGACTGCATTGTTTGGAAGTTCTGTAGCTACGGAATCTATTGTATCTTTGTAAAAAAAAAATTTATAATTTTTGTTGCACTCGCATATTTAAAAAAAAATAAGATATGATGGGATGTTGTTTATGTAAATAATATACACTGATTGAACACACTGCATTCTAATCTACATTTAAAGCTTATACAGTTCACAAAATGACATATTTACGTATTGATGGAGATTTAGTTACAAAATATGACCACATGTTACATAAAAGCGCCACTGCTTACAAAGTACCCCAGTATAGGCATACATGCAAATCCAAATCAATCACTCATGCAGAGATTGGAAAAACAAGATAATGTTATAAAAAAAAACAAAAAAAAAAAACAACCAAACTTCAATAGAAATGTGGTACCTAGGATCAATAGGATGCTATAGTCACCAAAATATTTGAGCTTAATGAAGCAGTTTTGATGTATATATCATGCCACTGAAGTCCCACTGCTACGTTCTCTGCCAAATAGGAGCTAGATCACTTTATTTATGCAGCCCTAATGACTCCTCCCTGCATGTGACTTACACAGCCTTCCTAAACAGCAGTGACATTTCAGAGGCATGATTTATACATGTAAACTAATTCATTAAAGGGACACCCTACTGCCCAAATGCAAAATAAATACAAAATCACTGTTTAGTAGATAAACCCTAAATTAAAACGTGCATGCATTTAATTATGTATTTTTTCATTGGGGATATATCTAAAATCAGCTTGCAAAACCTGCAGTAGTCTTGTCTGCTGCCTTTGCAAACTCTCCCTTTCTAGCCCCGCACAGCGTTTCAATGGATGGCCCATCACAGACTTCCCAATACAGCTCAATGAGAAGTCTTTGTAAGTCAGGTGCTCTGGACAATTGCTGTCTCTTGAGGTCAGCTGCATTAAGCTAGTGAAAGCAGGAAGTATCATTACCTGTTGTCTGCTTAAAAGCCAAGGGGGTGTAACCAGGTTCATAAATATATAAATGTGTCAATTTCTATTGCAAAATAAAAAAAGATAACACATTGCTAGATATTATGTGGAGATTAGGTTACAGTCAATATTGTTTTTATATTTATTATATTTTTTTATAATTATATATTTTTTATATTTATATATATATATATATATATATATATATATATATACACTGCTCAAAAAAATAAAGTGAACACTTAAACAACACAATGTAACTCCAAGTCAATCACACTTCTGTGAAATCAAACTGTCTAGCTGAGTGACAATCAATTTCACATGCTGTTGAGCAAACGGGATAGACAACAGGTGGAAATTATAGGCAATTAGCAGGACACCCCCAATAAAGGAGTGGTTCTGCAGGTGGTGACCACAGACCACTTCTCAGTTCCTATGCTTCCTGGCTGATGTTTTGGTCACTTTTGAATGCTGGCGGTGCTTACACTCTAGTGGTAGCATGAGACGGAGTCTACAACCCACACAAGTGGTTTAGGTAGTGCAGCTCATCCAGGATGGCACATCAATGTGAGCTGTGGCAAGAAGGTTTGCTGTGTCTGTCAGCGTAGTGTCCAGAGCATGGAGGCGCTACCAGGAGACAGGACAGTACATCAGGAGACGTGGAGGAGGCTGTAGGAGGGCAACAACCCAGCAGCAGGACCTCTACCTCCACCTTTGTGCAAGGAGGAACAGGAGGAGCACTGCCAGAGCCCTGCAAAATGCCACAAATGGGCATGTGTCTGCTCAAACGGTCAGAAACAGACTCCATGAGGGTGGTATGAGGGCCCAACGTCCACAGGTGGGGGTTGTGCTTACAGCCCAACACCGTGCAGCACATTTGGCATTTGCCAGAGGACACCAAGATTGGCAAATTCGCCACTGGCACCCTGTGCTCTTCACAGATGAAAACAGGTTCACACTGAGCACATGTGACAGACGTGACAGAGTCTGGAGACGCCGTGGAGAACGTCCTGCAACATCCTCCTGCATGACCGGTTTGGCAGTGGGTCAGTAATGGTGTGGGGTAGCATTTCTTTGGGGGGCTGCACAGCCCTCCATGTGCTCACCATAGGTAGCCTGACTGCCATTAGGTACTGAGATGAGAGACTCAGACTCCTTGTGAGACCATATGCCGGTGCAGTTGGCCCTGGGTTCCTCCTAATGCTAGACAATGCTAGACCTTATGTGGCTGGAGTGTGTCAGCAGTTCCTGCAAGACGAAGGCATTGATGCTATGGACTGGCCCGCCCGTTCCCCACACCTGAATCCAATTGAGCACATCTGGGACATCATGTCTCGCTCCATCCACCAACGTCACCTTATACCACAGACTGTCCAGGAGTTGGCAGATGCTTTAGTCCAGGTCTGGGAGGAGACCATCCGCCACCTCATCAGGAGCATGCACAGGCGTTGTAGGGAGTCCATACAGGCACGTGGAGGCCACACACACTACTGAGCCTCAAGCACCAAGACTCCTTCATCTTAATGGAGTGGTCTTGGTACAGTGACCCTGCCATTTTACTATTGATATGGCATGTTTACATTATGTGCTCAACTCCAGTGACTGTCAGAGTGTGACAGACAATATATGGTATTTCTATATTGAGAACAGAGTATAACTTGATTCTTCATGCTTGATGTCCTCACATATTGCATGAGGAAATCGAATCTTCATTTAGTTCAATGCAGGCCAAAGTAAGCACAAGGCTAAAGTGAGTTCAATGTGTGGGCTAGTTTGCAGCATGCACTGCCAGTTGTGACTGTATTACAATACTGGATAATACATTGTATACTCACGATTAAAGTGTCTAACTGAAAAAGTGAAAATCAACTCATACCATAATACTCTTTTCTTGTCCATGGAAGAAATCATTTATAGGTTATCTCTGTCCACTATCTTAAAGAAAGGAAATGAGATTCATTTAGAAATGTATAAACTTGATTCTTCTAGAATATACATTAGTCTTGTTATCTCCCTATAAAAATATGGATGGGAGTATTTGTTGCCATGGATAATGGCAATGACCGTGATAAGGACTTTTGCAATTTCTTGTTGCTATATTCAGTTTGAACAGCATACAACATAATCGAAAATGTTGCTGTAGGAGAAAATTGTTGATTTTTTTTTATTGGGATATCCATCTAGAGACAAATTACTTAGCTTTGCAATAAGGTTTAAGGGGTAAAGGAAGTTTTTAGTGTTTTTGCCAATGATATACGGCAGGTTGCTTCCACATTGTCATTCTCTGAAGTTCTGTCTGTGCATAACACTCAGAACGACAGGCGGATGCGTATTAGGGACTTTAACTTGTGGCTTGGTGAATGGTGTCGGGAGCAAGGATTTGGCTTCATTTCTCATGGTAGCTCTATTTGGAATGGAAATAAACTGTACAAAAAAGATGGTGTGCATCTTTCTCAAAAGGGAACAAATGTTCTCAGTGAGCAGTTCAGAGGTTTTGCTAGGATGTATTTAAACTAGAAGGGGAGGGGGGGGCAAAAGGGTGATAAAACATCAATCCAATTGTCCCCCAAAACAAGGACAGAAGGTGCCTGTAGCAAGCATGTTAAAAAATGATAAGCTTAGAGTCATGTCTACAAATGCTCGCCGGTTAAGGAATACGATCCATGAACTTGTGGCAATAATGGCAACTGATAATGTAGATGTAGTCGCTGTTACTGAGACATGGTATGATCAGAAAAATAACTGGGACATAGCAATACCAGGATACATTTTATATATGAAAGACAGAGAAGGCATGAAAGGGGGAGGGGTGGCCCTGTATGTGAAGGATAGCATAAAATCTAGCCTAATAAAAGTTAGTGAGGCAAACATAGAGTCAGTTTGGGTTACGTTAGACTTTGGTAATCCCACAGTAACTTGTGTAGGTGTGATTTATAGGTCTACAGGACAAATAGAAGATTTAGATAATCTATTAAAGGACCACTCTAGGCACCCAGACCACTTCAGCTTAATGAAGTGGTCTGGGTGCCAGGTCCCTCTAGGATTAACCCTTTTTTTTTATACACATAGCAGTTTCAGAGAAACTGCTATGTTTATAATAGGGTTAAACCAGCCTCCAAATCCTCTAGTGGCTGTCTCACTGACAGCCGCTAGAGGCGCTTGCGTGATTCTCACTGTGAAAAACACAGTGAGAGCAAGCAAGCGTTCATAGGAAAGCATTGTAAATGAGACCGGCTTAATGCGCATTCAGCCGAAAGGGAGGATCGGAGGCAGAGAGGAGGAGGAGAGCTCCCCGCCCAGCGCTGGAGAAAGGTAAGTTTTAACCCTTTACTCTCCCCAGAGCCCGGCGGGACGGGGTCCCTGAGGGTGGGGGCACCCTCAGGGCACTATAGTGCCAGGAAAACGAGTATGGGTGACTTTAATCTTCCAGATGTGAACTGGAAAACCAAAATAGCTGTTTGTGCAAGGAGCACACATATTCTAAACTCCCTACTGGGATTGTTTCTAAAATAAGTCATTGAGGAGCCAACTCGTAAGGAGGCCAACAGGTATTCCTAACCCCATAGTGTTAAAACCACCATCTAGCCCCCCTGGGCCCCTCATGCCTCCATAAATATAGCAAAATCTTACAGTATTCAAGCCATAAGCTGTAACTCTGCATGCTGTTTGCCTAAAGAAAAAACAAGCAGTCATCAGAAGTGGTAGCCTGATCCAATCACAATGCTGCCCCGTAGGATTGGCTGAGACTGACAAGGAGGCAGATCAGGGGCAGAGCCAGCACAATTCAAACACAGCCCTGGCCAATCAGCATCTCCTCATAGAGATGAATTGAATCAATGAATCTCTATGAGGGAAGAACAGTGTCTGCATGCAGAAGGAGGAGACACTGAATGTTTGGATGCATTTTAGGCAGCCATGACCCAGGAAGGATCTCTAACAGCTATCTGAGGAGTGGCCAGTGAAGTTATCACTAGGCTGTAATGTAAACACTGCATTTTCTCTGAAAATACATTGTTTACAGCAAAAAGCCTGAAAGTAATGATTCTACACCAGAACAAATTCATTAACCCCTTAAGGACCAAACTTCTGGAATAAAAGGGAATCATGACATGTCACACATGTCATGTGTTCTTAAGGGGTTAAAGGATCACTATAGGCACCCAGACCACTTCAGCTTAATGAAGTGGTCTGGGTGCCAGGTCCATCTAGGGTTAACCCTACCTGCTGTAAACATAGCAGTTTCAGAGAAACTGCTATGTTTACATATGGGTTAATCCAGCCTCTAGTGGAGTCCCCAGCACCGAGGGAGCACGGCGCTGGAGAAAGATGAGGGATTAACCTCTTCCTCCCACTTAAGCCCGGCGGGAGGGTGGCCATGAGGGTGGGGGGGACCCAAAGACCCTATAGAGCCAGGAAAATTAGTTTGTTCTCCTGGCACTATAGTGGTCCTTTAAGCTGTAGTTGTTCTGGTGACTATAGGGTCCCTTTAACATGTATAGCTTGGAGGAAAGACAGGTAGGGGGGATTTTTAAACACATAAAGGGAATCAACACAGTAAAGGAGGAGACTATATTTAAAAGAAGTAAAACAGCCACAACAAGAGGACATAGTCTTGCATTAGAGTGGCAAAGGTTTGAAAATAATATCAGGAAGTATTACTTTACTGAGAGGGTAGTGAATGCATGGATTAGCCTTTCAGCGAGACTGGTAGAGGTTAACACAGTGAAGGAGTTTAATCATGCGTGGGATAGGCATAAGGCTATCCTAGATATAAGATGAGGCAGGAGACTAATGAGAGCATTGAAAAAAATTGAGCTGACTAGATGGGCCAAATGGTTCTTATCTGCCGTCACATTCTATGTTTCTATGTTTCTATGTTGGTACACTTTCTTTAAGTTGGCTGGGGCTAGCAAATCTCCTTATTTTATTCCTAAGATAATTTAACTTAATGCTTATGGAAAGATTGACTACTTCTAGGTCCAACATTGATCTCCAAGTTCTTTTGACTTTCAATTCCAGAAAATAATTTATTCTGTAGCCTTAACAATCAGATAAAAAAAAAAAAAAATTAAAGTAACCTTTACTTGGTTTTCCCAATGGATTCACTCATGTATACTTCTTTTATGACATTTAGCACCCAGATGTCCTTTATTTTCTGTTCTCAGATTCGAGGATAGTATGCCAATCTTACTCTAATACCTAACTTAATATCTCTGTGTCTTCTTCCTGGTTGCTTGACTCTTAATCTCCTAGATATTACTGCAGTGTTCACTTAAATCAATTGCACTCACTTTATCTGCATTTTCTTTTTTGGGGGGAGAGGGAGGCAAGGGGCACTATAGAATTCTGTACTGAATACTTAATACTCTGCCTGTTTAGGCAGTTAGTTAAGTAAATGTGATGTGGGGACTTGGCAACTTTTATTGCATAGAACCAATAGCTATGTACCCAAGGACCTGGGATCACTGCTGAGGATACAAGGCCAGCTAATTACACCCAGATAAAATATTCCTAGAAGTCCTCTGTGTTATAAGGCTTTTTTTTTTCATTTTCTCAAGAGAAGCAGACAATTGTTTTGTGACAGGAAGTACCCCTCAAGTGTTGGTTAGAGAATGAGAGATAGACGGAGGAGACATAATGGAGTACAATTGTCTGAAATTCTGCACTCCAAAACACTTTATGAATGAATCACAAAACAAACAAAATTGACAATGGCTGAGCTATTTCATTTTTTGTGATGTGAGTTCCATCCATGGCACCAAAAAATAAGATTGATGGAAAAAAAGATGAATGATGGGTAGGGGACAATCACCAAATGTTGATTTTATTCATGTAACAAGTGAGAAGAAGTAGCCAAATGAGGGCGAAAGTAAGGAGTAGTAAAAGTGATCTTAATATATTTATATATATTTCATAATTCTATACTGTATTAATATAGATTTGCTACAGCTCCTCCTTTTTTCCTCTCATTTGGTTACTCCTCCTTACTTGATCTGTGAACTAATGGTATATATTTTGCACTACCCTTATAGATGGAGTTTATGAGCCATCTATAAGCCTGTTCACTGATTGGTCAACCTATGCGCTAGTTTGGTTTGTTCGACTACTTTTTCTTGAAAAAATATCCGTACTTTTCTGTCAAATTTCCCCTATGGACAAAATTATTTTAGAACCGGAACACTACTTGGACCAAACATGAATTGCCCAGAACTTCGTGTTGGCTGAATCAATTTGGACAAACTCAATTTTCCAACTACATATTATTCTATTGTTTATTATGGTAAAATGATATCATTGAGTTGTTCATCTCACCTGATGTGGCATTAAATTATGATTTTTAAGGGCTAGCATATTAGTATTAGGGCTACTGTTTATGTTAGGGTTAGTGTTACACATAAATTTAGTACTAAGGTTATGGTTAGTATTAGGATTAGTGCTAGCGTACCTCTAAAGGCTAAGTCTAATTACTAAGCTATATGTATTTTTTTTTAAAGTACATGGTATTTAGAGCTGCATGTGCCCATTCTTAATTATGGTTTCATACAAATTACTGCCACGAGGGTTGTTAATTACAGTTCAGCACACTTAGTTCTGGTTTACTTATACCAGTTATGTCCATATTGTGCAATTTTTTTTTATGGTTTTTTTAATGTTTAGTCTATCGTTTTTGCATTCTTAAAACATTATCTGTATGCTACATTAAAAATAAGAGATCTTTAAGCATTTTTCACAGAACTCACTATGAGTTAATCTTCCCGATGTTCTTCATGTGGTTGTAAGACAAAATTATATAAACGTGTGAATATAATTAGAATCAGATTTATATAATACACAGTTTGGGTGGCAGCAAATAATTAAATCACATATTACTTTGCTATACCAGTTGGTAGTGACACACATATTTTATTTATTTGCAGTATTTTGCTTTATGAATCAATAAGAGCTAATTACAAAACAATGGGTCAATATGCACTAATTAATATATGGTTTTGCACTTAATTAGCAATTGAATGCTTTGTCTACTCTAGCAAAAGATGAGGATGCAAAGTATATAGATACAAATAAATATAAGCTCAAACATGATTCCAATCCATTCAATTCATTCCCTCACTAATTTCTGCTGCTGATCGGAAACTGCTGTTGATCATTGACTTTCCTCTTTGTGCTGGTCAGCTTACATCATCCAAACTGCACAACATTCTAGAATGTCAGAAGTAGACAATGGCAGATGCTTCATGTACCTTAATGTTGTGATAAACCTGCATGTAACCATTGGACTCCTACTTGAATAGTAATAACAGCATTTAAATATATATACATAAAAAAATAATAATATATATATATATATATACATAATTTTGTTAGCTACTGCACTTGTCACTTAACTCAGCATCTTACCATCTTCTACCAGTTGAACCAAGTTCACTTGATAACTCCACTTTTGCCCACTGCTCACAGTGAAGTTGTTGAAAATACCATGTAAATTGCATACAGATGCCTTCCAAGCCAATTTCTTGTCTTCTATCTGTAAAAAAATTCTATAACACACAGCAGCAATTGTCATTTTGTATCTTTTATATGTGATACTGTATTAGAAACAGAGTTATCCTTAGGGTTATATAGATAGAGTAATAAAGCCACAGCACATATAGAATATTAGGCGTTCATTGAAGTCAAAGAAATTTGGTGCAGTTTTCATGGTAACTGCGTTCATATATTACGTGTTTATAAAAATCAGAGAAGAATGTGTCCTCTGTTAATAAAATGACATATTTTTACTGCTTTTACAGAGTATGATGACAGGAAAGTGAGTAATCATTGCACATAGTCTTACTTCCCAACACAGGTCTTTAAAAAAAAACACCAGAAGAAGATGGGGGACACTTTATATTTCTAAAGCTCTGATCGGAGTGATGTTTCTGTTTGAACTGATAGGCTGCATAAAGTTCCTACAGTTCTCAGTTGGTTGTCTGTTATGTGATACTAGTCTTGGTTGCTAATCATTGGCCTTTCTTTTTGTAAAATCCTATTATATTAATAGTCATTTTCATCATTTCAATTGGATGTGGAAGGGACAAGTGCACATACACAGACTGGGTGGAAAGTAAGCTGAAAATAAATTATAGCAAACAAACAAATAAAGTTATCTGGGCAATAAATATAGGTTTGTGCTAGGTATCTAAAGCTCCTTCTGCATTTTGTTCTTTCCTGTATAAACCCTTGTATGCTTTATATCTTCTCTTTCTGTATAGACAACTCACAAAGACACCACACATTAAAATCTATTAAATATAATTCCTGTAAACACATTTATTCTTTATGTACACATGAGGTGTTCTTACA
Source organism: Pelobates fuscus (assembly GCF_036172605.1). Classification (NCBI taxonomy): domain Eukaryota; kingdom Metazoa; phylum Chordata; class Amphibia; order Anura; family Pelobatidae; genus Pelobates; species Pelobates fuscus. The sequence goes on from NC_086318.1 coordinate 142,361,579, forward strand.
GAGCTTCATATATATAGATACATACTGTACATACATATTTACATATGTAAGACATACTAAATACAGGGGAGGGTTGGCCAGTCACTTGCCGGCTGCTCACTGTTCAGTAGATATGCCCCAAATGGCATGGATGGCTTTAAACCTCCCTTATACTAATATAGTGGTCATATTGAAAAAAAATATTTGATTTTTATTTATTTACCATTATTTATTATTATTATTTTTTTCATTTTCATGTGATAGCTAGTTAGCTGCCTCATGGTTATCCCTTGCACCACCAAGGGTGATTTTAACTATTTGTCTTCTAGTGTTGCAAACTTTGGTCTGGCTAAAATCTTACCCAAATTCAGGTTTACTTGGAGTCTGGTTTGAATAATATTAACATTGTTGAATAGTGTGAACAATGTTCGAATAGTACAATCTGAATGGCCCTGTACTGCACCAAATGATTTTGCCCCACTCTGTGAGAAGGGGGTGGGAGGGGATTGACTTTAATACAAAGATATCTAACTGCTGACCTTTGTAAAGTGGACTTGATGGTAACGAGCACTTGGTCAAGACAATATCACCTTGGTAACTAAAATCTATTTGTATAAGGAGCACTAGATGGGAAATGAAATTAAGCTCCTGAACCATTTATTTTTTTATTCTGTAGGCAATTAGTCAGGGGTTAAAAAACTGCCTTACATCTTGAGAGAGCAAAAAGATTATAGAAACATTACTTTTGTTTTTCTGCAATCCAGTGTTAGTTAAACATGATGCATACCTTCTTGTGTGCCGAAGTCAACGTAGAGAAAATTCCATGGTATGTTTGCTGCAGATTACCAGATAACTGATAACTACAGCAGAAGCAAACACGAGTGGGTCATCTCATCTTCTAAGATGTCTTAAAGGCCTGGTAAAGTCAGAACCCATAATATTGTCAAGAGGACGACAGCAGAGACCACAAGAGGTACAAGTCAAGATGTGTCACAAGAAGGAAATGGGAATATATCCAGTAAGACTACTGCCTGAAGCCATTTGTCTTTAATGATTGCTAACCCAAGTGCAGTCAACCTGTATTTTTTTCCCATCATCCCATCTAAACTTGACAAGCAACTACCCTTAACACTAGCTGAAGAGTTACCTGTTGGTATAATCACCCCTCACCCACACATACAGATCCTTATCACGCCATTTTAGTATGAGCGGCATCTGGAGTTGTACTTTTCTGAGCAAACTTGATTTAAATGGCAGCCATTTCCTAAATGTTTCCTGAACTGTCCTATAATGGGTGTCTGGTTCTTTCCATAATAAATGATGATTGGTATACATTTTCCAATTTCCTTTATTATATTTAATATATTTTAGATATAATTTTCCTGTGTAAATGGGCACTACCTGCCCTGGCAAAATGTTTTTTTTTTATTACATATTTTCCTTTTACGTATGCAAATAGTGCAGCTGGCCTGTTGAGGGATAGAACAGTTCCCTTGGCTAATCTCATGAGGATAATGAGGATGGGAACTCCCTTGTGGATCTTCAGCATCTGTCATTTCCTTTCCATTTCCACAACCTGCAGCACAAACCAGAACCACCAGAATACTCTCTCCAATGAATTATGTACCTGCCCTTTTCTTCTCTCTGGGGGAATGAGACAGCTGTTACTATGGTGGCCAGTTCTGTAATTATGGCATTATTTTCAACAGGAGTTTCCAAGTCATTTATTCTTACCGGTTAATATTCAGAAACGTGAGAATTAAGAAGCTTATTCCTACCTTAAAGCTCACAAATGGCCAGGCATGGACATTCTAGATATGGAAATTGATTGTGGAAAAAAACAAACATTTCAATAAACAGTAAACTGTACTGAATTGAAAACCCCCCAAAAATTCAGGCTAAAATAATCAAGTTGTGACAGTAGCTGAATTAGAAAATTGTTTTTTTGTTATAGCTATTTTGACCTATAATTTGCAGTTCATTTTTCAACTCTATACAAGTCACTGTTTAATGAAAATAAAAACCCTTAAGAATTTGTTTGTAGCTCTTTGACTATCATACAATAAAATAGAAAGAAAGGCACAATCCTACACCTGTAACACATGTTCTGTATAATTCATAACATGCATGATGAATTGATTGATCAAACATGTTCAAACTGTATGACCTTAGACGCCAAACAGGTTAATGGACAGTTGAAATGTCTACTTAAGTTGTATTATTTTCTTTTCCATGGGAGAGGTTGTGGGAGTGTAAAAATACACTGATAGTCTAATTTCATCTTTTTTTTAATTTATTTCAATTACTATTGTGCAAAGCAGCAGTTAATTTATGCTAATATGCACAGTATATTTTCATTAAAGTGTCCAGAATCAGGTTGGTAACATTAGATTGTAGTACAATATACGGTAAACCTTTTATGAGACTGCAATGACACTCATAGGGTTAAAGGATGGTAAGTGATATAATCACAAATTCTGTGAATTTCTAAAAAATATGACACATATTTCTCCATCACTTGCCTTACAGTTTCTCCAAAGCCATTAGTGTCAGTCGAGTACTCCTACCAGTGTGAACTGTTTATCTGTCATCATTTTAAAGGTGGATAAGGTTATGTTTCTGTCTTTCTGACGGATCCACGTGAGTTATTGTATGCTTCATTCCTTGACCTTTAATCATAAGAAAGCAGACCACATATACACAATAAATGCACAACGTGGTAAGACTTATTCAAGATTTGAGATATCAAATAGATTGCAATTAATTACTTGAGCTTCTATTATTATAAATCATAAGCAGCAACACAATCATTGTTTATAAATTAGAACACAGATATAATTTGCACGTCAATTAAGCCAGATATCCAGTAATAAACAGTCTGACCACCTCAGTCAATCCAACCAATTAACCCCCAGTAGTATACCAGAAGATTAGGCCTAACCCCAACAAAGACACAGCAATTCAATAACATTGTGTCCAAAAACTACATTCTGTAGTGCCAGGAAGACAAAACCGTTTTTCTGGCACTAATGAATCCTACGGTGCCCCCCTTCCTCGTGCCCAACCTACCACAGTGCTAAAAGGGGTTAAAACCCCTTGAGTCACTTACCTGAATCCAACACTGGGTCAGGCTTTGCCCACACTCCTCCCCTGCCGATGTCAGCCGGCGGGGGAGACCTAGCGCCCATACACGGCAATGGCCACACTCACATTGCGATTTCCCTATAGGTTAGCATTATTCAATGCTTTCCTATGGGGAAAAATCTGACACTGGAGTTCCTCATGCAAAGTGTTAGATAACATACCAAATGTCTGTTTAAAATCATGAAGCCCTCTAGTGGCTGTATCAATAACTGTAATAATTACTATTGCAGGATTAAGGGACATGGGGCATTGCACTCAGACCACTTTATTGAGCTGAAGTGGTCTGGGTGCCTACAGTGTCCCTTTAGGCACACATACTTCATCCACTATACACAAACACTGCATTCCTTACACACACACTGCATTCACTATCCACTATGCACACACATATACTGCATCCACTATACACACAATGTATCCTTTATATACACACTGCATTCACTATCCACTCACACCTCATCCCTTACAAACATTCTCACACACACTGCATCCTGTAAACATACCGTATATATTCGAGTATAAGCCGACCCGAATATAAGCCGAGGCCCCTAATTTTACCCCCCAAAACTGGGAAAACTTATTGACTCGAGTATAAGACTAGGGTGGGAAATGCAGCAGCTACTGGTAAATTTCTAAATAAAATTAGATCCTAAAAAAATTATATTAATTGAATATTTATTTACAGTGTGTGTGTATGAATGCTGTGTGTATGAATGCAGTGTGTGTATGATTGCAGTGTGTGTGTGTATGAGTGCAGTGTGTGTGTGTTGCAGAGCCTTGGTGGGGGGGTGGGCATTTTTATTATTATTATTTTTTTAATTATTTTAATTTTTTTTGTTATATATATTTTTTCTTTTAATTATTATTTTTAATGATTTTTTTATATTATTATTTTATTATTATTGAAATTTTTATTCGCCCCCCCCTCCCTGCTTCTTAGCTGGCCAGGGAGGGGGGCTCTCACTCCCTGGTGGTCCAGTGGCATTGGCAGTTCAGTGGGGGGGTTGGCAGAGCTCTTACTTACCTCTCCTGCAGCTCCTGTCAGCTCCCTTCTCCTCCGCGCCAGTCCGGTCAGCTCCCTCTGTCAGCTCACACTGTAAGTCTCGCGAGAGCCACACTATGACCCCGCGGCTCTCGCAAGACTTACACTGGGAGCTGACCGAGGTGCTGAACGGACCGGCGCGGAGGAGAAGGGAGCTGACAGGAGCTGCAGGAGAGGTAAGTAAGAGCTCTGTAGCCCCCACAGCCCCAGTCTGTATTATGGCAATGCAAATTGCCATAACACAGACAGTGACTCGAGTATAAGTCGAGTTGGGGTTTTTCAGCACAAAAAATGTGCTGAAAAACTCGACTTATACTCGAGTATATACGGTACATCGCTTCATGTATACACACTGCGTTTACTATACACTAAAATTACATCTCCTACAAACACACACTACATCCCCTACCTTAGCTCTAAGTGCCTGCAAGATGGGTGTGGAATGAATGGCCTGTAAGGCGGCTTAAGACAGCCTTGCACATATATACAATCACACAGTCAGATGCATACAGTAATATATATATATATATATATATATATATATATATATATATATATATATACATACACAGGGTTATTCACTAAAGAAACTTTGTCTGAATGGATAACATCCAGTGAAAATGACAGAAATCTGACAATTCAAATATTTACTACAGCTAAATGCAGTCAGGATTCGATCAGTCTGACCGATTCTGTAAAATTTATTCGGAAGCATTCAGAAATTGACTAATATCTGCAATCAAGCAAAATAGATGGTAGGAACCGCACTCATTCCCAGCGGCCACGGGTGCTCCAGAGCAGGACCAGCAATCCCAGAATAATAGGTAAAAAAAGAAAACTCACAGGCACTCCTAATATCTGCAATCAAACCAATTTAAATCAGTTAGAAATTTATCTAAATAAATAAAATGCATCTGACATGATGCACATTAACAAATGATCATTCTCTTGCTGCAGCTAAATGATACTTTGAAGTACTATTTGCCCACCGGCAGTGCTAGCCAGCTGCTGAATTAAACAAGTAAAAAAAAATCCATCCACCTTATAGGTGTGGCATATTAAGATGCTGATTAGACAGCATGATTACACGACAGCATGTTCCAGGTCCTGCCAATATCCAGCAACTTTGCACAGCCATTGGAAAGGAGTGGACCAACATTCCACAGGCCACAATTAACAACCTGATCAACACTATGCGAAGGAGATGTGTTGCACTGCATGAGGCAAATGGTGGTCACACCAGATACTGACTGGTTTTCGCCCCCCCCTCCCCGGACCTCCCCCATACAGTAAAACTGCACATTTTAAAGTGGCCTTTTATTGTGGCCAGCCTAAGGCACACCTGTGCAATAATTATGCTGTCTTATCAGCATCTTGATATGCCACACCTGTGAGGTGGATGGAATATCTTGGCAAAGGATAAGTGCTTTAGATTTAGATTTAGACAAATTTGTGAACAATATTTAAGAGAAATAGGCCTTTTGTGTACATAGACAAGGTCTTAGATCTTTGAGTTCAGCTCATGAAAAATGGGGGCAAAAACAAGTGTTGCATTTATAATTTTGTTCAGTGTAATAAATTAAGGCTCCCCATAGTTGGGGAGCAGGGGAGGATACAATACATCCCTCCCATTTAGTATTATTATTAGGGTCCCACCTGCCGCCCTTGGGTGGGATGCCGGGAAAGGGTACATTAGGTCAGCCCTCTTTATTATTAATATTAGGGCCTCCACCCATCACTCATGGGTGGTGGCCAGGGGACTCACTAGGTTCTCCTCCATGAATATTTGAAGGTCCTGCATGGTCAAGCTACAGAATGATTGCCCTGTAATACAAAAAAAAAACAAGAGTGTCTTTTTACGTGGCCCCTTTATTACCACTTTCTGTCAATTTTTACATTATTTGTTTTTATATGTTTTGCTCACACATTGCATTTTTATGATGAATGTAATAGACCTAGTAAAAAGACCCCAGATTTGTATTCTGCTAGATGCAATCAAGACGAGCATTCTCTGAATGTTAACCTTTGCCAGGAAGTTATAGGATGAAATCAGAGACATCCAGATTTAAAAATTCAGACTTTCAGTTTTGACACACTGATTTAATGGACTTATGTGATATTTGGGAGAAAATAACAGTATCCAAATGCAAATTACCCCAATTAAAAAACAGTAGACATGTGCAATTCGTTTCGGTCCGAATATGAATTTTGACGAATTTCTGGAAATTCGGACATTCAGGTACTTCCAAATGTCCGAATAGCCGAAGTGCTGAATTGCCCAAGTGCAGAATTGCCGAGGTTCCGAAATTGCCGAAGTGCCAAAGCACAGTATTGCCTAAGTACTAATATACTTACCCAGTGGAAGAAGAAGAATGTTACACTGTATACAAATTTAAATAAAAAGTATACAAACATAGCCAGGATTCAGCTGCAAGCATTTGCAACACTTACAACAATCAAGTAACATACATTCATATAAAATGTAAGTTACTTAGCCTGTCAATGGAATGACAGGAATGAAAAAGTAGATAACTCCCTAATTCCCACGGTATTAGGGAGTTATCTACTAAAAGGTTGGACGATCTGAATTGGTCTTTCAGCCAAATTTACTAATACTAAGTAAAGATTACTTAGTATTAGTAGATTATGCCCCTACTCGCTATACCGCGAGTAGGGGCATGTCTATTAAACAGTGAGCAGCTTATGGCTACTCACTGTAAAAAAACAAACAAGTCCCCCCTCCCATTGCACCCCCCCCGGCCCCCACCCCTGAATGGTGGGTGGGGGCCCTAAAGTAAAGTAAGGGGGGGACCTATTGTCTTCCCCCAGCCCCCACCCATGAATGGTGGGTGGGGGCCCTAAATTAGAATAGGGGGGGGACCTATTGTCCACCCCCCCGACCCCAACCCCTGAGTGGCGGGTGGGGGACCTAAATTAAAATAATGAGGGGGGAACCTATTGTCCTCCCCCCGGCCCACACCCCTGAGTGGTGGGTGGGGACCCTAAATCAATAAGGGGGGGACCTAATGTCCTCCTCCCTGGCCCCCACCCCTGAGCGGTGGGTGGGGGCCCTAAATACCAATTGGGGGTACCTAATGTCCTCCCCCATGGCCCCCACCCCTTGAGCGTTGGGTGGGGGCCCTAAATTAGAATGAGAGGGGACCTAATGTCCTCCCCCCTGGCCCCCACCCTTAGCGGTGGGTGGGGGCCCTAAATTAGAATGAGGGGGGGACCTAATGTCATTCCCCCCTGGCCCCCACCCATGAGCGGTGGGTGGGGGCCCTAAATACTAGTTAGGGGGGTCTAATGTCGCCCCCTGGCCCCTGCCCCAGAGCGGTGGGTGGGGGCCCTAAATTAGAATGAGGGAGGGACCTAATGTCCTCCCCCTGGCCCCCACCCCTAAGCGGTGGGTGGGGGCCCTAAATTAGAATGGGGGAACCTAATGTCCTCCCCCCTGGCCCCCACCCCTGAGCGGCAGGTGAGGGCCCTAAATAAAAATGTAACCCGCCCCAAACCCCTAGTCACCCCCCTCCCAAAAAAACTAACCATTACCTACCCCCCTCACCCTAAAAATAATGAGGCTGCTCACTGTTTACTAGACATGCCCCTACTCGCGTTATAGCCAATTTAGGTCTTTCAGCCTTTTGGTAGATAACTCCCTAATACCTTGGGAATTAGGGAGTTATCTACCAAGCGACTGCAAGAGAAGTTCCGAAGTTCTGAAGTGCCGAAGTTGCCGAAGTGCCGAAGTTACCGAAGTTCCGAATTGCTGAAGTGCCGAATTTCGGAATGCCGAACAGAACCGAACCGAAAAATTTTCCCATGCACATGCCTAAAAACAGACACCCTAGACTATTCAATGTGGAATATTTTGATATATTTTACACTGTTATTTTGTCATGGATTTTTGCTTAATTTAGTGGTAATATTTTTCCTTGTGCATTCCAATGCACATTGAAATTGTGTGATTCATTCCACTGACTTGTGTGTCGTAATTCCCCAAAGATCCCAAATTAGTTTTCTGTTCATTTCCCCGAATGTACTAGTGTGAGTTGAAATCAACAGCTCGAACTCCTCTTTAAGGGAAAACCTATGGCACAGAGCAAATGGGGGAAATCGAGGTGAAGAAATAATAAAAGTCCCGCAGACATGATTAGCACGTCTGAATATACCTCCTCTTGTTTCTCTGCCGCAGGCCTCCCATGGATATTTACCGTAAGATAGATCATGATATGATCTAAGAGGGGAACTGTAGATGCAGAAGGGATCCCGTATGGCCATATAACGTGTTTAACTTAAACATTTGTATAACACTTGCATTAACCAGTTGCAACATATGTACCTTATCAATAGAATTTCTCTCCTATACGCTTATAGAACATTTGGACCAGATTACACAGACATGGTATCACCTGCATTTGTCAGAACTCTCAAAAACTCAAAATATTTATACTACTCCATGTTAAAAGCATGGCAAAATTTTGACCGGTCAATTTGAGTTCCCAAAAGTCATAAAAACACAGGTAAAAACCTTTGTCCATGGTTTCTGATCCTACATTCTATGACCAAAATTTCAAACCCACTTCTGCACAGGGGGTCCACCATTTCGGTCACAATCAATAAAATCTCTGCATCCCCAGACAACAATTTACAGATTTTCACAATTTTACAGAATACATACAATTTAAAGCATTTACAACATGTCAGGTACCTGTAGCAAGCAAGTTAGTTTACAGCACGAAATGAAGCATGTGCTGAAAATATACATTTCATATTAATTTATAATCATCTACATTTACAACATGAATTTGTAGCTCCCCTTAATTAACCTCTATTTTTTCTTTTATTTATCATCACCTTCTCATGTACCTTTGACATTCCCTCAATTATTTTATTGCCTTAATTCTTATACCTGGTTTGGACACCCTCAGGGCTTTAGAGGAGCTGCCCAATCCTTTCTTCCTGGGGAGGGGGTAAAAGGGAACTCTATGGAGCAGTGGGTACTAACTACCACAGCAAGGATAGCACCCAATCATCATTATCTTTAGGTAATCAGGAGGGGGCAGTGATTTGCAGGTATCAACAACAGTCTCTCCTCTTGGGAAACAGGGTATCAGTGAGGTGCAATCTTAAGCCAATTCTCACCCCCCTGTATCATGTATTCCTTATCCCATCCTGGATCTCCCTCATACCAAGGAAAATATTTCTTATCTCCCAAACATAATCCCTTAACCATAATCAGAAAATAATCATCATTAGCCCCGTCTTTAGGAAAGGGAGTTTCACTACCCTGTCTTTGTGTCCACCCTGACATATTATCCACCCAAGGATCCTCTGAATAATCCCCCAGCTCACCAACTCTAGCAACATACTGTTTGCAAGTCTCCCCTGGATTAGGGCGAGGGTATTTTTTAGACTGGGAAGTACCCATTTCAAACTCAATGAGAATTGGATTTGGAATAGCTGATTATTCAGTGGTTAAAGAACAGCTGTACGGAATCAAATGTTCCAACAAAACTGCTACTTCTCCACGAGCTGTATCGCTTAAAATCAGAAATTCCAATCCCTTGCAAAAAGCACAAAAGCCAACAGATATATCGCATGCAAGCAGAACAGCCAAACAGGTTGCAGGACAGCCAAATACCCATCAACAGAGTACGTAGTTTAACACAATTGCCTTTTTAATTTTGTTTTATTTATTTTATTTTTTCCTTTGCTAAAACATTACAGTTTGCAAAAGTTTTACCTGTACATAACTTTACCGCAGTCTGCTAAGAGACTGAATTATACCGCAGTCTGCTAAAAGACTGAATTATACCGCAGTCTGTCAAACAGACTGAATTATACACCGCAGTCTGTCAATACCTGTCAGACTGAATACCTTTTTTTACAACCTTAACAAAGGCAACCTCTTTTCTTTCAAAGAAAGAGGGGTCCTGGGACGTCTCCCACAGTTATGTACAACCTCATCTCCTACCTAAGGAGTGAAAAAAATCTCAAAAGTGAAATTCCCCTTTAAATAAAATCATAATCTAATGTGCAATGTGTAAAGGTTGGGAAAAGACAGGTAAAAGAATAAAGGTCAAAAAAGACACCAAATCCTCCTACCTGATTTCCTCCTTTAATTGACCCCACTCCTGGTACCAAGTTGTTGGGGTTAAAATCAGCTATATACGAAACTCTCTTAGTTAGATGGATATTTTGCAAGAGCCACACCCTCTGTGATAGACAGGATCCCGGGAATCAGCCAAGAAGACAAGAGATGTGTTCTATAACCAATTCAAAGTTTATTATACAGTCATATGCATTTATACCCCACTCTCATGTCGGTGGGGGCCATGAGCATTAGTGACATAATTTGTTTTTCACAAGTTATAAACAGCTGTTTCTAGTTATAATCTTTCGCAATATAACGCAATACATATTTGATTAAAACCAGATATTTACAAAATACCGATATCTTGGACAATTGACAAGAACATTTCGAAATCAGTATTTTTCCAGCAAAAAGGATTTTATACAAATCCTTTTTCCGAGAAATAAAGATGAAATGCCAAATTCATTCTTTGTTCAAATTAACTCTTATATGGACAGCTAGGATAGATATCAAAATGGATATTTGCATCTACAACTAGTATCACCTATGTATACCTAAACCAGGATTATGGGTAGCCTTACTATCATGTACTCAATTTTGCTATGTCCATATCTATATGGTATAATAGCAGACACCAAATTCAGGCATATTATTTTCAAAAAATGTTTATTTGGAGTATATTTAGGTGATCATTTATTCACTAATTTCTGAAAACTTTGCAGTAAAAATGTTAACACAATTCATATACAAGTGTATTTCACTGTGAATTTCCTGAAAGCTGAGCTCTCCCTTATTTGTATTCTTTTATATACTCCAAGTTCATCAATACCATTATGCATGCCAGACAAAGCGGTTTTCCTGACACGATAGTGCCCTGAGGGTGCCCCCACCATTAAGGCCCCCCTCCCGTGATGCTGAAGGGGAGTTTACCTTAATCCAGCGCCGGGCTCCCTCAGCGCTGGTGACCTACCCTCCCCGTCCGATGTCAGCTGCCCCGTCCATCGTCACTGGAGCCGAATGCGCATGCGAGGCAAGTGTCGCACATTCAAAGTGTTCTTAGGAAAGCATTTCTCAATGCTTTCCTATGGACGCTCTGCGTGATGGAAGAGAAATATGCCTCCAGCGTCGCAGATGCGCCTCTAGTGGCTGTCCGGAAGACAGCCACTAGAGGCTGGATTAACCCCAAATGTAAACATAGCAGTTTCTCTGAAACTGTTATGTTTACATGTGAAGGGTTAAAACCTGAGGGATCTGGCACCCAGACCACTTAATTGAGCTGAAGTGGTCTGGGTGACTATAGTGTCCCTTCAAAGTTGAAGGTTCATATTAGAGACATAGCTTCATTGCAACAGTCATTTTGCTTCAATTATAATGATTCTCTCTGACAAGGTACAATGTTTGTGGGGGAGAGACTGCACATGACAACCAAATTTTATAACATGGTGCTGAATACTCGCAGGCATCCATACTTGGGACAAGGCACTACACTTTCCAGGTTGCAGCCAAAACATTACTCTTTAACCCTCAATAAACTGCTTATAGATGGAACTTATAGTGCCTGGACCTTTCTCTTGCTTGACTATCAAATCAAATGACAGTTTCTTTTTTTTTTTTTTGCAGTGCAAAGGGTGATTACAGACAAGCCTGAGGTACCCCAAAGGCAATACTCCAGCTACAAATCAAGCTTTACATTCGGGGTATTGAATGAACATGCTCATTTTTTTTTCTTTAGTGTAGTAGTGTAGTGTTACAGAGAGCTATGAACATGAAATTTAGTGGTCTACAAGCTGTATGCAAGTTTGTCAAGATAAAACATTCTGTCTTTTGAGGCTTTGTGATAAAGGAAAACTATGAGTAGACAAGTCAAACGTTACGCCCTGGGTTTGGACCTGCTGGTCCTTGTGTATAGCTCGTTGTATGCTAGGTAGCTGTGGTCTTTCCCACCTACGTGTGAGTTGTCGAGGTGAGTGTCTAGGGTGTGTCAGTTAATTTTCAGGCTGAGGTGTAGTCGCTTAGGTTATACCTCTGGAAGCATTGTATATGAGTTCTGTACAACATCAACAACAAATCAAGTAGCGTATAGAGAGATAGAAGAAGAGAAAGGAAATAATATGGTGATATAGAGTTAACTGAGCGCTTGTTAGTAAAAGCATATGGATGGAGTATCTAGTTGCCAGAGAGGGAATTTGCTCGTATGGCAGTCCCCAGAGCAAGTTCAGCCAATTCCTCTGGGTGGCATAACTGTTACCCTGCTCGGGTGTGCGCTGTTCCGGAGTGTGGTGCCTCCTCCGTCCCAGGCCTGTGTGAGGGCCGGTTTCTTTATGCCGCTGGCTTGGGTTCATCTAGGGACCAGGTCTTTCCCTTGCAGGGGGAAGGCGGGACGTGTGCACGGCAATCTCCGTTTGTTGTGGCTGTTTTTCCTCCCGTGTGGTCGGTGCCTCAGGGTTTTACCTCGGGTGTCCCTGGCCTTGGTGAGCGGTCTTGTGGTTGTGGATGCTTAACTGCAGGTTTTGTGCTCTGAGGAGGTGTCGCCATGTTTGGCTGCTCTTTTCTCTGGAGTCCCTTCCGCAGCATAGGCTTGTGGGTTATGGTTGCCGTTGTGCGAGCTTGTATTTTCTGCCAGATGGTCTGGAAGATCTGGTCCAGCTACCACAGGGAGTGAGCAATGGGGTCGCTGATTGCCCTCTCTGTCTCATTCACGCTGCTTGCCTTTGTAAACGAGACATCCGCCATCTTGAAGTGTCGCTGAGCCATGTTTTAGCTGTACAAATGGTACTCAGAGCTGGGATGGTACAGCCGGTTGCTCTCCAGAGTGGACCGGGTTATTCCCCGTCGGTCCACGGGGGGGGGAGGGGATAAGCAAATCCCGTCTAGCTGTATCAGATTCAGAGTGAGGAGAGCGGCCGTCTCTCCCCCACTCCGTCCCTGGTAGGCCGCGGCCTGCCACCTCGGTTCTCGGAGCCTCAGCATGTTGGCTAAAGTGCCCAAAGATAGGTTAGGGTGTCCCCAATGCGGGAATCACCCTGCTTTTAGGTTTCCGTCATGTTAACCCCGGGTAATCACCGATAAACCAGCGGCAGCAGCGGGAGCTCGTGCAATGCACGTCCTACCAGCTTGCAGTACAAGCTCCGCCCCCCCAAATTACACTTTCTGTGTCCCCTTATTTACCAGTGTCAAATTTGACACCGTCTCAGTGGCATCATTGCATAGTAGAAAATGAATTCTGCATAGCTTATTTAAAAAGCCAACTTTTTATTGAACTTTTTCATTTTCATTACCACTAAAACTCTAAACATACCTGCATATTTCCCCCAAATAACCAAACCATCTAAATATAATATACAATATAATTCAAATGCAAAATGTCCTTTTAACCCTCACTCTAACCCCAATTCTAAACCCAGCCCTAATTTTAAGGCTAACCCTTCTAGTAACCCTAACTGTGCTTCTTCAATCCTGACCTTGTTATATTGCTACTTTTGACTCTAAACCTGATCTCCTTGCAGAGCTGATTCATATTTGGAGAGGTCGCCCTTAACCATATGGGATAGGCTGTGTAATCCTATTGCTGTAAAATTTTATTAAAAGCAATTAGATACCTAGTTATTGCCTCAGGTTAGATATTGCTGGCCTGCCTCAAGTCTTTAGCCAGTACATCCTCTTATCATCATGTATCAGGACTCTTGCATTCAACCTGTGCTGCCCTAAGGCAATGGCTATCATATCTACAGTGGGGCTACTGTTGGGAAGCCTTACTGGTGAAGCATTTAACATAAGCTGGGTCTCACATCAGTCAGAAAAAACAGAGAATATGAGAAACTGAGAAAAGACAAAAGCTTTGAGAAACTCAATAGCTTGCCCTTCGGTAAATCCCTGCTATAGTTATAGGAGTGTGAAAGTGTAATGTCTGTAACTTATTCTATGAGTGGTGGCGATACCATGTGCATGCCAAATGTCACTAGCTGGTTAAAGTATTCTACAGTTCCTCTTTTATAAACTTGGTGGAAATAAAGTGTGCCTTGTGCAGCATTGACAAAGCAGTTGCACATTTTGACCCGTCATAGTCACACGAGAAGAAAAACAGTTTAAACATTAAGACATCTTGTTTCCTTGTCAGTTCTCCAGCATTTCCAGTTAAGTGTTTCACATCAGAAATGTAATGCTTGCTGAGTTTATTTGGAATTTAAGTGCCAACATATTCAATGTGTAATTATGCACTCCTTTCTTCATTAAACCGGGAATCGGAAGGAATTGGGAGGGGGCCCTTTTCAAATTATAGGTCAAAGCAGCTGAGCTGAAAAAATAACTAAGTTGATAAAAAAAAATTAAGTCCTAAATGCCTTTTTGTGATCCAAGATTTTCAATTCCCAAATCATTTCCCAGCAATTCCATGTTTGTGAAAACCATTGATAAATAAATAGGGATTTTACAAGTTTATGCAGCTCATGCTTTCCTATTTTATTTCCTATTTAATGTTTGCCTTTACAACTCTGCCTAAAAGACTGATCTCTGATTACAGCTAAGCAAAAGAATCTGTAAAAGAACCGTTTAATATATTATACTAATATATGTAATTGCCTATCTCTACACTGTGTGTTTAGCCATCTCTGTGTTGAGCTACGTGTTCGTTTGTGTCTCTGTTGTCTGGGTACCGACTCCTTCTCCTATCAGCTGTAGACTTTTCCCTGTGCTGTGGGTGCAAGAGCTGCCTGTTGTTTAGCTTCTCGTTCTTTGTTGGAGGAGGCAGGGCTAAGAGAGGAGTCAGTGTTTTCCAGCTGACGTCCTCACAAAGATCTTCCAGGCTCTGCCTCTTTTGGCAAACTGCCTTCATTGAAAAGTCCCAACATGTCACGTTTGAGCAGTTTTTAATCCTCTGATCTTGAATGCTACTCGCAAAATAAAGCTCAGTCGATGCTACGACTGCAAGACCCATGCAGTGGGCAATGCATTGTTGACTCCTTCACATTGTGAATCTGTCAAGGAATCAGGAAAAAGTCAATCAATGAAGATTCTTGGGCATTTCCTGAAGAAAGGTGTGCATATGCTGCAGTGTCTATGTGGACAGCGACTGAAACAGAACAAGAATTCAAGTGGTGAGTGAAGATGCTCAAGTCTTCTCCCATACTGTACATGTATCCCTATTACTGATTAAATCAACAGCTTTTTAGATACTGTGTTGATGTTCCATCCATTAGAGGCAGGCCTGCTGGTACCGCCTCATCTACTCATACATATTCACACTGCACAGACAAGTGATCATTGCTATTCTTTATATGTTAAATTGTAAGACAATTCTTGTCTCTAAAGATGCCCCCAAATGCAGATTATATTTCATTGACAAGCAATGAAAGGGGAGCTGCTCTTCCATGCCTGATAGAATATTGGAAGTCAAAAGTGACACATTTAGTAAAGAGTTTGTTACTAATAATTTGGTACTAATTGTATAAGTCTGTAACCCATTGTACAGCGCTATGGAATTTTGCTGGCGCTATATAAATAATTAAATAATAAATACGGATAATAACTAGAAAACTGGAGGACTAGTAGCATTTGCTTAATTGTAAAACTGTTTCTCTCGCCTAATGGTGTATGGAAGAGATATTTATGCAGTTATGGCAATAAAACGGAGATTTCGCTGGGTCATGGGATGGGGCATTTAACACATCCTCTTACCTAAAATGAATCTCACTTGGGTACTTCCCTGCTGTACAGCATTTGGTATTTTTGTACATGTGGTCTCAAACTTGTTGCTGAGTTAATAAAAGTATGATCACTCCTCTCTATCTGCCCAGAATCAAAAGACATGTTGCCATCATTTTGAAATATAGAAATATTTTACATACATAAATTTTTCAGTATCTCCAAGTGTGCTGAATTAAAATGCTTCAGAACCATGGACAGCGAATATAATCCCATGTAATTTAATAGGACTTCTCTCTGCTAATATATTTCCATGTAATTTAATAGGACTTCTCTCTTTTTTTGTAAATATTTTTAACCTGTTGATTGCCAGTGGGTTAGGTTTTAGCAGCTTATTTTGATGTTCAACACCCCAGTACACAAAGAGTTGATGAACCAAAGGTAGATATTTAATACTACCTTTACATATGTTTTAAATAATAACATTAAGAAGAAAAAAAAAAAGAAATAAGAAGTTACTGATTTTAAAAGTTTGAGATGATAATATCAAGGACTTTTAAACATAATATACCTATATATTTTCTATTACTCTTTCATGTCATTTTAAAGGGTCTTTATAATAGCTTAGTTTATTTAGTATACCTACACACCTTTATATTGTATGTTATATATGAAGTGCCTACTTAAGTAAAGATTAGAAAACACAATTTGTAATACTTAATATAGTTAAACATTTAATATAGGTCCCAAAAATATATACGAAGATTAATGAAAGCTCTAGATCTGGGGCAGCCAAAAAGTTTCAGAATTCTGCTGTCCAATAAATACCCATGATGTCAGTAGCTTAAGCTGGAGAGCTTCCATAGGAGTAGGAGACTAACTTTTGGCGGTTCTTGCCAAGAAGTCAATCTGTTAATTTGCCATAAACATTTTTTAAGTGTATGAATAAATAGCATGCTGATCATGTGGGTGAGACCTGCTTTGTTACAATGTCTAATCTGATTTTTAATTCACTGTGGTATTTACTGTGATTAATACCTGCCTACAAAATATGAGCATTTCTGTATTAACTCATTTGGTTAGACATGCACAATCATTAGATTTGGTTTTATTAGATACCCTAAACATTTTACTGTGTTTTACTGGGCATGGTGAAACGGGCATAGGATCATTGGGTGTGCGGCATGAAAATATTAACACAGGCTTTGAAGCCTACTGTCTTCAAAATATTACTTGGTGTAACCCTTTAAATACCAGAGGGGAAGACAGATTTGGGAAAGAAAATATCTTGCTCACAGCCTTACTTTAAATTCAAAGGATTAATAAACATGTATATTTCTATTATAGTATAATTCTAATATTTTACAGTAATTATATGGTTTGGGTGAACTGGATAATAGGATATGACTTGGGTCAACTGGATTGGGAGCTCTTAAGTAGTGACAGGAGGCTGTGTGCATTCAGAGTTAATCCAAAACATTGATAACAAACCTATATAAGCCATAGCTAGATAAGATAGGTCAATGGGTGTATCTATTGTGTGTATTACAGAATAATGAAGAGGTTATTTTGACATTATGAATCTTTATGCGTTTTTGGTAGCTTGGTGATTTTTGATTAACTCTGAACTTCAAATGTTTTTGATAGCTCTTTTAGCAGCTAGCCAAATAGGAGACACGATTATACAGTAAGTCTGTACTTTAAAAATGTCATCAAAAGATTGATTGTATTAGCAATGGATTATGTTTGGTTAAAGGGTCAGCAGTGGAAAAAAACAACAAAAAAACAACAATACCATGGAGACCTCTATACTAAAAGTTGGGTTTTGTTCACGATGGCTTGTGGGAAGTCAGTTGGCTTGGCAATTCAAAAACATAGACCTTAATATCCTTATTAGATACAATCTCCAATGGAATCGAGTGAGGAATAACACTATGGCTGTACTGTATCTGTTTATCAACTCCCTGATCTACTCCTCACTTATTATTGTTTAGCAAATAAACCAGAAAAAAACATTGCATTTTAAGAGACACTTAACTTCCTTCTACAAATGTATATTCCCTCTTAAAGGCAATGTATTGAGCATTTCACTGGAGCTCAAAGGGTTACTAAATTATGGGCATTCTTTGCGGACCACTGCAAACACTTGAGTCAACTGTGACGTGAGAGTCACTGTTATGTTTGACCATCTCAGTGCCAGGAGAGCATCATTGCGTAGTAAGCTACAGTATTTTGAAGACACGGTCAGGGCCGCCATCAGGGGATGACAACCATAACGGTTGTCACGGGCCCGGCGGTCCTGGGGGGCCCGGACTGCTTTGGCAGTCCAGGGCCCCACAATGACTCTCTGCACCTATATATAGCGATGATCGCTATATATAGGTGCAGCCACGAGCCCCCCCCCCCCCCCCCCCCGGCTCCCTATACTTGCAGAGGGGGCCCAGCGGACTGCAGCTGTACTTTACAGCATTTCCCTCGATCTAACTCCCGTGAGACGTGCGGCCGTTAGAGCGTTGCCATGGCGCGCACACCACATCTCGTGGGAGTTAGAGACAGGGACCTTGTGCCCAGACCTTGTGCTTTGTCAGGGGCCCCAAAATTTCTGGTGGCGGCCCTGGACACGGTTGTTCAAAGGGTTAAAAACTAACCTCTTTACTCCTCTAGAATGTAAATGAACAAGGATACATGCCACATATTCTTGCTTTTCAACTTGTTCATGCAGTGTTTCAAATAAATCTCCCTGCGGCCACGATTTCACTTTAGCTTTGACTTAATTGCATTGACTCGGCTGTCCTAAAAAGTTCTCTAATACATAATCTAAATTTAGAAAACACAAAAGATGCCTTTATTTATATATTTTTCTTTACTTTGACCTAACTCATTTGATAATAAAATTACCTGCAAACCTGTTGCAATTACCCATGATCCATTTTGACTCAATCAAATTAAAAGAAGCAGATACACATCAAACATGCTAAAAGATCATGTACAATTGAATCATAGGAAATATGTTCTTGCATTTCCTGTTTAAAGATAAGAGTTTTCAGAACAGAGCTGCTATAAATCTAATGTCCTTGTGATGGCACTGAGTGTAACACAGACGTTACGCCAGCAGCCATTCAAAAGACATTAACAGTTTGTGATCCAGAGAGTTAAAATACACGTTTGCTTTTAATTCTCTTCCTCTAAAATGGCTAAGACCATCTGCCAGGCTATGAAAGTTTTTCGATTACAGTATTCAAATTTCAACAAAGTTGTTGATACTGTCAATATGGGTGCACATTTTATATTGACTGGCTATCCTGATTACCCTGATTTACAAATTTGCTCTAATGCAGGTTTAAAGACTTGTGCAGTGCACATCTAGATTCAGGGGTGGATTAGGGGTAGTACGTGATTGGAGAAGTGGTTTCATTTGTTTTTATTAACCAAAGTTTAAAACCAATGTGATTTCATGTAGCATAATACATTTATCCACTTCATTATACTGTATATAACACATTGTGATCTGAATCATTTTCATAAATAGCCTAATTTTCATCCATTTTTATAAATTCAATTTGGTGAAATGGAAAAGTATATGAGACCTTTTCCAATGATAATTAATGAATGTCTATAAAACATTTTCTACCCAGGTGTAACTAGTCAGAATCAAAAATACGTAACCAAATGCAGTGTTATAATTCTTGTTAATTTTGTAATGGAATGGCCTGGTGATTCATGTGTGAGTGCCGCATGCTCTCAAGTAGTCTCCCATATCTTAGAAAAAAAAAGTTATATTGTTTTTGATTTGAAGGGAACATTGAGTGAATCTAAATACAGTTAGGTTAAGTCAGCTATCTTATGGATGGACTTTGCAGCAGAGCTTAGCAGTATACCTGGACACATTATACCCTGCTGAGTTCAGTGGAAGTTTATGAATACTTGCTGACTGCATACTCTCTCAAAGTTCCTGAGAATTTCTGATCAAGTGTACCTGGTTTGTTCATGTACACTTGTTCTTTCAGAACGTGGCGGCCAATTAATCTGGGATTTTTTTTTTTAATTATCCGCTCGCTCAACAGTTGTCTCAGGAGGTCCATTATGTCCTGGGCAGGAGCCCTATCCTGTTGAAACTACATTTTAGGACTATTTTATTTTTGCGTCAAAATACTGGACCTGCTTTTTTGAAAATAAAATTCCACTATTTTTACCCGTTCCTTCATTAAATTACCTTCGATGAATATCCCAAGACTCAGTTATAATATGTACCTTCAACAAAAAAATTGAAGCTACTAACAAATAAGTTATTTACCTGTCAAATCCTACTCTGAATTTTAGTCCACCCTCTATGTTGTTAAATACATTTATTTAGGCTAATCTACAGGAATATCCTAATACCGACAGTAGCTAAAACATTTCTGTTAGCCGTATGGTCTTATTAATGTTAATCACAATAATATCCCCTAAAGTGCAAACACATTTCATTCAAATACATTTACAGTGAATGAGAGGCACGGGGCCTCCTGTTATGTATTAGAATGGTAGGCAGGCCTTTAGTTCCACTAGTTTTCGCAAATCGCTGCACTTAAGCAACAGACAGCAACATGGAAACATTTTGCATCATAAAACTGCAGCATGATTTGCTTTTAGTGCATTGAATGAATGTACATCATTCTCTTATATTGGATCTCTAAAGCCTGGGCTCTGTGCTTGAAGGCTGATTTTTGCTGTGTCTCTATTTTTTCAAATCTGTTTTTCCTTTCTGTATTGTATTCTTAAGGTAATTTTATCAGGTTTTTTTTTTTTTTTTTAGCAGATATAGACTTCAGATAAGGTGTTTTCCATGTGCTTTAATACGCATCAGAATTTTCTAGATGCTTAACGTGTTCTATTAAAAGCAGGATATATTAAAATCACTATAAATAACTAACACTTGTTGCATAAGCTAGACAACTAGGAGACAACTGCTTAAATATAACAAACAATGATCAAATTTGAGAAAAAACCCTTTGTATGACAATAATAATATAAAACTATTTATTAATAATAAAAATAATTATCATACTGAAATATTTATCAGAAATAGGGTGGTAAAGTTGCCGGAAAACTATTTGCAATAAGCTGAGGGGATTTATGAGGTAAACCCTGGGTCTAAACAAGAGCAATGACTAAATTAGAGAAGGAGCAGTGGGTATGGTTCTCATCGGCTGTCAAATTCTATGTTTCTGTTTAAAAAAAAACTTGGCGGTGCTGTAGAGCTTTGCAATAATATAGCTCGGTGAATAGGCTGATTTTCTTCTACTATGTCAGCTGCATGAGTCATACCTCAGTAAAGAGGGAACCTCAGGGATACTGTAGCTACAACAGGTTGTCATGGTAACACTTGTTTTCTTACTTGAGCCTGGTCTCCAGAGAAATAAATTATTCACAACTCATCCACATAAGGTCTTTCCTTTCCAGTGAAAGATGGGCAAAGCAATGAGTTATTTCCTATGTATGGTCAGTTATGGGCTACAAAAAAACAACAACTCAGTGTGTGTTTCCTTCTGCCAGGGTACCACACCTTGAGTGTCAGCAGTGATTGTTTATATAGTCCAGGGATAGGCACCCTTCGGCACTCCAGATGTTGTGGACTACATCCCCCATAATGCTCTTACACCCATAATCATGGTAAAGCACCATGGGAGGTGTAGTCCAAAACATCTGGAGTGCCGAAGGTTGCCTATGCCTGATATAGTCCATCATCCACATTTGGGGTGTCCCTGGAATAAAGGGAGTAACAGAACTGTTCACAATATATATAATTTTCTGATAGAAGACAGAGAAACAGATATATAGTTTGGCACTTGGCAGTGCCTTTATTAAAGGTGAAAAACAAAAAATGGAGCACTATATAAAAATGTACACATATATATCTTCAATATATTAATACCAAAAGCCTATGGCAAATATAAAGACAAAAAAAGAAAGGAAAAACAATCGTACAATGAGTATGATTTTCAATAAGTACAAACACCACTCACAAGGTTAGAGCCGCTAGGACCACCTGGCTCAAAGGATTGACGCAGGAGGATATTTAAGGGGAATCCGAAACCCTCTTTTAGATGGTGCTGGTGAATGATATAAGTAATATAGCATAATACTGGATACACACCAACCAGTGCTGAATTTAGCGCAAGATTGACAAAACTTTCAGGGGGGGCGGAAAAAAAAAACGCCTTTAGGCGCCCCGGCAAGTGCCTTGTACGCCTCTTGTCCTGGGGGGACCAAGAGCTAGGCTTCTTCTGGTCTGTCTTTTTCAGTCTTTGGAAATATAATGCATTCCATCTGTTGTTTCATGCCGCTTTTCATTCATGTTGAAGGCGTGTGTCTCGCAGCACGATTTAATGTGTGGTCATGGAATGCTTCGCTGCATTCCACTAAAGTCACGTCGCGGGTATACACCTAATCCTTTGTTCACATATGGCTACTTACTTTATTAACGGTGCAGTATTCTAATGTGTGGTAACAGAAATCATATATGGCATTAGGGATATCAGATTCAATATACTTCCCTTGGCATGTATACATATTTATATTCATTGCCAGTACAAGTCCCAACCTGTAGTCTGGAGAACCCATATGCTGCAGGAGTGAAATACATTAATTAGTAAAACATTATTCATGGGTTATACCATAGTAAAGAAAGAAAAACAATAAAAAAGGCTGCGCCACAATCAGTAATAAAAAGTCCAGTTAAAAGGCAAAAGTCCAAATATATTATCCTTACAAATGGTCTTTAGTGATGAGGTCTTCTACTATTGCAGTGGATCCACTTTATATGAAAGATAAAAAGAGAGAAGGACAACCAATGGTGCAGTATGTAAAATTCAAGTATAGACGTAAAGGAGTAATAATATAAAACTCACATTTGCCAGAGCTAATAACCAGCTCTGGGGTGAAGCGCATACAGCGGTTTAATCCCCGCTTGTGGGATATAAATGGATTCCTCTCCGTCACTGTTGTCCAATTCTCGGATAAAAAGAGACAACCAATAGTGCTCACTGTATGGTAATATTGATAAAAGAATAAAAGAATGTACTTACAAGACAAGAGCAGGCCAACTGCTCTGTGATGACAGCGTGGGTGGATTTATCCCCACCTAAGGATTTCTTTAGGTACAGGAAACTTCCAAAGATGTATTTCAGAGGTTTTACATAAAACCAATAAAAGGTGAATAAGATAATACTAAAAAGCCAGGGTAAAATAGATTATGTGTCTATAAAAAAGGTAATTGGCACAATAAAATGACCAAAAATACTTTAATATATATAAAAGACACCAAATATTAGATATCCATAACGCGTTTCGTCAAAAAGACTTTTTCAAATGGAAAGTCTTTTTGACGAAACGCGTTATGGATATCTAATATTGTGTTCTTTTATATATATTAAAGTATTTTTGGTCATTTTATTGTGCCAATTACCTTTTTATCTTTCATATAAAGTGGATCCACTGCAATAGTAGAAGACCTCATCACTAAAGACCATTTGTAAGGATAATATATTTGGACTTTTGCCTTTTAACTGGACTTTTTATTACTGATTGTGGCGCAGCCTTTTTTATTGTTTTTCTTGTCTTATTTTAAAGGGTTTGAGGGATTCCTTTTAAGGTTGCTGCCTATAAGTTAAGTAAGCGCTGTCTCATTCTTCCATTTTTTTCAACATAGTAAAGAAAGAACCTCAAGGATACTGCAGCTGCAACAGGTTGTCATGGTAATAGTTGTTTTGGTTACCAATTCACCTCTTGAAACATATAGTGTACAATTTTTAGTGTATCCAGAATTTGTGTCCAGATAACATGAAGAACAGAGCTTTACAACCTGTCGTCAAGGCACATCCAAATTCTGGGTTTTGCCAGTATCCCCATTGGAAGGGAACTGAAAGGTGCCTATATCCTGGACTGTTAGTATGACTTTAGGACTGAATTGGGAAGTTCTGCATTAGAAATGTTTACTTTTTTTTCCTGTAATGGCACATCCACCTCCATTCTTTATTTATAAATAACCTTCACTTGCCTCCCATAATTGTAGGATTGGGGGAGGGGGCACAGGGATTTCCCCCAGTTTATTTATTAATAGCTCTCAGCCACCACCCATGGGAGGGGTAAAAGCAGGCAGATTAGTGTTCCAACCAGTTAATTTTTCGAGACCCATTGCTGTTCATGGGTGGGGATTGGGTGGGCAATGAGATGTTTATCAAAGTTATTAAAAGATAGCCCCCACCCACCAGGTATGGGTGGGCTTGGGGGGAAGTTACGTGTCCCCCATGGTTAATTTGATAGTTCTCACCCACTTACGGGTTGGCTCTGGGTGGAACTGTATCATCTCATCCCCATGTTTTTTATAGAACCCCCACCCGTTGGCCTCAGGGTGGGGGGGCAGAGGTGGACAGTGACCTGTCCACCCCATAATGTTTAATTTTAAGCCCCAAGCATTTTCTCACTATGCATTTTACTAGCCTCATCCCCAGGAGGGGGTGCCTTTCTTAGCAACTGGGCAGCAACAGCTGTACACTTGCTAGTTTTTTATTAAAGTTAGAAGCTGCTGGCTTCTTCACGGCATGGTGGGTGGAGGCATACAGGAGTTATTATACCTCGTTTATACTAACAGGGGTCCTACTGATACTTATAGGCTTCTTTTTTTCTGTTATTTATGTTTTTTACCTTTTAATATGGCAGCTGGCTAGCAAGCATTGGTCAGCAGCCACATGATTAATCCTCTCGCCGCCAGGTTTTTGTTTTAAACTACCGGTATTCGCCAGTTGGCTTACAATACTGCTATTGGGAAAATAGTTGGAATTTTAATTCTGAATCACAAAACAAACAAAATAGATCATCCACTGACCATTTTTTTGTTTTTTGTGATACGTCCTTATGGAATTGCGGAGTATGAGATTTTGGATCACTTGCTGATCGCCCAAAATTCAGATGAATCTTTACTAAACCCACAATTGGGGAGAGGTGACAAGGGACTGTTTATTCTTAAATATGTTTAATTTAGTTATATTGGCCTAAGATTTGCAATTACCTTCCACTACCCACAAGTCCACGTTTTGTGAATAAACTGCCCAGAAACCTTTCGAAGGAGGCTTGGGATATTTGCAATGACACATTCCATTTTGGAATAATATACTTAAAGACCAGACTGTCATGATGGAATGTAGTGGAATTTTGGAATTGCTTCTTAGAGACACTTTAAGCACCATGGCCATTAAATAATACTCTAGTGGTTATGGTGCTAGGAGTGCTAGGGGTGCCCTGTTGCCCAACCATTGTAAATAGTCAAACCATTTATAATGGTTTGACTTCTTACCAGGGGATTGGCTGGCACCACACTCTGCCTCAACTACTTCTCACAGAGAGCTAGAAGCTTATAAACAAAATCTTATGTTAGCTCTACTCAGCTAAGCCTTAAAGTGAGCGTCTGAGAGGGTTAGATGATCACTCTCAGTGCTGGACCTAGCTCACAAAGATAGATTTTTGCTCTCTGTCTAAAGTAGTGGAGGTGGAGAGTGGAACCATGTGGAACCCAGGAAAGAAGACAAATTGTTCTAAAACAGTTTGACTACTTTCAATGGGAGGTCACTTCTGGCAGCATAACTACTACAGTGTGTCAGCAGCACTCTGTCACAATCTCTCCATATCAACAGATTACAAAAAATGTTGAACATAGTTAAGCCACTGGATTCATTATCCTCAGCCAGCGGAATGCTCTATGCTTCTTAGGTAGCACAAGGATTAGCCTAACCATAGTTTGAGAACTAACTTTTAACTATTGTGTTCAAAAGAGATTTCTAACCCCCATGTATTTTGCTCTATACAGCGACATTATATGAAATGGTTACTGACGTCAAAGTTGCCCTTCTTTTCTTATTCTAATAATAATGCATTATATACCCAAAGGAAACATAAATAAAAGTTACACAATTTTCTCCTATACAAACACCCAAACACACCCACACACTTTGCTGGCGCCAGTGCAAATGACAATTCTCTTCCTGACAACCAGATTTTTCATGAAATCTCTTGTAACTATCCATAAATCAGATGGAATTAAAAACGTTTGAAATCATTATAAAAGGTTCTCCATCTAAAATTGGTTATTTATTTACAATTGAATACTAACAGGGTTAGCTACTAAAGTGGGAATTCAAATGTAGTTCAAAGTGAGTTTAAATTCAAGGCAAGAGTAGTCATACTGTAAGCATTTTCTAAATGTTTTACCTTAAATAGTCTTATAATCTAAGACGCTGTCTCTTTCAAATAAATCATATTCTATTATCACTTAATGATATCAATTTGCTGATTTTAATACAGATAAATGTATTAAATTGTACAAAAATTGAGTTGGTGCAAAATATAAAATATATAAAAATAAAACAGATATTAAAAAAACAATATTATGTATAAATATATGGAAGAATGTCCTTATAGTATTGTTAACAAACTCACCGAGTATAGTTTAATATTGAATGTCCAATATTGCAGGAATAAAACACCCAAAGGCTTCCTCCCAATTTTTCTTCCTATATATTTATATATATATTTTTACAAAAATATTTTATATATCTGTTTTATGTTTATATATTTTGAGCTAACTCAAATTCTGTACTAATTTGACCTTAAATTTGAAATTCACTTTGAATTCTCACTTTAGTAAATACACATGTTTGTTTGGGTGTATATGGCATTTAACACTTCTTATAGTATCTAAAAGGGCATTCATTAAAACATTTTTTTTTTGTAAAATGAAACATTTTTATAGCGTCTATACCCTGTGGTGGATCCTGGTTTTGTGCTGCCCTAGGCAGGACAAAACTCAGGTGCCCCTCTCCCCCCCCCCATGCGCCACCCCCACCCCACCCAACCCTTCCCCCACGTCCCGCCTTCTAAATACACACACACACACATTCACTGACAGATACGCATACACTAGCTAACAGACACACACACTCACAGGCAAACACACTCACACTAACAGACACACATACACACACACACACACTCACTAGCAGACACACACTCACTAACAGACACACACTCACTTACAGACACACACACTCACTAACAGACACACACACACAGTCAGAGACACACACACACTGTCAGACACACACACACACACACACACACACACTAACAGACACACGCACATTAACAGATACACACACATTAACAGGCACACACACAGTCAGACACACAGTCAGACACACACACACACAGTCAGACACACACACACAGTCAGACACGCACGCACACACACAGACAGACACGCACACACACAGTCAGACACGCACACACACAGTCACACACACACAGTCACACACACACAGTCACACACACACACACACACAGTCACACGCACACAGTCACACACACACACAGTCAGACACACACACACACACACACAGTCAGACAAACACACACACACAGTCAGACAAACACAAACACACACATTAACATATATATATATATATATTTTAATTTAACCTCCCCCCAGCCTCCTTACCTTTGGGAATGCTGGGGGGGTCTCTTTCTCCCTGGTGGTCCAGTGGCTGCCGGCTGGCTGGGCGTGCAGGCTGCTGTGCGCTGGCGGGTAGGCGGCTGGCGAGGGAGCACTTCCTCTGAGCTCTCTGCTCAGCTCCCTCGCGCGCCGCAGAGTGAGGCTGGGAGCCAGAAGATGATGTCATATTCCGGCTCCCAGCCTCACTCTGCGGCGCGCGAGGGAGCTGAGCAGAGAGCTCAGAGGAAGAGCTCCCTCGCCAGCCGCCCGCCCGCCCAGCCAATCAGCCCGACCGGCAGCCCAGTTAGCCCACGGCAAAAGCCTTGTTTGCCTTGAGGCTAAAACACCCCTGTCTATACCTCATGTGCCACAATGCCTGTCTTTGAATGCTTGTTTATCTGTATGTTTATACATTTCTAGATTTAATTTTATTTGAACTGGGATATAACCGAGCATGAATATGTCTTTGTCATGTAATCACTTCCCCCCCACAGTTTAGGTTGCAAGGATTATTTAATTTCAATGGCACATTTTTTATGTGTTTCGCTACTCGTAGCATTATACACCTACATCGTTGGTTTTGTGGGTGTGTAATAACTCAACACTCTTATACTGTTGAGATAACAGTGTTGTATAAAACAGAAAGTTATAAAGTTATCTTCAAACTAAGAGAAATTCCGTAGGAACTATATGCTGCCACCATTTCCTTTGATGCGGCAGTTATCTGCTAGTCTGCCTGCAAGTAGCACTTTTATCCTCTCATTGACAATGGTTGTTATGTACAATACAAACTTATGCTGCGATGTCTAATGCTGAAGCAATCACCACGTATCACCATGTAAAAGCAGTGGCATATTCTTGATTGATCCACATTTAACATTTTGCACCAAAAAGGGTTTATGTGCATAACCCTTAACCTGCCCATAAACCTTAGATGTACATCACTCTCCATTCACCTTTGGAACTGAAATGTAATGTAACGAATGGTTGCTGTGCAACACATGCCTCTGTTGCAATGACAAGGCAATGTAGATACCGAGGTAAACCGGTAAATATTGGGTCAAAACTTGTGGCTGTGGGAACAAAGCTCCACACATGAACCACTTTCTACCTGTATGCATGTGTGTGTGTGTAAATAAAATGTGACTGTAAACTGGTGTGAGTGACATTGTGTGTGTATTTCAGCAAGAGTGTGTGTTATTGAGTGTGTCAGTGACATTGTGTGTATTTCAGCAAGAGTGTGTGTTATTGTGTGTGTTAGTGACGTTGTGTATATTTAACCCCTTAAGGACACATGACATGTGTGGCATGTTATGATTCCCTTTTATTCCAGAAGTTTGGTCCTTAAGGGGTTAATTAAGAGTGTGTGTTATTAAGTGTGTCAGTGTGATTGTGTGTATTTTAGTAAGAGTGTGTTATTGAGTGTGTCCTTGGCATTGTATGTATACTTAATAACAGTGTGTGTTAATGAGAGTGTGCTATTGTGTGTATACTTAATAATAGTGTGTGTTAGTGAGTGTGTATATAGTTAATAATAGTTTGTGTATTTCAGTAAGAATGTGTGTTATTGAGTGTGTCAGTGACATTGTGTATATTTCAGTAAGAGTGTGTGTTATTGAGTGTGTCAGTGACATTGTGTGTATTTCAGTAAGAGTGTGTGTTATTGAGTGTGTCAGTGACATTGTGTATATTTAAGTAAGAGTGTGTGTTATTGAGTGTGTCAGTGACATTGGGTGTATTTCAGCAAGAGTGTGTGTTATTGAGTGTGTCAGTGAAATTGTGTATATTTAAGTAAGAGTGTATGTTATTGAGTGTCAGTGACATTGTGTGTATTTCAGTAAGAGTGTGTGTTATTGCGTGTGTCAGTGACATTGTGTATATTTAAGTAAGAGTGTGTGTTATTGAGTGTGTCACTGACATTGTGTGTATTTCAGTAAGAATGTGTTTTATAGAGTGTGTCAGTTGCATTGTATGTATACTTAATAACAGTGTGTGTTAGTGAGAGTGTTAGTGGCACTGTGTGTATACTTAATAGTGTGTGCTAGTGAGTGTGTGTGACATTGTGTGTATACTTAACAGTGATGTTAGTGAGTATGTGTGACATTGTGTGTATACTTAATAATAGTGTGTGTTAGTGAGAGTGTCAGTGACATGGTGTGTATACCTAATAATGTAACTGACACTCTCACTATTTACTAATAATAGTGTGTGTTAGGGAGAATGTGTAAGTGACATTGTGTGTATACTTAAGCAAGAGTGTGTGAGTGGCCATGTGACCAATTATATTTATAATACATATTATAGATTATATTGAAAAAATTTTTTTACTTACAGTGAACCTGTCAGACAGGTTCAATGTAACATTAATTAAATTATACTCATTACTATAAATTAATTGCCAAAATATTATAAATGGAACCCCACCAAATGAATGAAACCATTTTTTATCACAGCTATATTGGTGTATATGTATTAGGCAGTGTGCGTGTATAGGTGTATGTATTAGGCACTGTGCTTGTATAGATGTGTATGTATTGGGCAATATGTGTGCAGGAGCAGAGCAAGCAGAGAGGAGGCAGAGCAGAGCAAACAGAGCAAGCATAGAGGAGGCAGTGCAGAGCAAGCAGAGAGGAGGCAGAGCCAGAGGCGGACTGAGCACTCAGGCATATCGGTCATGGCCAGAGGGCCCGAGGCTCTGGGGGGCCCGCCTGTGGTGCAGAATATAATGGCAGCTGGGGAGTTCAACAAGCTCCCAAGCCAGCCTGCACTTAGAAAGCTGTTGCAGAAGTTCCCCCCTTGGTCGGCTGTGCTACACTACTACTGTCAGGAGAGAGCTTTGTAACACACTGAGAGACACTGAGAGACAGCCAAGGGGCCTTATCAAAGACCCACTAGGCTGCCTCTCACTGTGCCTGGATTGTGCAGTCTGCGGCTTTTGGCTGGGAATAAATATCGGCAGAGGCTCCATGGAATGCCCCTGCAATTCAATGGCCGGCCAGGGAGGGAGCTCTTCAGGCCACTCGCATACCAGACCACTGTCAGTCCGTCCCTGGGCAGAGCAGAGCAAGCAGAGAGGAGCAAGAGGAGAGCATGCAGAGAGAAGCAGAGCAGAGCATGCAGAGAGGAGCAGAGCGGAGCAAGAGCAGAGCAAGCAGAGAGGAGCAGAGCAGAGCAAGTAGAGAGGAGCAAGAGCAGAGCATGCAGAGAGAAGCGGAGCAGAGCAAGCAGAGAGAAGCGGAACAGAGCAAGCATAGAGCAGAGCAAGCAGAGCAGATCAAGTAGACAGGAGCAGAACAAGCAGGCAGAGAGGAGCAGGTATTGTGGCCCGCGGCCTGTGCCACATCTAGGTTCTGAGAAAAGTGAATTGATTGCAGTGATTACAGTGAGTAGTATGAGTGTGACAAAGGTTACTTACCGCTGGTTGCAGACAGTGAGTGGTATGACAGTGACACTTACCCCTGATTGCAGACATTGAGTGGATTTCAATCACACGTACTCCTGATTGCAGACAGTGAGTGGTATGACACTGGCACTTACTCCTGATTGCAGACAGTGAGTGGTATGACACTGGCACTTACTCCTGAGATTGCAGATAGTGTTGTGACAGTGTCACCTTACTTACCAGAGATTGCAGACCGTTTGCAGTGCGGCCCCACGTAAGGTGTGAAACCTTACCTATCTGAGAGTGCAATTTGCAGAGGAACTGAGTGAGCGGAGCGGATACTCAAGACAGTGGCACTACTACTGTAAGTAACGTGAACTTTAATTGCAGCTTTTGAGTAAATGATATGTATGTACCCAGGATTCCATATTGTGAGCATGAGAATGAAACAAGTACTTTTAGTTTGTGTTGGTATAGTATTCACCAACTATAGGTCAGGGCACAAACTTTAGTGCCAACCATTTTTAGCTATTCGTGGAAGTAGAGCTAAATCTGCTCTTCTTACAGAACAAGTTTATTTTGGTTAGCCTGTCAAAATACAACTTTCTGTCACTTAAAAATGCCTATGCTGTTAGTGTAGAGAATACACTCAGTGACAATTTTCTATATTTGATAAATATTTATATAAAAGTGTTAATTTAAATTCCATTCAAATTGCATGTTATAAATTATTTTTGTTTTTGTTGTTTTTTTTAACTATAGTTTTGTAACCATTCTGGCATCATGAGATATTGTTACAATGGCATATCTAAAGCAGATAGACTTTAGCATATTTAACAAGGTTGCTGGAAATCAGAATTTTGTCAACTTTTAAATGTTCTCCACGTTTGTGTGTTTGTGTGTGTATATATACATACACATACAAACGATTTTTATAATTGCCCCCCTACTTTTGTCCTTGCCCTCCCCCCCCCCCCATGTGCTCCTTCTAAATATGAATGCTGGAGATGCCACTGCCTGCAATTTCAGCATTAGTGATGTCTGGACAGTTCACTTGAAATAAGAATAAGATTTCCAGACAATAAAACAAATAAAATACACTTTAAAACATATCAGCCAATCCTAATAAATGCAATACTTCCAACGGGATTGCTGAGCATATCCCATCAATCCTTGGCCAGCATGATGTGTATAAGGCACTTGGCAGCAGTTTTAGGCATTAAGAGACATATAAACAAAACTGCTGTGCAGGCTAATAGAACTCACAGTATGCCAGCTTATTGGCCCCATATGTATCCCTCAGTATGTGCCTCTCTAACTAGAGATGTCCCGAAAGGTTCGCAGGCGAATAGTTCCTGGCGAACATAGCTTGTTTGCGTTCGCCACGGATGGCGAACATATGCGATGTTCGGTTCGCCCCCTATTCGTCATCATTGAGTAAACTTTGACCCGGTTCCTCACAGTCAGCAGACACATTCCAGCCAATCAGCAGCAGACCCTCCCTCCAGACCCTCCCACCATTTTAGATTCATTCGGAAGCTGCATTCTTTTTTTTTTTTTAGACAGAAGTGTTATATTTGAGCATGCTAGGCTGAACGTGCGTATATCATGGCTAGTTGCACTGAGGGTATGAGTATATAGCAGTACATTGTTGTGAAAGATGGCTGTCATGTTTAGGGTGTAGCTTGCACGTTATCAACTGTGTATTTATATCAGCAGCTCCACCACTAGTTATAAATCAAGTGTGAGTCGCCCCATGAGATGAGACTAGTGAATAACATAATACATGAACGGTTAAGGTAAAGGCATGTAAGGAACTACGACAATAAACTCTTTAGGAGGTGAAATAATGACATGTTTAAAAGCTTGCTACTTTACGATTAGTTAATGTGCAGAGATCAGTTCATCTGATCAAAGGCATGGTGTGGAGGATAGGCTATAGTGGGACATACTTGGCAGACTGCTGTTTACTGCTTGTGCTCATCCGATCCCTTCTGGGTGCCAGGTGCAGACCCTGGGAGTCCCTGGTACCTGGAACAACAAAGGCAAGTCTCTGGCTGAGTGCCGGGTTCACGGCTTGAGGTGGTGGAAGCTTGTTTTGTCGGGTGGTCGGATCTGTCCCGGTGGTGCTTCACGTCCGGTGCGGGATTGTGGTGGCTTAAGGTGGAGGCGAGTGCTTGACGTGGGGCAGGCTCTGCATTTCTGTTTGTGCCTCCGGTCCCGTCTTCGACGCCTTTTGCGTTGGTGGATTTTAATGGGGACTGCTTCGCTTAGCTGTGGTGGAGCTTGTTGGGGCTGTGGTGGAGCTTGTTGGGGCTTCCTACTTGTTATTTGCTTCCAAAATTGATTAAAGAGTCTGTCCA
This sequence comes from Pelobates fuscus, assembly GCF_036172605.1. Taxonomy (NCBI): domain Eukaryota; kingdom Metazoa; phylum Chordata; class Amphibia; order Anura; family Pelobatidae; genus Pelobates; species Pelobates fuscus. Next base: position 142,394,750 of record NC_086318.1, read on the forward strand.
GCTTAGACTCAATATCCTGCCATGCTTTGCTGGTACCAGGAGGACACGCGGCTGCCGCCATATTGGGAGAGTCGCAGATGAGTATGTCAGCCTGGGCGGCTGTGCTCTGTGCGTCCATTAGCTCCAGACAGCCTCTCAGGGGTGGACCGGGATAACCCCCACCGGTCCGGGGGGGGGAGGGTGGGAACGGAGCTCCTGCCGGGAAGTAGCTGCTCCTGGGCATCCCAGGATCGGGAGATCGGCCACCTCTCCCACCCGGTGAGCACCAGGCCACACTTGCCACGCGGAGGTAAGTAAGACTCTGTCGAGTTGCTGACCGCTATTAAGCATGTCGGGTCAGTCAGGTAGGAGCAACATTGCTTGCATTTAAAAAAAACAAAACCTTTTTTGACTGTAATATAATAGCAGTCAGTTTCCTTCACACGTGTGCGTTTCAGGGCCTGCCAGGGCACAGTGTCACACCAGTGTAACTCATATCTGGTGTAACAGTAGTGTACATTTAAAAAAAATAAATACAATTTTGACTGTAATAGATTGAATAGCAGTTAGTTGTCTGCAAGCGTGTGTGTCAGGCCTACAGTATCTACTCTGCCAACTTCTGCCAGTGCACAGTGCCAGTCAGGCAGCATTACACACATGGACGTACGGTGTGATGATGATGATGTTGTCATCAGTGAGGACAAGGAACAGGACATGGCTAGCTTGGTATCCAACCTTGTGCAAATGGCTAGTTTGCGGTTGTGCAAATGGACTGTTTGCGGTTGTTTGCGGTGCCTTAAACAGGGAGTTTGGTCTGTCACTGTGAAGCGGGCATAACCCTTACACTACCTGATCGATACAACATCATACCTGATGTTTTAAAGCACGTTATTCCAAACAATTTAGGAATGTCAGGTGATTTATGCCCTTTATGGATTAAAACCAGACTCTGCATCAACTATGTAATTTTCCATGGGAGTTTTGCCATGGATCCCCCTCCGGCATGCCACAGTCCAGGTGTTAGTCCCCTTGAAACAACTTTTCCATCACTATTGTGGCCAGAAAGAGTCCCTGTGGGTTTTAAAATTTGCCTGCCTATTGAAGTCTATGGCGGTTCGCCCGGTACGCCCGTTCGCGAACATTTGCGGAAGTTCGCGTTCGCCATTCGCGAACGGAAAATTTTATGTTTGCGACATCTCTATCTCTAACCCATATTATGCATTTGTCTCCCCTTTTCATGCACCCCATTGTGTGCCCCTCTCCATGGCTTTCTTTTGTGTGTAACTCTCAATAACCCTTGTTTTTGTCCCTCTCCATGCCTCCTTGTATTTAATACAATCTCACCCTTAATTCTCCCTACTTCTTTAGTGTAACCAAGCAGCATGCTGGTTGGCCCTTCCTTGAAAGATTCAGCAGACCTGTTCCAATGTAGCTTTGCTATGTGTGTTGACACAGTGGAAACACATCACAATCTTGTTTGCCTGGCTTTCAACCTCATTCACACTAAGTGGCTATATGTCAGGGTACCTGTGGTCTCTACCTCCGAAAGAGGTAGAGACTTAGCTGTTCCTCCATCCAGACGGTCTGATGGCTCCCTTCCCCGCGGTCTATCCGGTCATGCTAGGCCGGCCGCGAAGGAGTGACTGCCTTTTACAGCATCTAGGCAGGAAGTAGTCATCAGGACACTCCCCCGGAACAACCTGTCAGTCAATGGCTGCAGGACCAATCAGGACGCCTTGGAGGCGTGGTTACTGCTCTGAACAGGGTATTTAACAGAGCTTCTTTCATTAGCTCATTGCCCTGTCGTGGTTCTAGCTTGTTCTAGTCACTCAGTGCTTGTGTATTCTATTATCCCTTTTGGTTTTGACCTGGCTTGTTTACCTTACTCTGCTTATCTCTGTTACCCTTGATTTGGCTTGTCTCTCGCTTACCTGTCTTCTGTTACCCTCGACCTCGGCTTGTCTTTGACCATTCTATACTGTACTACTTACGTTAGTCCGGCCATTCTAAGGTCCGGTATACGTATCTGGCTACTGTTTGTACTCTGCGTGTTGGATCCCTGTCCCGATCCTGACACTATATGGTTTGTTTCGCCTGTGGGGGGATGGGACATAGGCTGTCGTACTGTGACAGCAGTGCATCTCTCTGCCTATCTCCTGCAAACTCATTGTGCATTGGAGCTCACTGTCAGTCTGTGCCTTGTGCAGTCAATTAGATTGCACAACCCAAAAGCTAATCTGCTTGTGCAAGAGTAACCAAAGTTTCAGCATTCAAATTATTCACTTTGGAAAATAAATCAGGGTCGGTTGTCAGTTGATGATGTGAATAGAACCTTCCTTTACTGTATTATATTATCATGTTAATAATTTAGGTTTATTAATCATTTCTTTTTCTAAAATTGTTCAATAAAAATTATTTGAAAAGAAACACCAGAGAAAGCAGTCTGCACTGAGAACAAGTCAGACAACCACATATTGTATGTTTAGGTGAGCTTACATTCTTAGTGCCAGCCAACTTTACCAAGTTGCACAAATGCAGTGCATGTAGTGAATTCAACTGCATACAACTGTCCGCGTATGTTTTTACTAATGAAACCAGCTGTGCTCTGCCTGTGGACATTAGTTTAGGCAATTAAGAGAGCAAGGAGTAAAATATCAGCAATGTCTTCTGGGAACATTGAAAGTTATGTGCAAGTCTCTTCAGCCAATACACCACTACATAAGCTCATCTGCATTCTTTATACAATTTAACCAGCTCTCAGGGGCCTGTATTAGTATTGTGACACCATTGGGAAAAAGGGACTTTTCTGGTCTCTAGCTACATCAATGACGGTTGCTAATCTTCTAGCTCTTCTGCAACTTAAAAATAGATCATGGACATGGAAAATTTTAAAATTAGAAATCCCAAACAAAATGAAAACTATACTTAAAATAAATACAGGGGCCATTTAATTTAACTTCTAAATCTTGGAAGAGTTTGGAAGACTTTAGTCCTTAATTACTGACAGCAAAAAGCAAAAGCTTAATATTGGGATTTTGTAGATGTGATACCATCCCACTGAAATCACACATCTCACATGATCTCCCATACAGCATTGTTCTGTATGTTGTGCATGTGCAAAAATACAATGGCAGAGCTTGGTGATTGGCGTCAAACAAAGCGTTCAGCAATTATAACAGCAGATATAGAAAGGTAAGGGGAACTTTATTTGAAGAGCTCCTTATTTCATGTATACGTTGTTCTAGACCAGGGATAGGCAACCTTCGGCACTCCAGATGTTGTGGACTACATCCCCCATAATGCTCTTGGCAAAGCATCATGGGAGATATAGTCCAAAACATCTGCAGTGCCGAAGGTTGCCTATGCCTGTTCTAGACAAACGGCTACCATATGCACGATAGTAGCATTATGTAAAGTTTAACATTTACAACAACTTTTTGGCCGCCATAAAAATATGGCATTAACACTAGCATGTGCACGTTATCATACAAATGTCATGACCCTGCATCACGTAATAGTAGTGTCATGAATTTGCTTTACACAGCTTATTTACTGGGACTGGGAGTGTTTAAAGAGAATAAGTTGATAAGTTCTTTATTTATCAAGATAAACATGTGTTATTCTGGGCGAAATTGATAAAAAGGAAGTCATCCCTATAGCAAGAAAGTTTTTCTTCAATATTTAGCACATTGCTCCAGAATTTCACATGATTTCCTTTGTTTAAATAGTTTGTTTCGCTTGCTTTTGCCCAACTTTCAATTTATTTATTTTGTATTTACTAATATTATTATTATTTTATATTGATCTATTACTCAGTAGTTAAACAAACAAGCATCTACCAGTGCAGTGTGTTTCTGTGAGAGATAAGGTACATGAATCAGAGTTGAGACAATGGGCCTCGGCAGCAAAGTGGCATTTATTGGAGTCATGTTTTATAAAGAAAAACATGTTCCTCAATGCTTTTTTGGCTTGTGTGTTTTACACGATCTGAGACTATTTACATGGTCTAAAGCACAGTCAGACTAATGCTGGCCTCTGAAAACAACACGGAACCTCTCTCTGGGAATATGGAAGCAGTTTCTAAATTTATGCCGAACCACCCACTGGCCTTAATCATGAGTCACAGTTGTTGTTCTTTCAGCCTTCCAGTGTGCTTCTTTGGATATCACACAGAGTTATAGCTATTGAATAGCACTTTGCTCGCCATTCAGAATGAATGCCAGTGGTTAAACTGATATTTTACTCAAGGAGTAGTTTTTAGCATCCATTTAATTATGTGAGAAATGTTTATTGTATACATTTTCTTATTAAACAAATATAACAATATAATGTTTATTCTTTTTAAAGGCTTTGATCATGCAACATATATATATATATATATATATATATATATATATATAAAAAAATTGAGAATCCCCCGCACTCACGCTTAGTTGTGTGTCCAATTCGCCGGGTGCCTGGCATGAACTCCCATAGAAAGATATTTGCCAAAAAACTGCCGCTCACCGGTCTTGTAAAAGTCCAAAATTTATTAAGAAATAATTAAAAAAGAGACCAACGTTTCAGTCCCCGTTCGGGACTTTCCTCAGGGTAACAAAACAATAATAAATACATATGCAGCAAACAGACAATATATAGGTAAATATAATTGGTAAAACTCACCCAGGTGCAGTGAAAACGGATCCGCCGTGTGCAGTGGCCCTTCCGGGTATGCGCGCGCACACCCGCTGGGGCTCCACCCCCTTGACGTGCACGTGATACGTGCTAGACGTGTGATGTGTATACAGTTGCTAAGCAACATGATGTGTGTGAAACCGGCTGGCTGGATAAGAACAAAATGAACAATATGACATGCCGGGATAATAAAAAGATACGAAATCGTATCGGTTTTGTGCCCAAGATCTACAATCTAAATGATCTTGTGGTGCAGAATCTTAAACATAAGTGATTATAAAATATATACTTAATGAAAACAGTGTATGTTCCGATTTATTACAGAACTGGACCATAGATGTACATATGTTGAATAACCATGAAGATGTAGCATTTTTACTAATACCCACAGTGCAGTGTAAATAGTGTATGTACCTAGAAATGTAAGACATACTTACATACATGGTCAGTGAACATCTAAGTGTAAAAATGTCCATGAACACTTAAACCCATGTAATAAACACCTGATGCAGTGTGAAATGCCCAACCACCACATCTACTTAAACAGGCATGTGTACTAAATATTAAATCTAAATATAAAAAAAGAACATATATTAATGCCTTATAATCCGATTCACTGTATCTAATATAGGCAAATACCCGAGTATTGTATAAATCAAGATATACACAAATTTAACTATGAAAAATACACTATAAAAATTAATACAAGTTACAGGAGTTAAATAAATGCATAATATGGGATACTCTCATTTAACCCTTTCGGAGCCATAGTTCCCAACTGATAAATCCAAAACGCTTCTTTTTGGAGCAGCATACGACCCCTGTCACCACCCCTTCTTGGGCAAGGTACATGGTCTATACCCACAAATTTAAGTGAGGATAATGGATGTGCTTTCTCCAGAAAATGTTTGGCCACCGGTTTGTCAGATTGGCCATCTCGATAGGCCAGCCTGATACTTGACCGGTGGCCACGTATACGTTCACAGATGGGGGTTTCCGTCTTGCCCACATAATAAAGCCCACAGGGGCACATAAGCTTGTAAATGACATACGGTGTCTTGCAAGTGATAGTATGTCTGATGTCATATATTTTATTAGTGTGAGGATGGCAAAACTTTTTAGATGGGATCATGTGCCCACACGTGACACATCCCAGGCAACGTACACAGCCGCGTATGTTGGACTTCAGTGTCTTGGTATAACTGTCCACAGGGTCTGTATGTACCAGAATGTCACGTAAATTGCGGTTTCTTCTATAGCAGATCATTGGCGGTTCCTTGAAAATCTTTGTAGGAAATTGGCATTCCGTGAGATCTTTGTTTTTCACACCAGTTTCTGAAGAAATCGAATCAGAGTATCTTGCAGTTAAAACCGTATATTTATTCCAATATACATTTCATCCGGAAAATAACAACAGTCTGTTTTTAAAATCATATGGACCAATAAACAATGTATATTCACTTCTAGATCTTATCCAAGCTTGATGGTAAAAGTATTGGTAAAAATTCTATCTGCAAAAGGTTTTTTATATGTTTAAATTCAGTTACATAGGGCGTATACACAAAGACATAAGGTTTGCCTTCTTTAAAATAATTGGTTATCTGAGAAAGAAAGGTGGTAACCCAAATCTCTGATTAAAGCCATACGTTATATTATTTTGGTAAATTACACACACAAAGACTTCTATATACATGATGTAATGAATAATTGCCTGTAGAAATGTGAGTCTTCAAAGGAATTCAGGCTTTCAAGGCTAGGTCAAAGGTTATTATCAACAGGGTCCACAAGTCTCCATCCATCATTCTTGACTAGAGCCATATGTGTATAAATTACAGTATGTTTGTAATATATATGCCTATGTATGACCCCTTAATGTCTGGATATGCTTAGAATAATAACTTATAATATTTCTACATTCCTAAAACACATTGAGTACATTTAAAGTTCATAAAAATATTTATCAAGATCCCCTTTGATGCTTTATGTACATATAATGCATCATAATTTACTCCAATTCCTTGTAAGACTTTAATTTTGTGGTCAGAAATTTACATCTGTATTCAACATCCATCAGTTGAGATCGCATATGATTAATTCTTTTAGACATATAACAACTAAATAAGAATAAAACCATAATGATAATTATCAATATTACCAAAGGATGAGTTATGAAGTGTGTCATACCCATAACTAATCCTGTCTTTTGTCCCCCAAACCACCGTTGCCACCAGGATGTGGTTTCTTCAATATAGTCTTGTTTAATGCTTTTAATCATACCTTGCACTGTATGTATTTGTACTAAAGTGTTATGTACTCCAGTCGCAGCTTTATCAATAACTTGTATTAACTCTTCATTGTTCTTTAACTGCTTATAGAAATCAGCTCCGTAACCTATGCTTACATTATACAAAGTTCGTTGATCATACCTCATAATAGAATCAGTCCTTTTTAGTATGGGCGGTATTATATCATAATATTTACCCCTTATATCCTTGGTAGTTACTGACAAAGCAGGTCTCTTTGTACAGTAACTTCCCGGTGCTAAGCTTACTGTCTCAGAACAATTTTTCTCATGTATTTCTGTTTTTCCTTCTATTTGATGCCAACATACCATGCCTTTATTGTATGTCCATGCAGGCTGAATTGGTATTTTATTTAATTTCATTTGACATGTGTCATTATTTTCCCAGCACCATGATACCTCTTCTAGAACATTAACACCATAAGGGCAGACATAATCACCATCATTTAGCAAACAATTTTCTATATTAAGCATGTACTCTACAGTTTTTACTCCCACTAGGATTTTATCATTTTGCTTATTATCCATTTTTATCCATTTGGAATTCACTATTTTACCCAAATCAATATATTTAAATCTGTTGTAATTAAATCCTCTAGTAGGGAGAAAAATAGCAAAAGCACAATTTTCTATTGTGTCTTCCAGACATCCTAACCATTGTGTATGCCAAAAAGCTCTGTAGTAAAAACTTAATTTAGGCACTTCAAGTGGGACTTCATAAGGCCATTGATGGTTAAAAAGAGCTTGCAAGAATATTTTTGCATTTGTATTGATGTCCATTTGTAAAGCTATACAGCCTAAAGCTAAAGAGGTATCCGTTGCAATCTTTTCCATTCCTACACTGATATTATACTTCTTATTAATGAGATTCTTAATAATGGAAATATCTGTTCTGTAGTTGTTGACAACTGTTTGCATCTGTATCTTAGATAATAACAATGAAGCATCCTGCGATTTGCTACCTGCAGCTGCTAGTGTACTCATTCTAGCTGCTAACGATTCTATATTTACTCCATTTAACATACTTGCTCCTACACCTAAACCACCTAATACTGTGTTATACCACTCACGTTTTCTTCGTGTATTCACTGGTCTCGAGAAAGTGGTGTCTTGTTTTAACCAATAATAGAAATCTTGCTGTATTCCTACTGTATATTCCTGACATTGTGGGAATGTACGTGTAATGTCCCATTCTGACATGTTCAATGAATATGTGTATATACTGAATGAAGCCCCAAATAATACTTTGTGGTCATCATCTTTGTATATTCTAATGGGATCTTTCCCTTCCTGTTCTACAATATTACAATCATCTGTTATTCTTTGTTCTGGAGCCCAATTATCATGAAATGTCATGATCGTGAATGCATATGACAGCGAAACAGTGTGTCCATTCCTATTTATTGTATGTCTCATAACAAAAATAGGTGTCCATAACCATGTAGGTTTTCTAGATTTTGGATGCCAAGGCCACATTGTGATTTGGCCTGCACATTTAGCTGGGTTTTGATAAGTAAATGAGCTGTCTTGTGTTTGTTCGAGTACTTTTACTTTAGCGTTTGTGTAAGGATTAACAAGTGTATCTATTAAGTACATGTAGCAATTTAACCCATCATCATTAATACTTCTCACATTAAACATAGTAAGGGTAAGGGTGTTGTCTATACCAGTAGGTACCACACACCTACTCTCAGTATTATTTTGCCTTATATATGTCCGATCCTTGGTAATATTAATGATTAAATCAATTCGTCCGTCAACTGATAGATATGTCATACATGGTTCCTGGTTATCATGAAACATGAGCATACCAGATATTGCATCCTCAGATGTGTCTGCATTAATGCATCCACAATAATCAACATCAGGAGTCTTACAATATCTCACTTTACAATCATATGGAAATGCTGTACATTTAGTAAAGGTATCTCTGCTTTCACAATCTGGAGTACCTGTATCTTGGGCATTGATTGTACCTAACATTATCATGATTAATAACAGTATTACATTTACAAGAAACCCCAATCGGTTTGATTTAGTCCATGAAGTAATGTCTTCTCCAATCGCATCAATGAGAGCAGTCTTTTTGTCCATAGTGTCTTTTAAAAGTCCACACAGTTTGTCCTTTTTAAAATTAAACAGTCTTTGTCCATGAACAAACATTATTGGTTCTGTAATGAAAAACAGATGGCAGTTTACTATTCTTATACATTTGTGAGTTTACATTGATCAATATGCACAAGAATTGCTTTATTACATTTCCTACCAACTTTTGCTCTTTGAACCTGTAACACAGTTTGTCCTAATTTCTTTAGAATAACATAAGGACCTTCCCAACCTGCTTTCCAGGGACCTGGTGTTCTAAATGATTTTACCATCACCTTGTATCCTGGTTTAAATTTATCTGCATAATTCCCCTGAGTTACATCTTTAACCCATTGTTTGCCAGAAGGGGCCATATTCAAAGCAGCAAACTTCAAAACTGACTGCAGCTGTTCTTGTAATACTTTCAACCATTCAGCATGTTCTGCAGCAACTTTGAAAGTACTTGGAACAAAAGGTTCATTGGGGAAAGTAATTGGCATGGTTCTGCCTGTCATTAACTCATGAGGTGACACTTGCGTTTTAGAGTTTGGAGTTGCACGAATAGACATTAAAACTCCTGGTAAGTGTGTTACCCAACTACTCCCTTTATCCTCAAGCATTTTTTTCAATCTAGATTTCAATGTCCTATTCATTCTTTCCACTATGCCAGCCGACTGTGGATGATATGGGACATGAAATCTTTGTTGGATCCCCAACAATCTACACGTTTCTTTAAGTACTTCTCCAATGAAGTGTGGACCATTGTCAGATTCAATGATTCTGGGAAAACCCCATACAGAAAATACATATTTCCACAGCGCTTTACTTGTTGATAACGCCGTACAATTGGTAAGTGCTATACAATCTACCCATTTGGAGAATATATCAACAATTACCAATCCGTACTTTAGACCTCCTGGAGCTATAGGTAATGGTCCAATAAAATCAATTTGTATAGAGTCCCATGGTCCTTTTGCCAAAGGCACTCTCTGCAATTTTGGTTTCTGACCTTTAGGTCTGGGATTAAATTGAGCACATATGAGACATTCCTGCACTATATTTATACACCATTTTTTCAAATTAGGATGATAAAATTTATTTTGCAGGACCTTAAACAGTTTTTCTGTACCCAAATGCCCCAGTGTACGATGATTGAATACAATCAACTCCTGCAATAAATCACTCGGTACAAATGGTACAAAAGTTTGTGTTTCCTCATGTTTAACCCCGTACAAGCCAGTTTCAGTATCTAAATCCATTGTTTCTCTACTGAAAGCTACATCTTTACTCTGATTTTCTTTCAGATCTTGTAAGGGATCTGCTATTGGTCTTTTACTCACAGTTGCAATCATTATATTTTCTGAATATTGCAACGTTCCTATTAAAGCAGCTTCCTTTGCTCCCTGATCTACAAGTCTGTTTCCTTCTGCCATTTCATCCCCATTTTTCCTGTTTTGATGTGCTTGAACTTTCAAAATAGCACAAGTTAAACCTTTTTTTTCTGCATAGTCAAACAGTTCTGTCAAAATACCTGCATGTTTTAAAGCTTTGTCTTGAGAATCTACCATCCCCCGTTTTCTCCATATTGGGAGATGAAGTGTTAAAGCTTTAACTACATAGCTGCTGTCACTGATTATATTCACTGGGTCATATACTGTTATTTCAAGAGCTTTCCTTACAGCCTCTAACTCAGCTCTCTGAGCAGACATATGGCCTGGCAATTTAAATCTTTGCATTTCTTTTGTTTGATCGTCATATATGGCATAACCTGTGTGATGTGATCCATCAGCATAAAATCTCGTACCATCCACATACAAACAAGGAGCCCCTTGTATTGCTTGTTTCTCAAAAGGAGATTTGGATTCAATTTCCAATTCCTTCTGACAATCATGTGGCGTTCCATGTATTTCTATCAATTCAGGAATAACATATCTTTTACTGCTTTCTACTCTGAGTGGTTTATCTTGTAACTTCAATATCCAATGAGCTACTCTCTGGCTATGTACTCCTAAATCTGGACAATTTTGTAACAGTTTTAAAGGCGTATGGGGGGTTTGTAAAATTATCTGTCCAAATCCTACAATGTGTTGTGTGGCTTCTAAAGCCCAAAATACAGCCATGAGCTGCTTTACACAGGAAAACATTCCCCTTTCCACTGGAGACATGATTTTAGAAAAATATCCCAGTATTCGTAAGGAGCCATGTTGCCTTTGCATCAAAACTGCTATTAATGAAGAGACACCTGCGTAACATTGAACAATATATGGTACTGTTTCAATGGGAGCAGCTAGCACAGGCGCTTGTGTAAGAGCATCTTTTAACAGATTCCAACTCTTTTCAGCTTCCTCTGTCCAGAGTAGCTTATCTGTATTGGCACTATCTTTTAGCATATTGTACAAGGGTTTTGCTATCCCTGCCATATCATAGATGAATTCTCTGCTAAAATTTACCAAACCTAAAAATTTCCTTAGGTCAGACACTGTCATTGGCCTTGGCAATTGCTGTAACGCTTTAACCCTTGCTGTTCGTGGGGTTTTACCTTCTGGATCTATATTTACTCCTAGGAAAGCCACACTTTCTTTCAAGATCTGCACTTTAAATGTGTTCAGTTTTAACCCATTATCTGCCAGTGCTTGACAGATATCACACAGTATCTTCTCATGCTCTTTCCTTGTAACTGTTTGAACCAATAAATCATCAACATATTGCAAAATCTTGCTCCCATACCCCAGGGGTTCCAATACTTGAGCCAATGCTTTATGAAAATAAGCTGGCGAGGAGTGGAAGCCCTGTGGCAGCACCTGGAACAGATATTGATGATTTTTAAAGGTAAAAGCAAAACGATACTGACTATCTGGGTGTACTGGTATTGAGAAAAACCCATTGGCTATATCCAGGACAGAAAAATACTTAGCATTGCCGTCTACTTGTGCCATGATATCTGGTGAGGAGGCCACTATATGGGCTGCTGGTGGGGTATACTTATTCACCACTCGCATGTCCACAATTAAACGATAAGAGCCATCTGGCTTGATTATTGGCCAAATGGGGGAATTACATTTGGAATTACCCACTCTCAGCACTCCTTGAGATACCAATGCCTCTATCACCTGACTCACACCTTCTTCTGATTCTTTTGGAATTTTATATTGTTTTACTGCAGGGGGGTCTGGACCTTCAATGACAACTTGTAAATTCATTCTCCCACAATCTTGTTTAGACTTAGACCACACTGTGGGGTATTTTTCTTTAAGATAGGTTACAAACTCATCATCTTGTTGTATAGAAGGTGGCACTTCACTCTGTTTTACAGCCATGACATGACTATACCATCCTAAATCATTAGGTTTAACAACTCCACCTGATTTGCTCTCACCTGGAGCTTGCCACAAAACCAAATTCAATAAATCCACATACAACTTTTTTTCATTGATAACATCCATTCCCATAATAGTACAGTGGGAGGAGAGGTCGACCCATAAGTCACAATTTATTTTACCTCCTTCAAATTCAATGTCATTATCAATGGATAGAATTGCGTGTGTTTGAGCTCCATTAAAGCTTAGAAGGGAAATTGTTGGTGCTTCAATTTTTAAAGGCAAGCTTTTGTTGGTTAGAGACACTGCAGCTCCTGTGTCTACTAAAAACTCTGTTATATTCCCCTCTAGTGTTCCATAAATATATGGCCGTCCATCTTCACCCAGAGTAATATCAGTAAGATAGACCAGAGAACAACTAGGGGTTACACATCCCTATTTATAGGTGTGGTAAGCAGAATTCACTTCTGGACTTGTAACTGCTTCCACCTTCTTTTCAATGGCATTTAACATCCGTCTACACTCTTCATATGGATTTGCTATATGAGGGGGTTTTGAAGATGTATTTTCGGGTTCTACAGCTGCCACTCTCAGTTGATTCTTATAGCCTGGCACAATGCCATTTTCTCTACCTTTCACTGGGTAAGATTTTTCTTCATTTTTAGGACAATATCTCCTAACATGACCTTCTTGGTTACATTTATAGCATACCATAGGATTACTCTGATTAACCCTATAGTATCTATCATGGGATGGGGCCGAATAATTTCTAGTACCTTGGTAATTTTGTGGTTTACTCATAGACCTCCCTCTAAAATTACCATTCCTATTATCATTTTCATATCTTCCTCTACCTTCTTCACGAGACACATAGTTAATAGGGGCCAGACCTGCTGAAGTATCCCTAGAGAAGAGTGTGTCTGTGAAAGCAAAAATCTTAGCTGTTTCTGTGTTTTTCTTTTGCAACAATTGCAAAGATTTCATTATTTCAGTAGCAGCAAAATCAACTGTGGGTGAATCAAAAGCTCTTAATTTTATCTCATTTGGCAACCCTGCTATTCTAGAGACAAATTCAGTAACACTCTGCTTATGTTGTTCTTTAGACATAGCAGACGGTTCTGTATCAGTAATTAAATTCCATGCCTTATTCCACAAATTAGCACAAACACGTATATCATCATTTTTCTCCATTTTAAATGAATCAAGAGTAGAAAATTGAAAATTCTCCACACCAGTTGCACACTGTACCACCATTAGCAATCTTTGTGTATTATTTGGAAACAATTCTTCCAATTCAACTCTGGGCTTTTCACTTGACTTCCCTTCCAACATATCAATGAGTTTAACTTTAACCCATTCACTTAATGAGGTTGGCAGCCAGATCAAAAGACCTCTTGTGGCTACCACATCATCAAATTGTCTTTTATTCATTTCACCTTCAAAAACACTCATATTGTAAAAAGGTCCTCTCTTCTCATCATATTTAGGCAAATCCTTAATCAATTTAGCTAATTTGAGAATATCCAACTGACCCTTTCCTTGTACATTTCCCAATTTATTTTCTATTTCACTTCTCGCCTGCCCGTTTTCACAACTTAACCTTTGAGCTATTTCATTTTCACTTTCCTCTTTCAAAGTAAAATCCAAATCTTTCTGATTTGTAGCTTTCCACAAAATATCTGTAGCATTCCCCAGATTAGTAATTTGTCTCTGCAATTTGTCAAAATTAGTAACATTTATGTCTAACTCTTTAGACATGTGAGACAGGGTTTGGTGAGTTCTATCTAACAGATCAGTCTGATTCCTAAGCATCTCTTTCATTATAGTAATATCTTCACTTACTTCATCCTCACTAAATCTTTTCAACAATCGCCGAGAATCTTCTATTTGAGTTTTTGCTTCAGTTAACGTGGAGTCTAAGTCACTATCAAAAGAAAGCCTTGGGGGCAATCTCCCTTCTGTTAACAGCTTTTGAGGAGATTTCACAGTTTTGCTGGGGGGGCTAGGGAAATAACTAGTCCTTGTGACAACACATACATTTTTCAGTTGTTTTAACAAAACATCTCTTTTTTGTTTTGTTGTACTACACACATAACAATTACTGGTCTTTTTAAGTTGACACCATTCATTCATTGCATCATTAGTTTCCAAAAAGCTCTTTGCCAGTAATGCAACTTTTTGACTTTCCTTCTTAAATACATTGCTGTGCTCAATCTCACTTAATCCGTCTAACAATTTCAATAAACAATCATCCCAAATATTTTCAGGATTAACCCCTTTTACAGAAAGATCACTATTAGACTTGGCAGCAATCTTTTGCAACCACTCCATAATTAACTTAAACAGTTAAAACTATTTGTTTAACAAAACAATATATATGTGAGAGCACTTTTTACATATGATTTAAAACAGACACATACCCATTAAGTATTTCGGCTCCACAGATATGGCCACTTTCTGATAGAAAAATACTTTCTGGAGTATGTAGTTATTTCTTGAGAATCCTCCGAAATGCAATCTTCGATCTGCAAGTCGTCACAAATTACTTAATAAAGTGTGGATAAAAAGGATCCAAATTGTCCATCTCAATTATTTATCTTCATATATATATATATATATATATATTTATTTTCCTCCAGCGCTGGAAATACACATTAGCCGCGTTCGAACGTCTTCTCCCCTGCTTCACCTCTGTCTTCGCATCAGATCTGGGATGTTTAAAAAAAGTCTTTGGGATGCCCTCCTGCTGTTTCAATCACTTGTATTTCTTCCTGTTTCAAGCCGGGTAGTACAGCTTTTTCTTCAAGTTACAATTTCAGCTTTTCTTCAGTGATTTTCTTATCTTCTTGTCTTCTTGTAGCTTGTAGCAGAACACCTAAATATTAAGTCAGTAATAATTCAGACTTAAATCAAAGTTGTTGTTGTTGTTGTTGGTGTTGGTGCCCGCATTCTCCACCATTAAATGTAGGAAATTGGCATTCCGTGAGATCTTTGTTTTTCACACCAGTTTCTGAAGAAATCGAATCAGAGTATCTTGCAGTTAAAACCGTATATTTATTCCAATATACATTTCATCCGGAAAATAACAACAGTCTGTTTTTAAAATCATATGGACCAATAAACAATGTATATTCACTTCTAGATCTTATCCAAGCTTGATGGTAAAAGTATTGGTAAAAATTCTATCTGCAAAAGGTTTTTTATATGTTTAAATTCAGTTACATAGGGCGTATACACAAAGACATAAGGTTTGCCTTCTTTAAAATAATTGGTTATCTGAGAAAGAAAGGTGGTAACCCAAATCTCTGATTAAAGCCATACGTTATATTATTTTGGTAAATTACACACACAAAGACTTCTATATACATGATGTAATGAATAATTGCCTGTAGAAATGTGAGTCTTCAAAGGAATTCAGGCTTTCAAGGCTAGGTCAAAGGTTATTATCAACAGGGTCCACAAGTCTCCATCCATCATTCTTGACTAGAGCCATATGTGTATAAATTACAGTATGTTTGTAATATATATGCCTATGTATGACCCCTTAATGTCTGGATATGCTTAGAATAATAACTTATAATATTTCTACATTCCTAAAACACATTGAGTACATTTAAAGTTCATAAAAATATTTATCAATCTTGGGCAGGGAGTCGTCAGTGGATACCATCTTCCAATTATCCTTAATGAGTGCTGTTACCTTGTCTGCAGTATTATGGAAGGTCAATGGAAACACCATACGTTGTGAAGAGTGCGCCTTATCCTTTCTTGGGGCTAGCCTGGCCTGGATGAGTGCTTCTTGCAGCACCCTATCTTCATAGCCTCTGTTCACAAATTTCTGGGTCATTGATCTCAACATATGTACATCTATGGTCCAGTTCTGTACTAAATCGGAACATACACTGTTTTCATTAAGTATATATTTTATAATCACTTATGTTTAAGATTCTGCACCACAAGATCATTTAGATTGTAGATCTTGGGCACAAAACCGATACGATTTCGTATCTTTTTATTATCCCGGCATGTCATATTGTTCATTTTGTTCTTATCCAGCCAGCCGGTTTCACACACATCATGTTGCTTAGCAACTGTATACACATCATACGTCTAGCACGTATCACGTGCACGTCAAGGGGGTGGAGCCCCAGCGGGTGTGCGCGCGCATACCCGGAAGGGCCACTGCACACGGCGGATCCGTTTTCACTGCACCTGGGTGAGTTTTACCAATTATATTTACCTATATATTGTCTGTTTGCTGCATATGTATTTATTATTGTTTTGTTACCCTGAGGAAAGTCCCGAACGGGGACTGAAACGTTGGTCTCTTTTTTAATTATTTCTTAATAAATTTTGGACTTTTACAAGACCGGTGAGCGGCAGTTTTTTGGCAAATATCTTTCTATGGGAGTTCATGCCAGGCACCCGGCGAATTGGACACACAACTAAGCGTGAGTGCGGGGGATTCTCAATTTTTTTGTATGGTATAGAGGGCAAGTACTCTACCTCTTACCCTCAGTGCACCAGCAGTAAGTGAAAAATCTTTTTTCACGTTTGATGTTAAATATATGGGTTTTGTTTGAAGTGCATACTGACCATATGCGGTTAATTTAATTGGTATCCTCTGCCGGTTTTTGTTTTTAAACATGGATGATTTTTTGGTACAAGCAGGAGCTTACAGTGAATATGCTGAAACCCTCCAATTTTCATCAGAGGAGGCAGCAGACATATTATGGGATGAAACCAGCCAGGGTTTCCCCAGTAATGTTACCCCTAAAGATGTCTATTTTAAGCTACTCCGGCTACATAAAAAAAGTACGGACTTAGAGCTACATGGTATTTTTCTGTCCGATTACTATAAGGCTAAGATGATCCCACGAGGATTCAGACTTCTCAATATTCCTACCATAGGAAGGCTTAAAGCCACTGTATGTAGGGATTGGACCCATGTACTCAACAGGGCCTCATTAGATCTTATGCTTATAGCTATCAAGGATGTGAAAACTGATTTGGTGGAGGTTAAGCGTAATATAACAGAAATGGAAACAGAACACTCAGCACTATTATCCTCAAATGAGGGCGTTAAGATCCAGCAGCAACTTAAAACAGAAGTACTCAAATATAAAATGGAATTGGTAAAATTCAAAAAACAAAAGTTTGAGAGAGTACAGCAAGATTATCATGACCATCGTGTATATCGATGGCTTGCAGGTGATCGACCTCCTAGACCTAGGAGATTTAGGAAAAGAATTGTTCGCCCCAACATCCCCACGGTGGATATTACATCGGGGGAGTCAGCGTCTGAGAGTGATGCACAACCAGAACCCACTCCTTTTTTAGGCCAAGCGGGTTCAGGGACTATTACCAGAAGCAAAAACCGAGGAGACGAAGACACAGGATCAGGAGAGGCCGTAAGAGCAAATCTGATGCCCAAGGGGAAACCACCGTTCAGGAGGTAAACCCCATCTTCAATCTCTCCCGAAGACCTCTCAGTACAATTGAAATCAGCACGTTAAGCAAAGGGCTGTCGTTTATACCTACCTGCGGCCCTAATACCTTTAAGTGGAGTACTGAACTATTTCAATTCGGGAGACATATGAGATTGAAGGAGTTTTTTCAAAATGCTTCAACAAAAGAGCCATCAGAGGCTGAAAGGGGAATTAGTAGATTCAAAACCAGATCGACATTTGATCCACACAGCACTAAACATACGATCAAAACTTTTTTATCATCTACGGCTAAGATGTCCCAGGATATTTTTTCGTGCAGGTCCAAACCACAGTATAATATGACTAAACAAGAGCGATGTCTACTTAGAGAACTGTCTAACGACTCCACGATAGGTATCCGTCCGGCGGATAAGGGAGGCGGCATTGTCCTTATGGACTATGGATATTACTCCGACGATTTGAAAAGACAGCTCATGGACACCGATACGTATTTCCAATTAAAGGGAGATCCCACAGTAGAAATACAGAATAAACTAGTGGATATACTGGACATGTATCTAAGGGCTGGATACATAAACACAGAACTATATCATTTTTTGAACAAAACCCACCCCCGCACTCCGGTGATATACAGTATCCCTAAAATACATAAAAACGCACAGAGACCACCTGGGAGACCCATCGTCTCAGCCATCGATGGTATCCTTGAACCCATTGCACAGTGGCTAGATTTCATCTTCAAAAAACCAGTCGAAGCTCTGTATACTTGTGTCAAAGACACGCAGTCTCTACTACAACATCTTAAAGCATTGGAGTTTGGAGACACGAATCCGATTTTTATCACTATGGATGTATCCAATCTATATACAGTTATTCCACATATAGAAGGGGTAGAAGCGATGCGGCAAGTATTATGCAATACACCATACTATCAAGGCCCCCCCATAGAAGCGGCACTGGAGTTATTATTGTTTATTTTGAATCACAACCATTTCAGATTTGAAGATCAATGGTACCTACAGATAGCAGGAACCTCCATGGGCTCGGCAGTAGCACCAAGATATGCCAATGCATACATGTATATGTATGAAACACAATACATACTGACCCCATATGCTAGATCAATAATGGGGTACTACCGCTACATTGATGATCTCCTCATTATCTGGAAGGACACACCCGAACAAGCCCAGAATATGGTGGACACACTGAATCAGCTACCCACACCGATCAGGTTCACGTCTAACATCAGTGAACATTCAGTCCAATATTTGGATTTAGAACTATCTTATGGAATAAATGGTATTGAGTACACCCTGTTTTCGAAACCAACCGACAGAAACACTCTCCTGCATGCCCAGAGTGCACACCCATGGGCATTGAAAAAATCGATACCGAAGGCACAATATCAGAGGGTGATACGGAATAACTCAAACGCAGAAACAGCGGAGATACAATTGAGATCAATGACCCAGAAATTTGTGAACAGAGGCTATGAAGATAGGGTGCTGCAAGAAGCACTCATCCAGGCCAGGCTAGCCCCAAGAAAGGATAAGGCGCACTCTTCACAACGTATGGTGTTTCCATTGACCTTCCATAATACTGCAGACAAGGTAACAGCACTCATTAAGGATAATTGGAAGATGGTATCCACTGACGACTCCCTGCCCAAGATTTTCAAGGAACCGCCAATGATCTGCTATAGAAGAAACCGCAATTTACGTGACATTCTGGTACATACAGACCCTGTGGACAGTTATACCAAGACACTGAAGTCCAACATACGCGGCTGTGTACGTTGCCTGGGATGTGTCACGTGTGGGCACATGATCCCATCTAAAAAGTTTTGCCATCCTCACACTAATAAAATATATGACATCAGACATACTATCACTTGCAAGACACCGTATGTCATTTACAAGCTTATGTGCCCCTGTGGGCTTTATTATGTGGGCAAGACGGAAACCCCCATCTGTGAACGTATACGTGGCCACCGGTCAAGTATCAGGCTGGCCTATCGAGATGGCCAATCTGACAAACCGGTGGCCAAACATTTTCTGGAGAAAGCACATCCATTATCCTCACTTAAATTTGTGGGTATAGACCATGTACCTTGCCCAAGAAGGGGTGGTGACAGGGGTCGTATGCTGCTCCAAAAAGAAGCGTTTTGGATTTATCAGTTGGGAACTATGGCTCCGAAAGGGTTAAATGAGAGTATCCCATATTATGCATTTATTTAACTCCTGTAACTTGTATTAATTTTTATAGTGTATTTTTCATAGTTAAATTTGTGTATATCTTGATTTATACAATACTCGGGTATTTGCCTATATTAGATACAGTGAATCGGATTATAAGGCATTAATATATGTTCTTTTTTTATATTTAGATTTAATATTTAGTACACATGCCTGTTTAAGTAGATGTGGTGGTTGGGCATTTCACACTGCATCAGGTGTTTATTACATGGGTTTAAGTGTTCATGGACATTTTTACACTTAGATGTTCACTGACCATGTATGTAAGTATGTCTTACATTTCTAGGTACATACACTATTTACACTGCACTGTGGGTATTAGTAAAAATGCTACATCTTCATGGTTATTCAACATATGTACATCTATGGTCCAGTTCTGTAATAAATCGGAACATACACTGTTTTCATTAAGTATATATTTTATAATCACTTATGTTTAAGATTCTGCACCACAAGATCATTTAGATTGTAGATCTTGGGCACAAAACCGATACGATTTCGTATCTTTTTATTATCCCGGCATGTCATATTGTTCATTTTGTTCTTATCCAGCCAGCCGGTTTCACACACATCATGTTGCTTAGCAACTGTATACACATCACACGTCTAGCACGTATCACGTGCACGTCAAGGGGGTGGAGCCCCAGCGGGTGTGCGCGCGCATACCCGGAAGGGCCACTGCACACGGCGGATCCGTTTTCACTGCACCTGGGTGAGTTTTACCAATTATATTTACCTATATATTGTCTGTTTGCTGCATATGTATTTATTATTGTTTTGTTACCCTGAGGAAAGTCCCGAACGGGGACTGAAACGTTGGTCTCTTTTTTAATTATTTCTTAATAAATTTTGGACTTTTACAAGACCGGTGAGCGGCAGTTTTTTGGCAAATATATATATATATATATATATTTGAATCTGCAAATCATTGTATAAATTTGTATACATTATGTTAGCAAGTGTATAAACTAGCAGATACTGTAAAGATAAAAACATTTCCATGTATCAAGTTTTAGCTATGGATGGTACCGTGTGCTTTTATCTCAGTTAGCATCCTCAATAATCTCTCTCGAGAATAAAGAACTCAATGTGTGTGCCAGAACTATATACAACCTTTCTAAGATGCACATTACAATATAACAAAACAAGTAAAAAGGAAAAATAAAAAGGTATGAGTTACAGAATTGAATAAAGTACCAGTATATAATAAGCTGTTTGACTGCAGAAACAAGAATAATATAAACCGCAGGTGTATTTCCAGGCAGAATAAACACTGATCAGCTACAACATTAAAACCACTGACAGATGAAGTGGTTACATTATTGCAATGGAAACTGTCAAGGGGTGGGATATATTAGGCAGCAAGCGGACAGTCAGTTCTTGAATTTCATGTGTTGGAAGCAGGAACAATGGGCAAGCAAAATGATCTGAGTGACTTTAACAAGGGCCAGATAGCGATGGCTAGATGACTGGGTCAGACAATCTCCAAAATAGCAAGTATTGTGGGGTGTTCAAGGTATGCACTGGTTTGTACCTACCAAAAGTGGTGCAAAGAAGGACAACCAGTGAACCGGTGTTGGAGTCATGGTCACTCAAGGGTCATTGATGTACACGGGGAGTGAAGGTAAGCCTGTCTGGTCCGATTACACAAAAGAGCTATTGTAGCTCAAATCAGTGAAAAACATAGTGCTTACCATGATAGAAAGATGTCAGAAGACACAGTGCATTGCAGTTTGCGATCTATGGGACTGCATAGCTTCAGACCGGTCAGGTCCACTGCCAAAAGTGCCTCCAAGAATCTGCTGCTAATGACAGATACCACAGAACACATTCACAGGTTTTGTGGCATCCATCTCTTGACGCATCAGAGCTGTTTTGGCAGCATGTAGGGACCTGCACAATATTAGGCAGGTGGTCTAATGTTGAGGCTGATCAGTGTACAGTACGTTGTTGTTTCTAAATTCACCCAAAAGGTGAAAATACCTCACTCCAAGTACAGCAAACTTTAAATAATTGGTGATATTTCAAACAAAACATGACATATTTAACTGAATTATTAGAATGCTGCTCTAATCCAGAGTAACAAAATGTAATTGTTTAGTATCCATTTAAAATTGAATTAAATCTTCAGTGGTTAATGCATTCATTAGAAAAAGAGCCATGTCCAGACTTCAGGATTCCGATTATGGTGTCTTCAAAAGTGACTCTCTATTCTTAGAGGCTGATGTGATCCTTCCATTTTATTTGAAATGAAGAGGTGAATGCATCTTACGATATAAATGCATCATTATGGCACTGTCAGTTACCATTGATCATAATCTACATGTCTTCCATTGCATACTGTCCATTTATGCTCATTTGCATGTCAAGCTTGGAATTCTGGGAAAATGATGGAAACATGAACATTTTCTGAAATATATATATATATATTCCATCAAAGGACCCCGCAAATTGCAACTGTAATTCGGCGGCACTGGATGATGATCTCAAGCGATGACACACTCCCAAAAGTCTTCAAAGAAACTTCACTTCTTTGTTATAAAAGAAATAAGAACCTCAAAGACTTATTTGTTCACACGGATCCTATACGTAGCTACACGCATGACACAGGCATTCAAAATCGAGGTCCAGTACGATGCCTAGGCTGCATAACATGTGGCCATATCGTACCTGCCCGGTCGTTTAACCACCCCCATTCCAATAAAAAAATGTTATTTAGATATACCATCACGTGTAGGACCACACATGTGGTATATAAACTGACCTGTCCCTGCGGCCTTTCCTATATTGGAAAAACAGAGACAGCCTTGTGCGAATGCATTAGGGGGCATAGGTCCAGTATAAGATTACAAATGCAGAAAGATAAGTCCTGCGCTCACTCCCATCACTGGGCGACTGCAAATGACTACAATACACATCAGCCCCAATATATAGTAAAAACCAAAGAAAAACAAGTTACCTGCGCTCTCTCCTTAATCCCTATGTATTTTTATATTTTTTTTTACCTCCATTTGTTTAAAAATACATAGGGATTAAGGAGAGAGCGCAGGTAACTTGTTTTTCTCCAGTATAAGATTAGCCTACAGGAACGGAACAACTTGGTCATTCACTTTCATCTTTGAAGTTTGTTGGTAATGATCATATACCATTACCGAAGAGAGGGGGAGATCGTGGCAAAATGCTGTTGCACAAAGAGGCTTTCTGGATCTATGAACTTGGTACCATATCCCCAAAGGGACTTAATGAGTTCTACCACTCTTGGTTATCATTAGCACGCCAAATTTAGCATTTTAATCTCCTTATGCACTATAATCTCTTTCATGCACCTTAATAAAATATCTTCATCCACTATGGTTACATGGATTACTATCCGATACCAGTCTATTTTTATCTACTCTATTCTACCAAGGGTGCTTTAATTCATCTAGTTAATGCTTGTACGCATAGCCGTCACCATGGCAGCGCCTATTTAGTATAACGTGTTGCCATGGTGACATGCTCGCCGCAATTATGCACTTACGGCGTCACGTTTAGGGGTGGAGCTTGCATGCGCATGCGTCCGGGACCCAGTAGGATGCACAGCACCTGTGGTGAGTCTATTTTTCACTTAATGTTTACCTATATATTTGAACATTGTTGTACTTGTGTTTTTTGTTTGATCCTGAAGAAATTCCTAACATAGGACTGAAACGTTGATCTTTTAATGCATACCGAATAAATTATTTGAAGTTTTAACTAAAGACCGTGAGTGCACCTTTTTCCCTTTTCCATTTGGATAATTCAAGCCCTGGCTGGCACCCGGTATTTGAAATCTATTTGAGCCTGTGTGCAAGGACTGTCTACTTTTCTTTATATATGTATATATATATATTATAAACATGCTCTTATTCCCATAATAAATTAGAAATAATGCATAATCTTAGAACTCTGGACTATACATGTCATGGTCTGTCTGAGATTAGTGGGAGTTACATTCTCAAGTAGTACCTGCTGCCATTTTTTTTTTATGACAACAGACAAAATAGTTTTCATGTGTGCAGGTGGGGCAGCATATCTTGCCCGGTATGGGCAACGCCCCTGGGTGGCACATTTGCCAGGTGACTGGCAGGAGGGGAAGCACTCCCCTCCTGCAGGTCACTTCTTGTAGCGTAGCCGAGCATACCGTGGATAAAGGAGCTTCTGTATTCTATACTCAGCCTGAAAGGAAGTGCACTCCCCGCCCCTCAAGTTTGATGATCTCAGCCAAAGTGAAGAGCACACTCATAAGACTTCAAAGCATACATTCACCATTTCAGTCTCATTACTAAACTTTTCTTAATATTTCAAGGTAGTTAGACTGAAACATTGATTATATACAAATGCACGTCTGCTTAAAATAAATGTGCTCTTTTCTTTATTTTAAAGCCCT
Source organism: Pelobates fuscus (assembly GCF_036172605.1). Classification (NCBI taxonomy): domain Eukaryota; kingdom Metazoa; phylum Chordata; class Amphibia; order Anura; family Pelobatidae; genus Pelobates; species Pelobates fuscus. The sequence goes on from NC_086318.1 coordinate 142,419,223, forward strand.
GAGTGCTTTCTTTCATGTTGCAGTAATAGCTTTACATTTTAAATTATCTTTTACATCTCTATATCTCAATACTATGCTGGCTCAATGCACTATTGGGCTGGTATAGAATTTTTTTTCCACGGCTGCTGTTGATTCCCAGTCCGGCCCTGCATGTGAGACTGTAACTCTCAAATTATCTCATGCAGGACTTTATTACAATAAAGTGTTAAACTCTTAGACCTACAGTGCCCTAATACACCACAATGGACTACCCACTAACACCTACACTACACTAACACAGCAAAAATATTTTCAACCAATATAGTGTACATTCATTCTTCTTTGTTAAAATATGGTCCATCACTGTGCTGTGTGTAGTGAATACATGGATGGTTACCCAGTAGAGGTGCCCTAATAGATGCCATGATAAGGTGGGCTTTGTCTGGGAAACAATAGGTTAAATCTAGTTGGTGTCTGGAAGATACTCTGAAATATTACAACAATTAAGGTATATTTTTTCCTGTTTGTGAACCAAATAGCATATAATAATTTATGATTGGTCCCTGAGGTCCTGTGATACTTATTACTGGACTTTATCAGATAAACTTTTAGAGTTGACACTTGTCTGGATTCACAGAAATGGTCTCACCTGGTTACAAAGAGATCAGAAGCATCTGTACATAAGGATATTGCAATATACATTTTCAGCAAGGTTTTTTAAATACATTAATCATTAGTGTCTCCTCATAAAACTACAGTCCCTCCTCCCCTGCCCTCACTCTAAGGAGGTACTGGCTACGCCAGGCTTCCCCAAACTCCGGCCCTCCTGATGTTGCTGAACTACAACTTCCATGATTCTATGAATTAGATAGATAGGCTAGGAATAATGGGAGTTGTAGTTCAGCGACATCTGGAGGGCCAGAGTTTTGGGAGGCCTGGTCTATGCAGAAAAGTGAATATTATCTTGGATGAACCGTGAAGAATTTTGCAATCCATTTTGAGAGTGCATCACATTTGTAGTAGATCTCCATTTTACTTACTAAAAGCTCCCTCGGGACAGAAAGACTGGAACTTTGCTAGTATATGGAGTATTTGGAATTTCTGTGAACTTTCTCCTTTTTATTTGTTGGTGTATGTACATTTGTTTGTAACATGCTTTGCATATGTATATGTCTCCACTATTTTTGTTAATAATAAAAGTTTATTTATTAAGTCTGGTATAACAATCACATTACTAAAGAGACTTATATAGTATCATAATACTGGGATGTCATAGGCATTTCTGCTGAACTGTGTTTTGTGGGTGTTTTTAAATCTGATTAGTTGGGGCAAACTATGATGCCCTATTTTTAAGTTTTCTTGGTGGTGGCTGCAACTTTCATATGAGAATAGGAGTGGGTGGTATTCAGAGAGATTTTTTTTTCATTATTTACTGTCTTGTGCAGACAAATACATTTTTTGAACTCTTTCACCCACTGTCTGCTTGAGTGTTGTGGTTTGTGATTAAACCTTCTACTAGCATGACCCTTTCAGTAACCATGAAAAAAGGGGAATCGGGGGCACACCCATAACATGCACTTCGCAGTAGTGGTGCTGGCGTAAAGACCAAAATATACACAAAATACAGATTAATGAACACTTCATAAAATACACAAAAAAATAAAATTTTACATTTTAGTAAGGTTAGTAAAATCGCCAATCTTAGCAAACAAATATGGGGATTCAGTTACACCATATAGTCATATTGTGTTAAACTAACTACTACATCACAGTACCCCAATATCAGTGGGTCCTAAACTAATTTTAAGACTGGAGATTAACACGATAATTGCAATATTTATTGTTACACATCTTCCAGAGACATTTCTTAAATTTATGCTTTCCTGTGGTCAGCTTAAGGGTTACCTTTTTGAGAGGGGGACCTTTCTGGTGTAATTGCCCTATAGGACACTTTAGAGAAGTTCCCCCCTTTCCATTTACAGCAAAACCTGCAAAAAAAAAGGCTGTGATTGGACCAATTTGTCAGCTTATGTGCACTCTGAGCCAGTTAGGCGAGAGAGTGGAGAAAATGGAGGATTCATTTAAAAAAAAATTACAGAGGGAGGCGGGAGGGAATTCAGTGTGGGTAGGAGGAGAGAGCTAGCTTCCCCTCGCAAGCGCTCTGCCTGCAAGTGGAAGATTTCTACATCTGTTGCCAGTGTGCACTGATGACAAAATTAATTGTATGCACAGAATTGACTTTAAGGCAGCCTGGAACAGAGTTCTGGGGATGCTACTAGACCCTAGCACACAATTACAAATATCTTCAAGCTGAAACACTGCACATACTGACTCCTACCACCATGGCCACACAAATCACTGAAGTGGTTAAGGTAATGGTGTAACCATTAAAAAAAAAAAAAAAAAAATTATATATATATATCTCTATCTATATATATATATATATATATCTCTATCTATCTATATATATATATATATATATATATATATATATATATATATATATATATATATATGAAAAATACTTAACAGTGTGTATATATATATATATATATATACACTGCTACGCCTTTATTTCCCTCTATTGGTTACTTTCTCATACATGTATCTTCTAAATGAATCACATTAGATTAAAGGAACATGTTAGTGTTAGGAATACAAAGATGTATTGAAGGATTAAATATTAATTCATTTACTTACCCGATTTCAGTGCATATATCCCTTGGCACTGGGTCACGTCCTGCCTCTTCCGACGTTATCTAATGAAGAGACCTAACACGCATGAGCAGCGAGTAACGTGCACAAATTAGGCCTTCCACACAGGAAAGCATTGCGTCAATTGCTCAGTGCATTCAGAGCTTTATTTACTGCAAGACTTACAAGGCATTTGCCTTGGGTGGCACTTTCCAGGGGGGCAGCCAAAAACATCAACCTCAAACATTCTGGCAGATGCCTTGTATCCTGGGTGGCTTAAAAGCTGGCCGAACCTACGAAACCTACGAGCTCGAACCTACGAAACTTTTCCCCCATCTCACTCTTTTCTCCCCCCAACTTTACTCTCCATCCCCCGCCACAGCTCAGAGCTTGACACCCCCTCCCAGGGAAAAGATTGCCCTCTGGAGGCCCTCCTGTAAACCTAGCAACAGGAAATCTAAGCCCACTTCAGAGAGGTGAATCCCATCACGCCTATAATAGCCTGGAAGCATGTCCTTCAACTAGCTGTGCCCAATTACAACCCCCCCCCCAGACGCTTCACAAACGCCGCCATGACTTTGTTAACCTTACCCTTAATTTTCGCCACCGCGGAGGGGTTCCACGCGTGCTGCCAGTAAAAACTCGGAACCATTTCAGACCACACTACCATAACCCCTGGCACTAACTCCCTCAACTTATCCACATCCCTCTTCATACTCTTGATCAATACCTTTTGAGGCAACAACCCCACGTCATTGCCTCCTGCATGAAGCAACACTATGTCCGGAACCTGACCCACCAGAATTTTACGAAACATTTCCGCACAGATAGCATTCCAACCCCAACCCCGGTATCCAAACCACCGGAGCTGCGCCATGGAACTCGGAAAGCCCAGTAGACCCCGATGTCGAACTGCAGCTCTCCGATGTGCCCAGTATATATATGAGTGGCCGACCACCCATTCCGTCCAACCTGTAAAACATAAAATACAATTCCAACCACGACACAACATTAAAGTAACAGTCCCACTTGAACCACCCATAGGCCTCACACCAACTTGTCTGGCCTAACGTAAGACCTGAACCTCAGGGATTCCCACCTGCCGTTCTTTTTTACCCGATCATCACCCAAACCCAGTCTCGCCGCTTCCGTAGCCACGCCAATCCGAAAGGAATGAGTCCCAAATTGTCTTGGGTCCACTCCCAACTTTTCCAACACCTTCCGCAGAACCTTGAGGAACTGGAACTTCGATAGTGAAGAGCCGTCCTTGTGCTGAAAATATGAACCCCCGGCCATCGCCCGGACTACCTGGAAGGCTGTGGCGCACTTAACTGCCTGGGAGCTCCCTCAGCGTAACCAAGGTCCCCTTCCCCATTGTGTCCGTTTTGGACCACCTCAGGTTGATCACCACCTTGTCCCTCCACACCTCCACATCCGCTGCCTGACCAGCTCGCTGACCTGAAACGCCCCGAAAAAGGCGAAACTAAAAACCACGGAGAACAACTTAACTTCATAACCCGAAAAACACACCACGGGCAGGACCCCGACTACCCGCTGTAGCAACTCGAACGACACTTTTCCCCTCCTTAGACCTTTTAGCGCCTGCCTCACCAAAAAATGTTTTGTGGCGTCCTCCCATCCATTAAATTTGAACAAGAAAGCTAGCGCTGCCAGCTTTCGTCCTATCACCGCGGCCGAAGCCCCTGGGGTAACCGACCTACACATGAGCCACAACAGCGTGTCCAACCGGCCCTCCCGTGAGAGCTGGCCCCGCAACTGTTGCACTAGCTTGTCCCATTCCCCCCACACCTTACTGTAAGCTGTCCATGTAGCGGGCGCCAGGGAGTCCCTGATCAGTCCGCCAAGTATGATGTCCCGAGCCGCCATATCTCGTCCGGGCAAGACATCCCTTCCTCCCGCGTGCCAGGTGCCGCTTGCCGAAACCTCTCCCACTGCGAACGAGAACGCATCGGCAATAACATTCAACAGTCCAGGCACGTGGCGGGCCCGAAAAACAATATTAAAATGCATACAAAACAATACAAAACGGCGAAAAAGCTGCACCTCCGGGATAGAAGACGCTGACAGCCCATTCACTGCGTCAACTACTGCCATATTGTCCGAAAAGAATACGACCTTCTTATCCCTCAACTGCGGACCCCATAGTGACAGCGCTACAACTAACGGGAACAACTCCAGGAACGCCAAGTTGCGGATCAGCGGGCTGACCCTCCACTCCTCTGGCCAAGACCCCGCACACCATTGCCCGGAGAAGTAAGCCCCGAAACCAATGCTACCTGAAGCGTCTGTGAAGAGCTCCAGCTCCTGTGACGAAGCTGCCGGCTCTTGAAAGAACACCTTCCCGTTAAAATCCTGTAAGAATTCCGCCCAGACGTCCAGATCGGCCTTCATAGCCGCCAAGACTCGAATAAGGTGGTGCGGGAACACCACCCCACCCCCCCACCCCATCGCCCTGGCTAGGAACCTGTTAAAGACCCTGGTGACTGGGATCACCTGACAGGCGAAGTTTAGCCGGCCTAGCAGTGACTGAAGCGCCCGGAGCGTGACCTTCTTAGCTCCTCGTACCTCCGCCACTGCCTGCCGCAGAGCCACCAACTTATCCTGCGGCAGCCTACACTCCCCTTTGATCGAGTCGATCTCCAAACCCAAGAAACTCAAGCACGTCGTCGGACTCACCGTTTTGTCACCCGCCAGGGGGACTCCAATAACGTGCGCCACCCATTCCAAAGTCCTCAATCCCCTCCGGCATTCCTCCGATCCGGGAGGCCCGACACATAGGAAGTGTCAGGGTACCTGAAGTCTCTACCTCCGAGAGAGGTAGAGACTTAGACGTCTATCCGTCCGGACGGGCTGTTTCCTCTGTTCCTCGCGGTCCACCCGGTCACGTAAACGCCGTCCGCGAGGGAGTCACTTCCTTTTGTAGCAGGACGTCCGGAAACCGACGTCATGACGCCAGCCCGGAATGACCTGTCACTCAATCCTTTAGAGACTAATCAGATCTCGTCGGAGGCGTGTCTCTCCCTCCGAGCCAGGGTATTTAAACTTGCTTCTCCCATTTGCTCATTGCCCTGTCGTGGTTCTAGCCTGTCTAGTCACACAGTGCTCTGGTATTTTCTGTTATCCCTTTGGTTCCGACCCGGCTTGTTTGACTTACTCTGTTTTCCTCTGTTACCCTTGACCCGGCTTGTTCCTCGCTTACCTGTCCTCTCGTTCCCTCGACCTCGGCTTGTCTCTGACCATTCTCTTTACTCTCCGTACGTTAGTCCGGCCATTCTAAGGTCCGGTATACGTACCCTGTACCTGTTTGTACTCTGCGTGTTGGATCCCTGTCCCGATCCTGACATTACGACAGGGCCAATGGATCCTGCAAGTACAAACAGTCAGCTTGGTCCTTCTGATCCTAGGTTCGAAGCCATGGAGCACAGAATGGATCAGATGGCGCTAGCACTACAGGCGTTATTGTCTCGTGCTAATAACCCGCCAGAGGACACGCGTACTACTTCTATTTCTCCTGTGAGCTCAGGCCTAGAGGTAGCCACTGTAGGTGCCTCTTCCCGTATTACACCACCAGTACGTTATGGTGGCTCACCTGAGAAGTGTCGTGGTTTCCTTAACCAGATCAGTATCCACTTCGAATTACAACCTCGTTCCTATCCTACAGATAGGGCAAAGGTTGGATTTATTATCACCTTACTCATTGAGAAAGCTCTGAGATGGGCCAACCCACTATGGGAGAACGATAACCCGTTAGTATATCACTATAATGCCTTTGTAGCTGCCTTTAGAAGAACTTTTGACCCCCCTGGTAGAAAGGTCAATGCAGCCAGATTACTGTTGCGCCTGAGACAGGAGAACCGAACTCTCGTGGATTATGCACTAGAGTTCAGGTCTCTGGCGTCAGAAGTTAAGTGGAATGAGCAGGCTTATATAGATGTATTTTTGAACGGGTTATCAGACGTAATCCTTGATGAGGTTGCTACTAGAGAACTCCCTGAAAATTTGGAGGAGTTAATTTCGTTCATTTCTCGTATTGATGAGCGTTTAAGAGAGAGACAAAACACTCGAGAGAGGAACCTTAGACCTTCCTTTAAATTAGCCCCCGCATTTCAAAGTCCTGATTCCACTACCTCACTGTTTCCTGAACCTATTGCAGATAGGCAATACTCGCCTCTCAGAAGAAGAGAGACAGTACAGGAGAAGAGAGGGATTATGCATGTATTGTGGAGTCAGAGGTCACTTACGCCTGAATTGTCCTAATCGTTCGGGAAACGCTCGCACCTAAGTTTCTCTAGAGGACAGGCCTTGGGTGTTTCTATTTTGTCCTCTACTCATAATTATAAAGATCACAGGCTTCTGCTACCAGTTTCTTTAACTTGGGAGAAGGGAGTACTAGAGACTATGGCTTTGATAGATTCCGGAGCTGCTGAGAATTTTATCGACCAAGCCTTTGCTACTAAACACACTGTCCCATCCCAGTTAAGGGATACACCCTTGGCCGTTGAGGCCATAGATGGTAGACCTTTACTTGAGCCTGTTATCTCCCGTGAGACTATACCCTCTAACTTAACTGTTGGTATCTTACACGAGGAGAACTTATCACTTATGCTCATTTCGTCCCCTTCGGTCCCCATAGTCCTGGGGTACCCATGGTTAAAAAGACATAATCCTATTATCGATTGGGAGTTAGGGGAGATACTCTCATGGGGTCAGGGCTGCCAGGAGAAGTGTTTACGCAGGGTTTCCCCATTGGCTGTAATAAACACACCGGGTAGTTCCACTCAGTCTACAGAGGGACAGATACCGTTCATCTACCAGGACTTAAAAGCAGTATTCGACAAGAAGAATGCCGATACCTTACCTCCACACAGGTCATTTGATTGTAAAATTAAGCTTTTACCTGGTACTATGCCTCCGAGGGGCAATGTATATCCTCTATCCACTCAAGAGAACTCAGTTCTAGAGGAATATATTCATGAGAATCTAGAAAAAGGATTCATTAGGAGATCCTCTTCCCCCGCCGGGGCTGGTTTTTTTTTTGTTAAAAAGAAGGATGGTACTTTGAGACCTTGTATTGATTACCGGGGTTTGAATAAGATAACCTTCAGAAATGCCTATCCCATTCCTTTGATTACCGAGCTGTTTGATCGTTTAAAGGGCTCTAAAATTTTCACCAAGTTAGATCTCAGAGGGGCGTATAACTTGGTGAGAATCCAGGATGGACACGAGTGGATGACAGCGTTCAATACCCGTTATGGTCACTATGAATACACGGTTATGCCATTTGGTCTCTGTAATGCTCCGGCAGTCTTTCAGGATTTGATTAATGAAGTTCTTAGGGAGTTTCAACATGATTGTGTCATTGTATACCTGGATGACATACTTATACACTCTAGGGAGATTGAGACCCACCACAGACAAGTCAGAAAGGTATTGCTCAAACTTCTGCAACATGGCCTATACTGTAAATTGGAGAAATGCAGTTTTGACCAGTCTCAGATAGACTTTCTTGGGTACGTGATTTCTGGGGAAGGCTTTAAGATGGATCCTGACAAACTCCAATCTATTTTAGATTGGCCATTGCCTAAGGGACTCAAGGCTATTCAGAGGTTTATTGGTTTCTCTAATTATTATAGGCGCTTTATTAAGGGATACTCTTCTATTATTGCGCCTATTACCAATATGACCAAACAAGGGGCTAATACTAAGACCTGGTCTACTGAGGCTCTTGTTGCTTTCAAGACGCTCAAGGAACTTTTTGCTTCTGCTCCAATTTTGGTTCATCCTGATACGACTCTGCCGTTCCTACTCGAGGTCGATGCCTCTGAGACGGGAGTAGGGGCTGTTCTGTCACAAAGGTTAGGGGTGGACAAACCGTTACACCCTTGTGGGTTTTTCTCTAAGAAACTATCTGGTCCTGAAAGCAGATATGACATCGGTGACAGGGAACTGTTAGCGGTCATTATGGCTCTTAAGGAGTGGAGGCATTTATTAGAGGGGACCTTACATCCTGTTACTATTTTAACGGACCACAAGAACTTGTCCTATATTGGGGAGGCTAAACGCCTATCCGCCAGGCAAGCTCGTTGGTCCCTATTCCTGACTCACTTCAATTATGTGCTTACTTATAGACCTGGTTCTAAGAACTCCAAAGCCGATGCTTTATCTCGCCAATATGAACCGTCCACTATAGTTGAGTCAGTTCTTTCCTCGATAGTTCCTAAATGTAATATCATCGCTAACACGAATCTCAGGATTCATTCTCCGTTGCTTACTGAGATCATAAAGTTACAACATCTAGCTCCTAAACAGACTCCTGGGGATAGACACTTCGTTCCTCCTGCTCTCCAACTGGAAGTGTTACGGTGTTTCCACAACAGCAAGGTAGCTGGGCATCCTGGCATTCGCAAGACGTATGCTTTAATCTCCAAAGATTTCTGGTGGCCTGCTTTGCGTAAGGATATTAAAGATTTCATCGATACTTGTGAGGTCTGTACTAAGACTAAGCAACCTCATACGCTTCCATGTGGATTTCTGCATCCCTTAGAGGTTCCAGAGAAACCATGGTCATGTTTAGCTATGGACTTCATTGTCGATTTGCCCATCTCTAAAAAACAGACTGTCATCCTCACCGTGGTTGACATATTCACCAAGATGGCTCACTTCGTTCCTCTGCCTAAACTCCCGTCTTCACCCGAATTGGCAGAGATATTCGCAAGGGAGATTTTTCGTTTACATGGGATACCCTCCCAAATTGTATCTGACAGAGGTTCCCAATTTGTTTCCCATTTTTGGAGGTCCTTCTGCTCTCAACTGGGTATCAAATTGAATTTCTCTTCTGCCTATCATCCTCAGTCTAACGGAGCTGCTGAACGCACCAACCAAAAAATTGAACAATATTTACGTTGTTTTGTTTCTGAACACCAGGATGATTGGGTTGGTTTGATTCCTTGGGCGGAGTTTGCACACAACAATCTCGTTTGTGATTCTACTCATTCAAGCCCCATCTTCATGAATTATGGCTTTCATCCATCTATTCTTCCCTCGGCCTCCCCTTCCCAAGGGATACCGTCGGTTGATGTTCATGTTGCCAATTTGAGGAAGTTGTGGGATCAGACTCAACAAATTCTTCTGCACAATTCTATGCTGGTTAAGAAACACATCGATAAACGTAGAAGGGCAGCTCCGGTGTTTGTTCCAGGTGATAGAGTATGGTTGAGTACAAGAAACATCCGTTTAAAAGTACCTTCCATGAAGTTCGCTCCTCGTTATATTGGACCTTACAGGGTGCTGACTCGGATTAACCCAGTTGCGTATCGTCTAGCTCTTCCAACTGCCTTACGCATCCCTAACTCATTTCATGTTTCATTGCTGAAACCACTAGTCTGCAACAGATTTTCCTCCACAACGTCCTCTCCTCGCTCTGTTCAGGTGGAGGGTCAGGAGGAGTATGAGGTTAACTCTATTATCGATTCTCGAATCTCCCGGGGGAGAGTACAATATCTGGTCGATTGGAAGGGATATGGTCCTGAGGAGAGGAGTTAAGTACCTCAAGAGGATGTTCATGCTCCACGTCTCCGCAGGGCGTTTCACTCCCGCTTCCCATCTCGTCCCGGTTCCTTCCGCCCGGTGGGCGTATCTGAGAGGGGGGGTACTGTCAGGGTACCTGAAGTCTCTACCTCCGAGAGAGGTAGAGACTTAGACGTCTATCCGTCCGGACGTGCTGTTTCCTCTGTTCCTCGCGGTCCACCCGGTCACGTAAACGCCGGCCGCGAGGGAGTCACTTCCTTTTGTAGCAGGACGTCCGGAAACCGACGTCATGACGCCAGCCCGGAATGACCTGTCACTCAATCCTTTAGAGACTAATCAGATCTCGTCGGAGGCGTGTCTCTCCCTCCGAGCCAGGGTATTTAAACTTGCTTCTCCCATTTGCTCATTGCCCTGTTGTGGTTCTAGCCTGTCTAGTCACACAGTGCTCTGGTATTTTCTGTTATCCCTTTGGTTCCGACCCGGCTTGTTTGACTTACTCTGTTTTCCTCTGTTACCCTTGACCCGGCTTGTTCCTCGCTTACCTGTCCTCTCGTTCCCTCGACCTCGGCTTGTCTCTGACCATTCTCTTTACTCTCCGTACGTTAGTCCGGCCATTCTAAGGTCCGGTATACGTACCCTGTACCTGTTTGTACTCTGCGTGTTGGATCCCTGTCCCGATCCTGACAGGAAGTCATCCAGGTAATGGACTACCATCCTAGTGCCCGCTTCCAGCTTCACCACCCATTCCAGAAACGTGCTAAACTTCTAGAAGTATGCGCACGATATCGAGCACCCCATGGGCAAACATAAATCCACGTAGCATTCCCCCTCGAAGTGACAACCCAGTAGGTGATGGCACTTCGGGTGGATTGGTAAAAGGCGAAAAGATGCCTCAACGTCCGCCTTAGCCAACAACGCCCCCGTCCCGCTCACTGCACCAGACTCACCGCCTGGTCGAACGAAGCGTACGATACCGAACAAAGGGCCTTGTCGATGTTGTCGTTAACAGACGACCTTTTGGGGTAGGACAGGTGATGTATCAGGCGGTACTTGCCGGGCTCCTTCTTAGGTACCACCCCCAACGGTGATACCCTCAAGTTAGGTAAAGGGGGCTTGCTGAACGGCCCTGCCACCCTGCCCAACTGCACCTCCTTAAGCAACTTCTCCCTGACCACCCCTGGAAATTCCCCGGCCGATTTCAGGTTGCGAAGCCGATGAGCCACATCCCGGTCCCGAAACGGTATCATAAACCCTTTGGAAAACCCCTCATCAAGCAACCCAGCATCTTTCCTGTTAGCGTATTGGTTTAGCCAAGGCAGCATCGCGCCAACCTTCACTGGCATTGCTCCCAGTGGCAGGGGACGTGGCCGAACCTCTGAGCCCCCCCCCCCCGGAGAGGCTGACTTCCCCTTCTTAAACCACCTGTGGAGACTGTGGGCACCTGGGCACCTGGGCACTCATGCTTGAAGCGACAAGTGGCCCCCCACTTGCACTGACCCTCATTGTATAGCCAACAGTAGCCCCGTTTTTGGTTGGCCGACATGGCGGTAAAAGCGCCCGTGCCGGCCCCCGACTGAAAGGGGGTCGCTTTCTGCGCCATCATCAGTTTTATCCAGAGCGGTAGGTTCATCTGGTCCCACCGCATCCCCGGATTAGCGGCCAGTCGCTGACGAAATTGTTCGTCGTACCGCCACCACGCTAGACCCCCATACGTCCGATATGCTTCCCAAACCCCGTCCAGGTAACAGAAGAGCTGTGAACAGCGCTCCGCCGCCTTCTCGCCCATCACACTGGCCAAGATGCAGAACGTCCTTAGCCAGTTCCCAAACGTTTTGGGGATCTTCCTGTACTGCCATTTCTTTTCCTTCTCCTCCTTTTTCGCGACTTTTTTATCCTCCTCCTTGAGTTCAATGTATTCCTCAAGCGGGAGAAGCGAAAAGAGCTCCACGAACTCCCCTTTCCAGATCCTCTCCTTCACCTCAGGCTTGAGGTGACAGCCCAAAGGGTCTGCGAACAAAACATGCACGTTTTGTCGCGCAGCCTCCGGGATCCCCCCGAGCAAATTCTCCCTCTCGCTCGCCAATCCGGGAGTCTCCATCCGCGGGAGTCACGCCCCCGTCCCCAACTACACCGTCCCCGGCCCCGGAAACCACCACTGGACTAGACCCGGAGACCTCCCCTTGCGGAGCCCAAACCTGGCTACAGTCCCCGTCCTTCCTTTTTCCCCCTTCGGATACGTCCCCGACTTCCTGACCAGCCTGTCGTCGTCCCCGGCCTAGTCGTATGGGCGACCCTGGCGAAGCGCTGCGCTCCCGCCCGCTGACTGGGGACACTCTATGTTGTCTTGTGGCGCTAAACCCTTCCGGTCCCCTCCGTGCCCTAGCAATCCCCTGCCTGCCACCTGCCACCCTGTCATCACCAACCATGCCAGTACCGGGTCCCACCCCCGGGGTAACCCGTGGGCTAGCAACGGAAGGGGCAGTAGCGTCAGAGGGCGACTCACCCGGGCGATGCGCAGCCGTTGTTCCTGTTCCACCAACAGCACTTCCAGCGTTCCCTGAACCTGCTGCCAAGCCTGCCGTACCGCTCCTCCTTCTTCCGCTGGCCCGCGCTTGCAATGGCCCCTTTTTCGCACTCCTGTCACCAGCAGCCACTTCTCCTTCCCTTCCTGTAAAAGAGGACACAAGAACCGAACGTTCGGCAGTTTTGCTGCCTCCACGTTCAGCAGCCGAATGGCCGGCAGTATAGCTACCTCCCCGTTCAACTCCCGAACGTTCGGCAGTATGTTTACCTCCCCGTCTGGGAAACGAACGATCGGCAATAGTAGTACCTCCACATTCGTCTCCCAAACTTTCGGCAGTTTCCGCCCATTCGCCAGATCTCCTACCTCCACGTTCGTCTCCTGAACGTTCAGCAGTTTCCGTCTGATCACCGATACTCCTACCTCCACGTTCGCTCCCCAAACGTTCGGCAGTCTCCCATTCGGTTCCCGAACCCACAGCCTGTATCTCCAGCCTCGCCTGATGGCGGGTTCATGCAGCCACACTGCGACGGCGACCGCGACCTCCTCCACTTGCGGCCTTCCCGCCAGCAGCCTCACTGTCGCCCAGACGATCTCCAGAGGGAACCTGGAACCACGCTGGGGCTCAATCTCTGCGGGGGCCTCATCCTCCTAACCGGCCTCTGACCCTGGGAGCTTCCAGATCTGGATGGCAGAGCATCTCCAAGATGGTCCCTCAGCCACTCGACAGCCCTCTCCTGCACAGCAGACCTGACTCCTTCCAGCCAATCTTCCATCTTGCTGACAACCTGCAGAGGAGACAAAAGAAGAAACAAAGCCACACAAATCCTGCTACAACAACAGGTAAGTGTAACTTTAGCTTAAAAGTGATCCTTAGATCTAAAATGGCCACTACTTATACTCCCCTTATAACTCCACCCCACTCCATATCCGTAGGCCCATCCCAAACCACTGACCCCTAGATGGCCTGTCTCCTGGTAATGTCCAGGCCCACTCCCCTTAGCTACACTGCTCCAGACATTGTTTCTTAGGTATCTGATTTACAAACAGTGGGAAGATCAATAATAAATATGGAGAATAGACATGGGCCATAGCTGAATTTTGGCAAACTTCTCATTTGACTTTCAGTCAGTGGGCAATACGGTTGGTAATCAACACAACGTATGCCTTGTCAGATAATAGTGATCAAATTCAGTTAATTTGCTCATGGCCTACACTTTTATTTTTACAGTGTTTCCACTATTATATCATGGTTAACTGTATGCCATTAGAAAAATCTAAGAAAATGACTCCAGTTAAGTCACCACTCTGGATGTTGCTGAACACCATACATTGTGTGATTTGAACAGAATTATGAATAAAGTAGTATTGGCAATTTGAAGAACTTGTAATAACTGCACAATATCCAGCCGGCACTTCAGAGTACTGAGTAAAAGTATTGGATCACTATAGTGTCAGGAAAACAAAGCGGTTAAACCCCTTTAGCTACCCAATAGCGAAATGCATAGAAACATAGGACCTGGGACCTAACCCCATGTAACTTCATCGTGTTAAACAGAATGCTAGTCATTATTTTATGTAGGTCACGTCTATCACTCCTCTTCCTTGTAAAACACTGATTGCTATTCCCTGACGAGACATGCAGCCAATCTCCTTACTGGACTCCCACTTGTGCATATGCCCTTTATTTTGCCTACTCGTATGACTTTATGTTGTTATTACTAATATTTCATTTTTATGTTTGCTTAACAATTACATACGGAAGCCCGCTGTGTAATAGGGCCCAGACAGTCTTGATGCTCAGCCACCCCGCTTTTATTATATTCCGCTATGTATAGCCCGTATTTAGTGTAAAGCTACCAGTATAGTATAACACGTCTTGAATTTCTCGGACCATAATCTAGCCCACAATTACATGTCATAACCGACATTTACTTACCTTGCACACTAATGCATCAGTAGTTATATAACTCTTTTCGGGGTCTGCACCCTCAGTCTGTAAATTGTGAGTAGATTGTGTTAATCTTATTCCCTACCTATCGACGTTACATAGGATTGCAAACTGCATTATAAGCATAAATGTTCCTCCACCTGCTACCTGAAGTTCAATGCCTAATTAACCTAGCATGAAACCATGTAAATGTGACGCAACTTATTATTTTCCAGCGTGTTTATATAATTTGTTTTCCAGCGTGTTTATATAATCTGTGTAACCTGTACGGATAACTCTACTGTTAAACTTTCAAAAAAAAGAGGCTGCTACTCTTGGGAATACATGCAACTATTGTGTACACTTATGCAAACTATATGTTTTACATGCATTGACCCATTATTTTATTTTCTGTACTGAACCATCATATGCCTCAATAAAAATAAAGATTGACAAAAAAAAAAAAAAAAAAAACCCCTTTAGCTACTTACTTTATTCCAGCGCCGGGCTCTCTCGGCGCTGGTGACCTCTCCTCCCCCGCCGACGTCAGCTCCCCCGTCCGACGTCAGCAGAGCCGAATGCTCGCATTCAAAGTGTCCACAGGAAAGCATTTCTCAATGCTTTCCTATGGACGCTCTGCGCGATGGAGGCGAAATGTGCCTCCAGCGTCGCAGATGCGCCTCTAGTGGCTGCTTGGAAGACAGCCACTAGAGGCTGGATTAACCCAAAATGTAAACATAGCAGTTTCTCTAAAACTGTTATGTTTAGATGTGAAGGGTTAAAACCTGAGGGTCCTGGCACCCAGACCACTTCATTGAGTTGAAGTAGTCTGGGTGACTATAGTGTCCCTTTAAATATGGCATTAGAGGCTAGTGAAATTTGTATCCCTCTTCTTTTATTAATTTAGCAATTAGGGAAGTTGTGCAATCAAATTAGATACAGGCACTGCTGACCCATGTCTAGCCATCCCTAGTCTTTGATCCTGCATCCTGCTTGGACACCATAACAGACTGTCTAAAAAGGCTATTGTAGGGCATTTCTGCTCACACGAATACTTCAGCAATGCTGCACCAGAAATCCTAGGAGGCTACACATATTTATATTTATAGTCTGAGATATGCATCATCTACACATCAAAAACATATTAAAAAAGCTATTTCTAGCACAGCAGTTTGTGTAATATTGTGTTTTTACCAGTCACACAATCAGGGGCGGGCTGGGCCGGGGGGCAGGGAGGCAATTGCCCCCCAGGCCGCCCTAAGTAATTAGAAAAATGGCCACTGCAGGGCCAGTCCTGGGCGCCAGGAGGAGGGGGTGCCGCGCGGAGCAGGCTGATAGCCTGTCACAAGGAGCCCAGCAGGTGGCCAGCTGGCCACTTACGGTGCCCCAGTAGCAAGGCAGAGTAGGCACCTGCTTGTCCCAGATGGCAGGTGCCTACTCTGCAGCAATATACCGGCCGGGTGAGGAAGGAGGCATGCAGCAGCGAGGGAGCTCTGCTGATGATCTTCCTGCTCCCTCGCGCGCCCTCTCTGTTGATGTCGGGAGCCGGAATATGACGTCATTCAGGCCCCGCATCACTAAACTGCGCGAGGGAGCAGAGAGGAGCAGGAATATCACGGAGGAAGTCACTGGACCCCGGGGAAAGGACCCAGAGCACTCCTAAAGGTAGGAGCAACAAGAAATAAAATAAATTTGTGTGTGTGTGTCTGAAAGTAAGTGTGTGTGTGTGTGTGTCTGTAAGTGTGTGTGTGTGTGTCAGGAAGTGTAAGTGTGTGTGTGTCAGGAAGTGTAAGTGTGTGTGTCTGGAAGTGTGTGTGTCTGGAAGTGTGTGTGTGTCTGGAAGTGTGCACGTGTGTGCGTGTGTCTGGAAGTGTGTGTGTGTCTGGAAGTGTGCGTGTGTCTGGAAGTGTGCGTGTGTGTGTGTGTGTAAGTGTGTGTGTGTGTGTGTCTGGAAGTGTGTGTGTCTGGAAGTGTGCGTGTGTGTGTGTCTGGAAGTGTGTGTGTGTGTGTCTGGAAGTGTGTGTGTGTGTGTAAGTGTGTGTGTGTGTGTGTGTGTGTGTGTGTGTCTGGAAGTGTGTGTGTCAGGAAGTGTAAGTGTGTGTGTGTCTGGAAGTGTGTGTGTCAGGAAGTGTGTGTGTGTCTGGAAGTGTGTGTGTGTGTCTGTAAGTGTGTGTGTGTGTGTGTGTGTCAGGAAGTGTAAGAGTGTGTGTGTGTCTGAGTGTGTGTGTGTGTGTGTCTGGAAGTGTGTGTGTGTCTGGAAGTGGTTGTGTGTGTGTGTGTCTGGAAGTGTGTGTGTGTCTGGAAGTGTGTGTGTGTGTGTGTCTGGAAGTGGTCGTGTGTGTGCGTGTGTGTGTGTCTGGAAGTGTGTGTGTGTGTGTGTGTGTGTGTAAGTGTGTGTGTGTGTGTCTGGAAGTGTGTGTGTCAGGAAGTGTAAGTGTGTGTGTGTGTGTCTGGAAGTGTGTGCGTGTGTCTGGAAGTGTGTGTGTGTGTCTGGAAGTGTGTGTGCGTGTGTGTGTGTCTGGAAGTGTGTGTGTGTCTGGAAGTGTGTGTGTGTGTGTGTGTGTGTCTGGAAGTGTGTGTGTCAGGAAGTGTAAGTATGTGTGTGTGTGTGTCTGGAAGTGTGTGTGTGTGTGTGTCTGGAAGTGTGTGTGTGTCTGGAAGTGTGTGTGTGTCTGGAAGTGTGTGTGTGTCTGGAAATGTGTGTGTGTGTGTCTGGAAGTGTGTGTGTGTCTGGAAGTGTGTGTGTGTGTGTCTGGAAGTGTGTGTGTGTGTCTGGAAGTGTGTGTGTGTGTGTGGAAGTGTGTGTGTGTCTGGAAGTGTGTGTGTGTGTGTGTGGAAGTGTGTGTGTGTCTGGAAGTGTGTGTGTGTCTGGAAGTGTTTGTGTATGTCTGTCAGGGACGTCTTTCCGCATGGGGCCCTACCGCGCTGCCCAGCATGCCCGGCTGACAGGGGAGATCCTTTGATCTCCCCTGCCAGCCAACGGAGAGGTGGCCTTGTTTTCTGGCCTTGTGCCGATGAGGGAGATCTCAATTCAATCGGGGAGAGAGGAAGCTGCCTAGGACCCAGGGCTGCAGGAGAGGCCGACCTGTAAGGCAGATCGTTCCTCCCGCAAGCAGGCTGTGTGGAGCGTTGCAGCGCATTACCATTGCAATGCTCCACACAGCATTCTGCGCGCAGTAGGACAGGAGATAGCCTGCAGCCAGTCGTGTGTATGCATTCAGCAGTCGGTGTGTGACTGCATTCGGCAGTCTGTGTGTATGTATTGAATGTATGCATTGCATTTGTTGGAGGTACTTCTAAATATAATCTTCGTTGTATCTATAATTTACATTTTTATTCCTGTAAGTTGTGTAGGCAGGGCCCCAGTGCACTGCTTTGCCCGGGGACCCATAATGTTGTTAAGATGGCACTGGTGTCTGTCAGTGTGTGTGTGTGTGTGTGTGTCAGCAAGTGTGTCTGTCAAGTAAGTGTCTGTCAGTGAATGTGTGTGTGTGTGTCTGCCTGTCAGTGTGTGTGTGTATGTGTCTGCCTGTCAGTGAGTGTTTGTCAGGGTTTGTGTGTGTATGTTATTGAGAGTGAGGGCCAGTGTGTCTGTCAGCAGGGCCAGCCTTTGAGGTATGCAAGCTGTGGGGTCATGTAGGTCGCAATAACAACAGAGGCGCCCGGCGGCCAACACAGCTCACAAGTTTTGGACACCAGCATATTTAATTTAAACGATTCCCTGGTGGTCCATTGGTGCGCACCAGCAGTAGGTGCAGTCAGATCATATCCCTTGTGGTTCCGGTGCTCAGTTAGTGAGTCAGGGCACAGGCTCAGAGATTCTCAGCCTGCGCTCTAACAACATTGAAAGTCGGAGCCGCAAAGGAGTGGGTATGGCAAAGAGCTACTAATTAGCATAATATCAATATCCGTTATAAAACCAGGAAAAGGTGGCCATGGATGGTGAGCTAATTCAGGGGTGCAATGGGCCACTTGACTGGATTTGCCCCCCAGGCCTGAGGCTGCCAGCCCTCCCCTGCACACAATACTATACTGTGAGATATTCCAACGAGCACACACAGCATGTCACTTTTTTAGATTCCAGCTCATATTTCTGACCCCTATAGCTATGTCCTGTTTCTATTTAAAACAAGACAAATGCTTTTACAGGCAGGAGGGTGGCTTGTAACTCAAACAATGGATTGCGTCCATTTGTATAATGCAGCCTCCAACCATTACAAATGGTCTCTCCATGGCTTTTTGAGGACTTTGTGGATATGCAGTGCTATCAGGAAAAAAGCGATCCACTTTAATCTGGCTGCATACATTTTCAAAGTTCTCACGTTTTGAAGAATTTGTTTTTTTTAACACTCATTTATAAAATTGATGCAGCCCTGTGGCAAAAAGGGTTCTATGTAATATAAATTATATATTTGTGAATGAGAGAGATGCAAATTGCAATGGTGAAGTGAGAACTAATTTACAAGAATATGAACCTATAATTTGTTAGTGATGAATATGTGAATCATAATGTAGATTCCTGTGCTAATATTTATAGGGGAGCAATTTCAGGGGCTATTCCACAGTTCTTAAACACTCTAGACACCCTATGCACACACCAGATCCCCTATATGCAAAACAAACACTATGTTCCCTAAACACATATTCTACAGACCCTACATACACTCTCCATCACCTATATCCCCCTACTAACTACAGCCCCTCTATCTCTATACCCCCAGCAGCATCTATATCCCCCTACCCACTACAACCCCTCTACCCCCAACAGACCCTATATCCCCCTACCCACTACAGCCCCTCTACCTTCTACCCACTACAACCCCTATATTTCTCTACCCCAGCAGCACCTATATTCCCCTACCCACGACAGCCCCTCTACCCCAGCAGCCCCTATATCCCCCTACCCACTACAGCCCTGCTACCCCTAGCAGCCCCTATATCCCCCATACCCACTACAACCCCTCTACCCCCAGCAGACCCTTTATCCTCCTGCCACCACTGCCACCCCCAATGTCCCCTGCACCCTGGAGGTCTGTGATCGAACAGTCACAGAAAGTCTGGGCGGGGTTCGATGAGGAGGGCTTGCAAAGGCAGCAGACAAGAGAACTGCAGGTTTGCAAACTGTTTTTATTGATAAGTACAGTGACAAAAGGCATAATTAAATGCATGCATGGTGTGAGATGCAAGCTAAGGTAACTCTCAAGGCGAGGGACGGAATCTAAACAGTAACTAGGGCACTATAGCATTCACATTTGTATTCCCAATATTATAGTGTTCCTATAAGTCCTCCCATTCAAAACTGAAACATTGCTTTTGTTCTATTTTTGTTTTTGTCTATCATTTGTGTCCCCATCCTCTCACCCCCCACAACCCCAACGAGAAAAGCTCATTTGTGGAACATTATTTTCTAACTGTCTCAATCCCAGTGTGTCTTCAGGAAGTAAGACGTGCAAAGGAAATTTCCTTCCCCACAGCTTGCTGAATAACAATACATACAATTAAAAATTATCTTTAATTAGCTTTCTCTTTAAGTACCAGTCAGATAAAAATAAATCAAGCAAGCAGTATTTTAAACATCTTTGGGATGGTTATATCCTCCAGCTTTGAAGCTAAAAATAGTATTTTTAAAATGAAATCTTCCTGGAGAGAATGGACTTCCAGAATTAACAATGATTAGAGGTGGAATAAATCCAGGCTGATTAATTTTTATTCTGGCCTTTTCTTTCCTATTCGTCTAATATGAAAGGATTGAAACCATGTTCAGGTAAATAACAAGCATTTCAGATTGTTGTTTCTAGTATAATGAACAAAATCCATGTAGGTATTACTGCTAAATGATCTCTTATTCTTTGCTAGCAAGGAAAAAAAATGCAAAAGGATACAAACACTGCTTACGTGTTAACTTACATTAAAAAAAAATACAAATTATATAAAAATGAACATATAAATAATGAATATAAATAATTCTACAAATATATGTGTGTGCTCCTGTAGAACATCTACATTTTTTAAAACCTGCATAGAAAAACCTATGAACAAGAGGACATAGTCTTAAATTAGAGGGACAAAGGTTTAAAATAATATCAGGAAGTATTACTTTACTGAGAGGGTAGTGGATGCATGGAATAGCCTTCCAGCTGAAGTGGTAGAGGCTCACACAGTGAGGGAGTTTAAGCATGCGTGGGATAGGCATAAGGCTATCTTAACTATAAGATAAGGCCAGGGACTAATGAAAGTATTTAGAAAATTGGGCAGACTAGATGGGCCGAATGGTTCTTATCTGCCGTCACATTCTATGTTTCTATGTTTAAGATGTTGAGTGTTTGTGAGTGTGATTGAGTGTTATTTGCAAAAGTACGCAAAAAGTCTGATTTTGCATCAGCCTAAATATTTCAAGGCATTTTGCTTTACTCCGTTGGTCAGATTATACAATTAGCCACATTAAAGCATAACAAATTATTTTAACTAAATTTGAACTGGAGTTATTCTATAATTTAGATTAGTTACACTAGGGGTGATATAACTCAGAAAGTATCTCTGGTAAATGAGTAGCATAAAACTGTGGTCATCCTTTGGGACTTCTGTTAGCCCATATTGCATAGTATACACGGGATGGAGAACTGAGATCAGAGTTGGATTAAGAGTGTCCAGGGTTCTAGGTATTATGCCAGCTTGAGGACCCCTACTAGAGCCCTAGACTTCTGTGAATGGGTGTGTTGGTGGTTGAGTGTTGTGAGTGAGCGTGTAATGGTCAGAGCCTGTTAGCGACACGCGGAGGCTCTAGAGGTCTTCTCCAATCATGCCCGAGTAGATGTTTGGAGCATGTGGGTTTCTATGGGGGGCTCATAGACTGTTCTAGTTTTAGGATACCAACTATAGTGTTGGAACACGTAGGGGTTCTTGGAAAGGCTCAGCGAGTCCTGCCAGAATACAGTTAAACTTGAATTATTATTAATTATTAATGGATTATTATAAGTTCATAATGACAAATACTTAGTAAATTTCGGAAGCATTCGCTAATTGTCCGAGACTTGTATTAACAACCTAACACACCATAACAGAAGTAATGCAACATGCTTAATTTGAGTTTTTTAGGTCACCTCACTATTCACAATGTATAATGCATTTCACAGAATTGCTATTGAATTTATGTATCATTCCTGGCCTTGATAGGCTGATATACTTCTTTATAAATTTAATACTATATCTACCTCTATGAGGTTAATGCATATTTTAAAAACTCCTAGAACTTTTATTGAGTAACGAGTTCTTTAACCCCTTAACGACTGATGATGGTTCAGGAACATCCCCTTGAGGACTGATGACGGTCCTAAACCATCATAATTACGTACCCGATCGACGCTGTTCCCCCGCAAGCAATCAGCATTGCTCTGGGTCTGGGGGGACTGCCTGACAGCCCAGACACTCCACCCTCAGCAAATTAGGTTCCCGCGGCCATATGATCTCTCTAACAGAGCGGTCACATGGTCGCAATAGGTGTCTCCCTGCTGCTGGAAAAAAATATATAAATAAAAATGTTAGTAAATAAAAACTAATAATATTTGTGTATATATATATATATATATATATATATATATATATATATATATTTATATATATATATATATATATATATATATATATATATACACATACATATAAATATATACATATGTTATATCTATATATAATATGGATATATATCTTGTATATATAATGTCATACTAAATGTATTTTTTTATATTAATCTATACATATATTAATATAAAAATACACTTATAATTAAATTACACACGTATATACATATAATATTTATAAGCACTATATATATTGGGTATATATATATATATATATATATATATTATAAAATATAAATAATAAGTAAATACAAATAAATAAAAAAAGTAAAAATAATACAAAAATATATATTTATGTAATTTTATTATAACCATATTTTGATATTAACATATATATTTATATCAAAATACACTTAGAATGAAATTATATATATATATATATATATATATAGATAAATGTCCATATACATAATTACATAAATAATTTCACAAATATACACGTAGTCTTCAAATATATAAATATGTATATATATTTAAATTCTGCATGCATATTTATGTAATATTTTTACATAATTAAGTAATTTTATTGATTGCAATTTGAGGGACCTGCCTGACAACCCAGGCCGAAAGTCCAGAGAATTTAATTTGCTAGCACTGTATTTAACCCTGTAGCTTTCTATGACACCCTAAAACCTGTAGATGGGGGTGCTGTTTTACTTGGAAGACTTCGCTGAAAACAAATACTAGTGTTTCACAGCGATGATATTGTCAGTGAAAGTGAAGTTTTTTTAATTTTTCACAAACAAATGGATGTCACTTTCACTGATAATATCATTGTTGTGATATGTTTTACTGTCTTGAAACACTAATATTTGTGTTCAGTGTAGTCTGCCGAGTATAACAGTGCCCCCCCCATGTACAGGTTTTATAGTGTTTTTGAAAGTTACAGGGTCAAATATAAGGCTTGTTTCTCCATTTTTCCAATTTGCCAGATTGGTTATGTTGCCTTTGAGAGCGTATGGTAACCCAGGAATGAGAATTACCCCCATGATGGCATACTATTTGTAAAAGTAGACAACCCAAGGTATTGCAAATGGGGTATGTTCAGTCGTTTTTAGTAGCCGCTTAATCACAAACACTGGCCAAAATTAGCGTTCATAATTGTTTTTTGCATTTTTAACAAGCAAACAAATATAAATGCTTTGGCCTGTGTTTGTGACTAAGTGGCTATGAAAAAAGACTGGACATACCCCATGTTGAATACCGTGGGTTGTCTACTTCAAAAAAATATGTTCAGTGCCTTGCAAAAGTATTCACCCCCCTGTTCACCTATTTTGTTACATTACAGCCTTAAGTTCAATGTTTTATTAATCTGAATTTTATGTGATGGATCAGAACACAATAGTCTAAGTTGGTAAAGTGAAATGAGAAAAATATATACACAAAACTTTTTTTTAGAAATAGAAAACAGAAAATTGGCATGTGCGGATGTACTCACCCCCTTTGTTATGAAGCCCATAAAAAGCTCTGGTGCAACCAATTACCTTTAGAAGTCACATAATTAGTGAAATGGTGTCCACCTGTGTGCAATGTAAGTGTCACATGATCTGTCATTACATATACACACCTTTTTTGAAATGCCCCAGAGGCTGCAACACCTAAGCAAGAGGCACCACTAACCAAACACTGCCATGAAGACCAAGGAACTCTCCAAACAAGTAAGGTACAATGTTGTTGAGAAGTACAAGTCAGGGTTAGGTTATAAAAAAAATATCCAAACCTTTGATGATCCCCAGGAGCACCATCAAATCTATCATAACCAAATGGAAAGAACATGGCACAGCAGCAAACCTGCCAAGAGACGGCCGCCCACCAAAATTCAAGGACCGGGCAAGAAGGGCATTAATTAGAGAGGCAACACAGAGACCTAAGGAAACCCTGGAGGAGCTGCAGAGTTCCACAGCAGAGACTGGAGTATCTGTACATAGGACGACAATAAGCCGTACACTCCATAGAGTTGGGCTTTATGGCAGAGTGGCCAGAAGAAAGCCATTACTTTCAGCAAAAAACAAAATGGCACGTTTTGAGTTTGTGAAAAGGCATGTGGGAGACTCCCAAAATGTATGGGGGAAGGTGTTCTGGTCTGATGAGACTAAAATTGAACTTTTTGTCCATCAAAGAAAATGCTTTGCCTGGCGCAAACCCAACACATCACATCACCCAAAGAACACCATCCCCACAGTGAAACATGGTTGTGGCAGCATCATGCTGTGGGGATGTTTTTCAGCAGCCGGGACTGGGAAACTGGTCAGAGTTGAGGGAAAGATGGATGGTGCTAAATACTGGGATATTCTTGAGCAAAACCTGTACCACTCTGTGCGTGATTTTAGGCTAGAATGGAAGTTCACCTTCCAGCAGGACAATGGCCCCAAACACACTGCTAAAGCAATACTTGAGTGGTTTAAGGGGAAACATGTAAATTATTTGGAATGGCCTAGTCAAAGCCCAGACCTCAATCAAATAGAAAATCTGTCGTCAGACTTACAGATTGCTGTTCACAAGCGCAAACCATCCAACTTGAAGGAGCTGGAGCAGTTTTGCAAGTATGAATGTGCAAAAATCCCAGTGGTAAGATGCGGCAAGCTCATATAGACTTATCCAAAGCGACTTGGAGCTGTGATTGGGGCGAAAGGTGGCTCTACAAAGTATTGACTTTAGGGGAGTGAATAGTTATGCACATTGACTTTTTCTGTTATTTTGTCCTATTTGTTGTTTGCTTCACAATAAAAAATAAAATAAAAAAAATCTTTAAAGTTGTGGGCATGTTCTGTAAATTAAATTCAAGTAAAAGTCAAATAACTTGTTTTTTTTTTCTTCACCGTACTTTATTAAATTTTTTAAAGTAAATTATATGACATGATAAAAATAATGGTATGTAAAGAAAGCCCTTCTTGTCCTGAAAAAAAAACAATATATAATTTGTATGGGAACAATAAATGAGAGAGCGGAAAATTACAGCTAAACACAAACACCACAAAAGTGTTAAAACAGCCCTGGTCCTTAACATTCAACATGGCCAAAACAGTCTGGTCATTAAGGGGTTAACGTAAGAGTCCGTTAGTATGCTTGGCAAGTGTTTTAGAGTAGTGATGTCCCTAACAGGTCGCCAGGAACCGTTCGCTGGCGAACATAGCGTGTTCGCAGTCGCGAACACGCGCGATGTTCGGTCCGCCTCCTATTCATCATGGAGGTGGGAGGGTCTGGCAGTGAGGGTCTGCTGCTGATTGGCTGGAATGTGTCTGCGGACTGTGAGGTACAGGGTCAAAGTTTACTCAATGATGACGAATAGGGGGCGGACCGAACATCACGCGTGTTCGCGACCGCGAACACGCTATGTTCGCCGGCGAACGGTTCTCGGCGAACTGTTCGGGACATCACTATTTTCGAGTCATCCAAATACATGCAGTGTCCCAGAAATACTCCCTTTGGTCTCTAGTCTAGCCACTATTAAATGCTTGGCAGTGTATTACAATGGTATTTTTTTTTTCCTTTCACCTACATCCTGCATTCTGGTTTTTATTTACTTTACCTGCAGTCTAATTAGAAGTACACGTAATATTCTGCTCTTATCTTTTGTAATCGGGTCAGTAAGTATACTCTGGTCTCATGCTGTAATATTAGTCCTTTTCGTGATAGATGTATAGCAACCACTGAGAGTCTGTTCCCTGTGTTTATTGAACTCTGATGTTTCATGAAAATAAAACCATATTTAACACAAAAAGTGCTAGGGCACAGCTGTCCATTCCATCTCAAACTCAGAGGCCCTCTTAGAAGCTTTCATAGGATAAAGACCTCCCAATGGATGCTTTTCAGCATCTGTTTAATGTGAACTGGGAAATGTATGGCAGCTTATCACAGCTAGGACTTTGTTAATATCAGGCTAAATTTAAACGCCATACTGAAATATAAAAAGTGGGACAGCAGTGTCTGCTTTTTTTGTTCACATTTCAGTTAAATTTAGAAATCAGGTCACATTAAAGAGCTTCTGGCAACCATCAGGCTACACAGAAATGGCTTAAAACCAAACCATTTAATGTAGTGCACAGCCTTCTGCTCCTCAGACCACTTTGTTTTATATTTTATTGTATGGCTGCCATAACAGATTCCTGATTTCCAGAACTTGGATACGGTTTAAGGAACAAGCCAAGCAATTACATCTAAAGATGGTTTACAAAGCATTGGAATCAGAAATCCAGGGCAGCACCTTTCATGTACTGTCCCATCATCAGACTCATCAGAGTTTCTTTAAAACATGTTAGAGAGATCATTAGCCCACAGGCATGGATGAGATGCAAAAACTCAAAACAGGCAAAACATTTTTTTTTTTCACTATCATACAATAAGCACGAATCTCCAGTAACAATGCTGCGTGATTAGTATCAACTCTAGAAATACCCATTCTTGTTCTCTCTAGGCAACTCTGAAAGTGTTTAGTTTGCAATCTGAGCCACTTTGAAGTTCAACTCCATTCAAGATTCTCCGCACACAGCCCGAATCCAAACAGCCTGTACAGCTGGAAACTCTTCAATCAGCTCATTTTATGAAGTCCATAGATCAAATACTTTCCCTGAATATATCTCACCATCTGGATAACAAAAACTGCGTTTCGGAAACAGTATTGTGATACAACTTTTTTTTTTTTAAAGAGGACCTGTCACCTTTTAGCCCAGGCTTCCCCAAACTACTAAGCTACAAGCTTTAAAGCCGAGTTATAGTATATATTCATATACTGTATAAGCCTGTCACAACAACAATATACCCCATTCAGGTTCTGCTCTAATAACCTAATGCCTGCTCTCATGCTATTGACCCACTTGGGAAATCCTTCCTCCTAGGGCTCTCTGCAGTACAAGGTTAAATGGAATGGGGCACATGTGACAGGGAGAGGTGCAATACCGAAGATGTTGGCTAGGACTCCCATATATACACAGTAAACCATTTACCTACACAGGCATATATTGTAAGGGTATTGAAGGAACCATTGACCCTGTATGTTTTGGGATGTGTAACCTTCCTTTCAAAGATAGTAATAGATGTTTCCAAAGGTTCTTTGACTATTGGTCCTATAATTATTGATTGGAATATGTGTTTTCCCACTCTGTTGCTAATTTTATCTTCCAACCTGTAACCCAAGTCATATGTTATAAGCACAATAGTGTATTGTATTCCATATTTACCCTCCTTCACTGTACACTAAATTCGCTCACCTTTTTTTACATTTACGCAGCATACAGATGTTGTTTCTGTTGTATTGTTCAAGTAGTGATTCAACTTCTTTTGTTCAGTGGCTTCTGTTACCTTGACATTGTCTTAACGTTCTTACATTTGTTCTCTTCATTTTTCATCTTCGTTTCAGAAACTCTAGGTCTACGTGTTTCAAATCTTTTTCTCTTTTCACATTTTATATCTTGTGACAGTTTTCTAACTACTACATCATCACATAATTCCCACCCGCACAAGACATGTTTCTGTCTTTACTTGTCCTCCCATTTTCTTCTCTGTTTTTTTTCTTTAATTAGTAGAGTTTATACAATTTTTTCACTTGTTAACACTTTGAGACCTGTTTTTATATTACGTATTCTGTGTGCTGTCATTGCATTGCCTGCTTCCTTAAAGTAGAACTGTTACTTACATAGAAACATAGAAACATAGAATGTGACGGCAGATAAGAACCATTCGCCCATCTAGTCTGCCCAATTTTCTAAATACTTTCATTAGTCCCTGGCCTTATCTTATAGTTAGGATAGCCTTATGCCTATCCCACACATGCTTAAACTCCTTTACTGTGTTAACCTCTACCACTTCAGCTGGAAGGCTATTCCATGCATCCACTACCCTCTCAGTAAAGTAATACTTCCTGATATTATTTTTAAACCTTTGCTCTCTAATTTAAGACTATGTCCTCTTGTTGTGGTAGTTTTTCTTCTTTTAAATATAGTCTCCTCCTTTACTGTGTTGATTCCCTTTATGATTCCCTTTATGTACTTCATGCGTCTTCCCCTATATAGAGCAAATATATGTTTGTGAGGTCTGAAAATGAACAAAGGTAAGCCTAAACAATGTTTCTGCTCTCTTCTTTTTCATTGTGTACCCTCAGGACCGTCTTTAACGCAGGGCAAACGGAGCAGCTGCCCCGGGCCCAGTTACTCCTGGGGGGCGCAAAGCAGCTGCCACCTGGTCCCGTTGCCCATAGCCTGCATAAACCCGCCTCCCATCCATGGGCCCGTGGTGCTGGTATTGCGGCTGCACCGGGGCCCATACTCTAAGGGGGCTCACCAGGTGGCCCTAAGTGTATTGGCGTGAGCACGTTTCAGCACGTGAGCACGTTTCAGCAGGGGCCTGGTCGAGTGCTGTGGCCCTTCAACAGCACGACCGGGCCCCTTGCTTTACGGCAGCCTGGGAGGAAGTGATGTCCGCAAGTCACTTACTCCCTCAGAGATGATGAGCCGCGCAGGAGGGAGGCTGAGCCAGGAGGCAGCAAGAAGGGGGACTGAGCAAAGAGAGCCAGTCCCCAACTCCCAACCACCCAAGCCAGCACACTGGACCCCAGGGAAGGTAGGAAACTGGAGGGGGGCTTTAAAGTGTAAAGTTTGCATATGTGTGTGTCAGTATGTCTGTGTGTGTGTGTGTGTGTGTGTGTGTGTCTGTGTGTGTCTATCAGTAAATCTGTGTGTGTGTGTGTCAGTATGTCTCTGTGTGTCTGTGTGTGTGAGTCTGTCAGTAGGTCTGTGTGTGTGTCAGTAGTTCTGTGTGTGTGTGTGTCAGTATGTCTGTATGTCTGTGTGTGTGTGTGTGTGTGTCAGTAGGTCTGTTTGTGTGTCAGTATGTCTGTGTATGTGTCAGTAGGTGTGTGTGTGTGTGTGTGTCTGTCAGTAGATCTGTTTGTGTGTCAGTATGTCTGTGTATGTGTCAGTAGGTCAGTGTGTGTGTGTGTGTGTCAGTATGTCTGTGCGCCATTATGTCTGTCTATGTGTCACTATGTCTGTGTGTGAGTATTTCTGTGTGTGAGTATGTCTGTGTGTCAGTATTTCTGTGTGTGTGCGACTATGTCTGTCTGTGTATGCCAGTATGTCTCTTTGGGTGTGTGTTAGTATGTCTGTGTTTGTCAGCATGTCTGTCAATGTATGTGTCTGTGTTCTTATGTCAGTATGTTTGTGTCAGTATGTCTGTCAGTTTATGTGTATGTGTAAGTATGTCTGTCAGTTTGTCTGTCTCTATATGTGTGTGTATCTGTATGAAGTCTGTGTGTATCTGTGTGTTTGTATGTGTGTCAATGTGTATCTGTATGCTGTCTTTGTATGTTTTGGTGTATCTGTGTGTGTGTCTGTGTATCTGCATGTGTGTCAGTGTGTGTATATGTGTCTGTATATCTACATGTGTGCCAGTGTGTATATCTGTGTGTCTGCATGTGTTTCAGTGTGTATATATATATATACCTATGTGAGTGTGTGAATGCTGAGATGTATGCACATATACACACAAACACTACATACTAATGCGAAAGTGATCTGAGCCTATCCCATCTCAGGCTCTGTATTATGTGAGTTGGCATTTAGCTCGACTATGTTATACCAATAATCAATCAAACAGATTTACACTATCACCTCCCAATATGTTTTTTCCCCCTTTTTTTCTATGTATATGCTGAATTAAAAGTGATATCAAAGTTAGGACCAGGCGACCCTTGTACAGGGTAGGTTTCCAAAATATCACTAATTGCTCCACTCATATAGGTGATATGCCTTGCGGCTTTTCTTCCTTTTCTCTGGTTTCTAATACCTGCATTATATCCACTGGGAATTTTGAATCCATTAAGGTAAAGGAACATGGAAAAAGGGGAAGGTTTGATTGCTGCAAGCCTAAAAAAAAACAGTAACTAAGCAGTTAAACAGACAGATTTATAGAATACAATTTACCCATGATAGAAATACCCTTATCAGATAAGGCAGCTCAGGCTGCATTTTATGCCATGTATGTCTTGTTATAATCTGTGAGTAATTTAGGAGAGATGTCTCTGAGGAAGTGCATTTGATGTACAAAACAGATTCAGTGTCTTTTTCCTTTTTGTCCCTTTATTTTCCCTATATCTAAGTTAAATGTTTTTGTTCTTGTGTTGGGACCCGCTATTGGGGTTGTATCGGTTTTGTGCTTTTCCATACTTTTAAGATTACAATTTGGATTTGCTGTGTGCTTGATTCAATATAGGGTTCATTATATACATTACATTAAACTGCAGTGCTATATGTACAATGGTGGGCAGATTTATTGCAAAGAATACAGGTAAGCTAAAAAAAATATATATATATTAAATGTTTTTAGTTCTACTTTTCATTTTTATTTGTAACATTTAAAGAGGGGTTATTATCAGTGTTCTGAAAAATGACAGTTCAGTTGTTAATATTATAAAATATTTTTTTTTTTGAAAATTCTTTATTTATAGTTTTATGTGCCATACAAAAATAGAATTTATATAACAAAAAGTATAACAGTGGTATAACAATTACATTGCTTATACCTCAGAGTTAATGCTGTGTTATTTAGATCATGGAGCCTTACACTCGGATAGTATTTCCCAGAAAATGTAAGCATATTTATCATAACATTCTATTATCTAATGGTGTAACGTTGAGAACATAATTAACTATATCGGGTCCGGGTAGATCGTACCCTTGTAAATGGAAGGGTGTCTCCGGTTCTCCATGTGACAAGGCTGTCCCTTCTTTAAGATTTTAGGGAGTAATGCTATTTGCCTATGTCCATTACTGTGGACTTGCTGAATGGTGTTGTTCATTTGGCTATATTACCCCATGTGGGTTGTTGGGTATGTGAGCAAACTGGAATCAATACTCTTGAAGAACTGGGAGGGAGCTCTGTAGGGAGCTAAAGTCTGGGTCCATCAGTGTACTGTTAAGTTTAGATCAGTGGCGTTACAGTGCTTGCTGCAAGAAAAGTGGTTGTGGTGGAGCAACTTAGCCTGTTTGAGTATGGAGAGGCAGTTGCATTTGGTGGGAGGAGTAGTGGTGAATGTCGTTGTGTCGGTGGGTATCCTGAATGGTGGAGAACAGGGGTCAGTAGGGGGGGGAGTAGATGAGAGGGAGAAGGAGTGAATGAGAATGGTGAGGGTAGAAAAGGAGTTTGATGGGTAGGAAGGGTGGGAAACAGGGGTGAAGGGTGGGAAACAGTTTGGGAACCTGTAGTAACCGCTGCGGCCAGTCTCCTAATTTAAACATTTTTGATGTTGCCTTTGCAGTTATTTAAGGTAAAAAAAGAAGCAACAAATAACAGATTTAATAAACTGTGCTAAAAATCTTCTCCTGTATCTCTACTTCCTGTGCTTTCCAGTTGGCTAGCAGGTGAATGCAGTACTGCTAACTTCTATTTCTGCTGATTATAAACAGCCATTTCAAACAAAATAGAATGAATTGAGGTCCGATATTGACTGTTAATTGGGATTGAACAAAGTAATGTGCCTACCTGTTCCTCTACAGCTTTTTATAAATAGCCAATGTTTATTAAACTCTCCGTTTTGTGATGAAGTATGAGGTAAAAAATGTATAAATACCTGAGATATTCTCTTTATAATTTAATATGTAATGGCAATACAACACACGTGCCTAATAAATATTAATGGAACACTATAGTGTTTGGAATACAAACCTGTTTCCCAAACACTAAAGTGACCCTGTCCCTATATAGGTTCACTTCTAAATAAAGAGTAAGAAAAAATCTGTGAATTATTTCCAACACTAAAGCTTCTCCAGCACCACTTACCTCTCCACCCAGGAATCACAGTGGAGACATGGCCTCCTCCATGATACAAAACTTCAAGTGGTGTAATTGAAACCTATACTCTTAGTGGAGAGCTATGATAATTATTTTGAGGGTAGCTTACCCCATGTTACCTTGTAATAAAAGTGCACGTCAAGTACATAAAATAAAAAACAGAAGGAACAGAATATAGTGTAGATGGTAATTAAGTAAAATTGGTGTATGTTTGAAATCAGGTCACTCGCATGTAAAGGAAGCTATATGTATTGACTCCATAAATAGAAATGTTATGCACATAGGTCAACATCACACCACTCTTGACAGCCGATCACTTCCTCCAAGCTACATAGAGCGCACCACAGGGTAGGGAGAAGGTGGCGGAAGAGGAGGCACACAGGCAGCATGAGGGGAGAGAGCAGTAAGCAAGGAGCAGTAAGCAAGCCACCCTCCTGCAAATATTAGCCTTGACATGTATGTGTTTAGGACAGACTGTGTGTGCCTGTTTTACAGTGTGTGTGACTGTGTCTGTGTGTGTGCGTGTGTGTCTTTTCAAGGTGTGTGTATATGTCAGTGTGTGTATCTTTGTACCTGTGCTTTTATGTGTCAGTGAGTACATATATTTGTATCTTTGAGTTAATGTGTATGTATATCTGTGTATGTATGCAGGTCAGAGTGCGTATTTGTGCGTGTCTGTGTTTGTCAGGGTGTGCATCAATGTGTCAGGGTGTGCATCTGTTTGTCTGTATGCAGGTCAGTGTGTGTATTTGTGTGTGTATGTGTTATTGCTTGTGCATCTGTGTGTCAGGGTGTGCATCTACGTTTCTGTATATATGTCTGTGTGTATCTGTGTGTCAAGGTGTGTGCATGTGTTCATGTGTATATAAATATGTGTCTGTCAGTGTGTTATATATATATATATATATATATATATATATATATATATATATATATGTATCTGTGTGTTAATGTGTATGTATATATGTGTAAGTATGTATGTATGTTGCAGTTTATGTGCGGGCATCCAAGCAATCAAACATCATCACAACATGCAAACACACTCCTGAAATCTAACACAAACATTATATACAAACACACCCCTGCATTCAAACTCCAAAATTATATACAAACACATTTCTTCACTCAAACACCAATCCTACACACAAATGTACATCTGTATTTAAGAACCAACATTGCACCCAAACACACCCCTGCATTCAAACGCAAACACTACACACAGGAACATCACTGCATTCTAACGGCAACAGTACATACAAATACACCACTACATGCTCGCAAAAACTTTATATAAAACATGCTTACATTCATATGCACAAACACTGCTCACAAGTACAACATTGCAGGGATGAGCAAATGGTAGATCACTAGCTCCAAATTTGGAGTTGTACGACAAATGGGGATCTACATTTTGGCTACTCTTGCACTAGAGGGAGAGGGTGGGCACTAGTGTAAAACCTCAGTTCTGCTCATAGCAGAGATTTCTATAAATGGTACATCACATTATTAGGATTTACACACCTCCCAACATTACAAATGGACAAAGAGGGATACCTAATTGTTTGGCCCGGGACAAGGCTTTTGTGAGAAATGTTAGGTGACTTACTTAGAACAAGTTATGCAACTAAAATGTAATTTAGAACAAGAACAATGCATCTTATTTACACAGACTGATTATAAACACATTTATTTTAGTTTAAAGACACATTGCTGGGAGTATTATTGCTGCAGAGTTCTGTTATACACTCAGACACACCAACAATATGGAGCTGTTAGAAAAGAGGGACAACGGGATAGAAAAGAGGGACAGGGAGATTTTGGCCCCACATAAACTGTCCTTCCTAAATAGGGACACTTGGGAGATATGCATTTATATAACGCCAACATATTGTACATCACTTTTATAATTAAAGAAACAAAGAAGGCCCTATGAGCTCTAAATTTATGAGGTAGGGAAATATATCTCATTAGTGTCTTCCAAAGCATACTGACTGCACTTTTCTGCATGTGACAGCTTTTAGATAAACTACAACTTACTGAAAAGATTTCCTGTGCTTTCTGGTCAGTGGCGTACATACCAGGGTCGCAGGGGTCGCGGCTGCGACCGGGCCCGGCCCACCAGGGGGCCCGGCCGCCCTGCGACCCAGGTATGTAGGTCACTGGCCAGCCTCTTCTACTGGGGGGCCCAGGAGCCGGCCACCACCGGGCCCCCCGAGGCTGGCCCTGCTGTAACCCGGCTGGCTGGCGGGCGCACGAGGGAGCACTGTCCCCTGGGTGCTCCCTCTTCAGCTCCCTCGCGCACCGCACTGAAACCGGAGCCGGAAGATGACGTCATCTTCCGGCTCCGGCATCAGTACGCGGCGCGCGAAGGAGCTGAAGAGGGAGCACTCAGGGGACAGTGCTCCCTCGCGCACGCGCCAGCCAGCCGGGTGACAGCAGGGCCAGCAACACCACTGGACCCCAGGGAATCCCCCCAGCTCTCCCACAGGTAAGGAGGCTGGGGGGATTAAAAAAAAAAACCCCCAAAAAACCAAACGTTTGAGTGTGTTAGTGTTAGTGAGTGTGTGTGTTAGTGTTAGTGAGTGTGTGAGTGTGTTAGTGAGTGTGTGTGTTAGTGTGTGTGTGTTAGTGTTAGTGAGTGTGTGTGTGTTAGTGTTAGTGAGTGTGTGTGTTAGTGTTAGAGTGTGTGTGTGTTAGTGAGTGTGTGTGTTAGTGTTAGTGTTAGTGAGTGTGTGTGTGTTAGTGAGTGTGTGTGTTAGTGTTAGAGTGTGTGTGTTAGTGAGTGTGTGTGTTAGTGAGTGTGTGTGTTAGTGTTAGAGTGTGTGTGTTAGTGTGTGTGTTAGTGTGTGTGTTAGTGTTAGTGAGTGTGTGTGTTAGTGAGTGTGTGTGTGTGTTAGTGAGTGTGTGTGTTAGAGTGTGTGTGTTAGTGAGTGTGTTAGTGAGTGTGTGTTAGTGTTAGAGTGTGTGTGTGTTAGTGTGTGTGTTAGAGTGTGTGTGTTAGTGTGTGTGTCTGTTACTGAGTATGTTTGTGTGCGTCTGTCACTGAGTGTGTGTCTGTCAGTAAATGTGTGCATCTGTTCATGAGAGTGTGTGTGTGTGTGTGTGTGTGTCTTAAGCACTTACCTTTCTCCAGCGCCGGACTCCCTTAACGCTGGGGATGTCTCCGTCCCCATCCGCCTCTCAGCTCCGAATGCACATGCGTGGCAAGAGCCACGCGCGCATTCAAACCGCCCATAGGAAAGCATTACTCAATGCTTTCCTATGGACGTTCAGCGTCTTCTCACTGTGATTTTCACAGTGTGAATCGCAGAAAATCCTCTAGCGGCTGTCAATGAGACAGCCACTAGAGGCTGGATTAACCCTCAGTGAAACATAGCATTTTCTCTGAAACTGCTATGTTTTCAGCTGCAGGGTTAAAACTAGAGAGACCTGGCACCCAGACCACTTCATTGAGCTGATGTGATCTGGGTGTCTGTAGTGGTCCTTTAAGTGTATGTGTTTATGCATGCACTGGCATACATACCGCGGTCGCATGGGTCGCAGCCCTGCGATCAGGTGCCCGCCGCCATGTGTT
Organism: Pelobates fuscus; assembly: GCF_036172605.1. NCBI lineage: Eukaryota > Metazoa > Chordata > Amphibia > Anura > Pelobatidae > Pelobates > Pelobates fuscus. The sequence continues at coordinate 142,454,889 of NC_086318.1, forward strand.
GCGGCCCCAGCCTGCGCACAGTAAGCGCTCGCGCGGGGGTAGGGGGGGGCCCCGGATCAGTTTTCGCACCGGGGCCCCATGGGTTGTGTGTACGCCACTGTTTCTGGTGACATGTTTAACAGTGCGATTGGACAATGTAGGCTGCAAGAGAGGGACAGAAAGGGAGCTTTACACATCTACACTAAACAGCAAGAAAAACACATTTTACAATGAACAGTTGATATAAAATATAGGATTAGGGGGCAGAATTCAGCATTTTTGACAAAAGTATGCAAATAAGAGTAAGCAAAAAGTGCCGTCAGGAGTTGGTGCCTAGTGTGTCTCTTTAAATAATGTGGAAGCATTACTAATGTGTATGACTAGTTTGCAGTATTTACCCATAATGCCTGTAGGATAGATTGTATATGGATACTTGGGCCTCCCAGAAAAAGAACTGCATTGCCTCCAGTCAGTAAAAAATGCAGGAGCTAGACTACTGGCCAATCAAACTCGCTCCTGCCACATAACACCTGTACTCCACTCCCTACATTGGCTTCCAATTAAATGGCGAACATATTTTAAAATTGGCCTGCTAACCTTCAAAGCCTTAAACAATCAAAGCCCACAGAACCTAACAGATTCCATCTTGTTCACTTCGGCCAGACAAACTCAGATTCCAGGGCATGCAGCCAAGCTGCCCCTACCTTCTGGAACTCTTTATTATGCTCAATCAGAGAGACACCATCCTTACAGACTAAAGACCCACCTCTCCAATTAGGCATTCAGTACACTCTTCTGTCCATCAGAAACTCCTAACTTTTGTGTCTTTATGTATATTTGTAAAGTGCTTTGAGTCTCAGAGGGAGAAAAGCGCTATAAAAATTGCAACTTATTTTATTATTACCTGTGTGGGGTCTTTTAGCCATGTAACTGATTTAGAGCTACAAGGTTATTCTTGAGAAAATATTGCAATTATATGTAATGCTTGGATTGACCTGTCGACTTTGAGCTTGCAGGCCAACCAGCACATTAAAAATGGGAAAAAAACTATAATGGAAGTTTTAAACCCTAATTAATTATAAAATATGCGGATTGTAATTGTCCACATTCACAAATAATGGGATGCCCCGCTGGCTTGCTAAGAGTCCCCAATCCCTTAGTCACCCTCAGTGGCGTTGCTGGGGGGGGGGGCAGAGGGGGCCATGCCCCCCCCACATCATGCTGTGACCCCCCCAAATGCCGGCTACTTGCTCGCAATGTGCCTAAATTCTATTCCCTCCGACTGTAACAGTCTCTTACAGCCCGAGGGAATGCAGTGTTGGGTATTGTCTGTGAGAGATGCTGGGGCACTGACAGGCTCCACGGGGCCCCCAAACCAAGCCCCGCCTCCCACACAAGCCCTGCCCCCGCCGTTAAGCAGCTGGAAAGGCCAGAAGATGGCTGTGTGACCCCCAGCAACAGCCTCCAGCAGGGGCGGACTGAGAACCCTCAGGGCCCCCGGGCAAAATAAATCAAGGGCCCCCTTACAGGCCCCACCCATACTCCGCAGCAAGCGCCACCCATGTCCCGCCTCCATGCACCGCCTCCAGCCACACCCTACACAATCTTTAGACACAAGGAACAAAAGTGCAATAATCCCTTCGAGGTCCCAGAAGAGACTACAATTGAGGGCTAATGGGCCATGGAGGGGGGTCTTTCTAGCAGAGGCTATCTCAGTGTCCTTTAGAGAGTGTGTTAGAAAGAATCCCCTACCGGCCCTATTAGAGACTACAATGGAGTCTAATAGGCTTGGAAGGGGGTCTTTCTAACAGAGGCCATCTCAGTGTCCCTGCTGGAAACAGTCGCCTCCGGGCCCCAGTAGAGACTACAATTGAGGGCTAATGGGTCATGGAGGGGGGGAGCATTCTAGCAGAGGCTATCTCAGTGTCCTTTAGAGAGTGTGTTAGAAATAATTTCCTCCAGGTCCCATTAGAGGCTACAATGGAGTCTAATGGGGCCTGGAGGGGGGTCTCTCCAACACTCTGGTTCCTATTCACAATATAGCAACACAACATAGCTCGCTGATACCTAGGCCAAGTTGGCTGCTCTTACCTTAATTACTGTTGCTGGCTGGCAGTCTGTGGGCTTGCTGGAAGGCTGTGGGCTTACTGGCTGCGGCTGGCAGGCTGTGGGCTTGCTGGCAGGCTGTGGGCTTGCTGGCTACTGCCGGCAGGCTGTGGGCTCGCTGGCTGCGGCTGGCAGGCTGTGGGCTTGCTGGCTGCGGCTGGCAGGCTGTGGCTTGCTGGCTGTGGCTTGCTGGCTGGCAGGCTGTGGCTTGCTGGCTGCGGTTGGCAGGCTGTGGGCTTGCTGGCTGAAAGCCTAACTGGTGGCCTGTGGGCTGGCTGGCTGGCCGGCCTGTGGGCTGGCTGGCCGGCCTGTGGGCTGGCTGGCTGGCTGGCCGGCTTGTGAGCTGGCTGGCTGGCCGGCCTGTGGGCTGGCTGGCTGGCCTGTGGGCTGGCTGGCTTGCTGGCTACTGGGGCACTTGTAGATTATTTAAAGAAATAATCCATGCACAATAACCACTACTGCTCTGTGTAGTCGTTATGGTGCCAGGAGGGCCGGGCCCCCCTCCCAGAGTAAGTAGTCAAACCGTTTAAGAACAGTTTGACAACTTACCTGGGGTCTGCTGGGATATGAGGCTATAGTAGGGTATAGGAGCAGTGGTAATAGCTGCTTGATCCAAGGAGACATCTGACTGCTATTTTGGGGTCAAGAAGGAATTTTTTCCTAGTTTGTTGCAAAATTGGAAGCGCTTCAGACTGGGTTTTTTGCCTTCTTTTGGATCAACAGCAAAAGCATATGTGAGGAAGGCTGAACTTGATGGACGCAAGTCTCTTTTCAGCTATGTAACTATGTAACTATGTAACTATGTAAGTGGTGCAATGTGTAAGGGGTGCAATGTATAAGGGGTGCAGTGTGTGTGTGTGAAAGGTTCAGTGTGTGAGGGGATGTAGTGTGTGAATGTGTAGGGTGTGTGGGGCAATGTGTGTATGAGGGGGCTGTGTATATGTGTGGCAATGTTAGTATGGGGGGCTGTGTGTGTATGGGTGGGCAGTGTATGTGTGTGTGAGGCAATGTGTGTAAATGTGTATGGTGTGTGTGGGGGCAGTGTGTGAATGTGTATGGTGTGTGGGGGCAGTGTGTTTATGGGGCTAGAGTTCACTCTCACCTCTGCGACCACCAGGAATCCCTGGTGGTCACAGTGTTGAGAGTGAACTCTAGCCCGTAGCTCCAGGGCTAGAGTTTACTCTCGCAAGAACCGTAACGTTGCCGTGGTAACCGAGGTAACGATCTGTGCTCGCGCAAGAAGGACCCAGAGGAGCTGCAGGCTGAGCTCCCGGGTCCTCTCTTCCTCCCTCCCCTGCCGGCTGCCTGCACGGTGCCTGCGGACAGGGGAGGGGGCAATTACCCTCCTCTTACTCCCCCTTCCCCTTCTTCTTACCCCCCCTTTCTCTTCTTACTCCCCTTCCCTCTCTCTTCTTACCCCCCCTCCCTCTCTCTTCTTACCCCCCTCCCTCTCTCTTCTTACCCCCTTCCCTGTAGCGTTGCCGAGCTGCTCTCCGCGATGCCCGGCCGGAGTGATAGGAAGGTGCACACTGAGTGTGCACCTTCCTGTCAGTCCGGCCGGGTACAGGAAACAGAAACTCGTGTTCGGCGCGGAGTTTCTGTTTCCTGTACCCGGCCGGATTGACAGGAAGGTGCACACTCAGTGTGCACCTTCCAATCACTCCGGCCGGGCACCGTGGACTGGAGAGCAGCTCGGCCACGCTACAGGGGAGGGGAGGTGAGAAGCTGCAGCCGCCTGAGGCTCTTAAGAGAGCGCTCAGGCGGCTGCAGCATTTAAAGGGGCGCACTGTGTGTGTGTGTGTATGGACTCAGCAGTCTGTGTGTGTGTGTGTATGGACTCAGCAGTTTGTGTGTGTGTATGGACTCAGCAGTCTGTGTGTGTGTGTGTGTGTGTGTGTATGGACTCAGCAGTCTGTGTGTGTGTGTGTGTGTGTGTGTGTATGGACTCAGCAGTTTGTGTGTGTGTATGGACTCAGCAGTCTGTGTGTGTGTGTGTGTGTATGGACTCAGCAGTCTGTGTGTGTGTGTGTGTGTGTGTATGGACTCAGCAGTCTGTGTGTGTGTGTGTCTATATGGACTCAGCAGTCTGTGTGCCTGTGTGTGTGCGTATGGACTCAGCAGTCTATGTGTGACAGACTGATGAATCCATACACACATGCAGACACCCACACACACAGACTGCTGAGTCCATACACACACACACACGCAGAGACTGCTGTGTCCATACACACAAAGACTGCTGAGTCCATACACGCACACTGTCTGTGTGTGTGTGTGTGTGTGTGTGTGTGTGTGTGTATGGACTCAGCAGTCCTTGTGTGTATGGACTCAGCAGTCTGTGCGTGTGTGTGTGTATGGACTCAGCAGTCTGTGTGTGTGTGTGTGTGTGTATGGACTCAGCAGTCTGTGTGTGTGTGTGTGTGTGTGTGTGTATGGACTCAGCAGTCTGTGTGTGTGTGTGTCTATATGGACTCAGCAGTCTGTGTGCCTGTGTGTGTGCGTATGGACTCAGCACTCTATGTGTGACAGACTGATGAATCCATACACACATGCAGACACCCACACACACAGACTGCTGAGTCCATACACACACACACGCACAGACTGCTGTGTCCATACACACAAAGACTGCTGAGTCCATACACGCACACTGTCTGTGTGTGTGTGTGTGTGTGTATGGACTCAGCAGTCTGTGTGTGTATGGACTCAGCAGTCTGTGCGTGTGTGTGTGTATGGACTCAGCAGTCTGTGTGTGTGTGTGTGTGTGTGTGTATGGACTCAGCAGTCTCTCTGTGTGTGTGTGTGTGTGTGTGTGTGTGTGTGTGTGTGTGTGGACTTAGCAGTCTGTGTCTGTATGGACTCAGCAGTCTGTGTCTGTATGGACTCAGCAGCGTGTGTGTGTATGGACACAGCAGTCTGTGTGTGTATGGACTCAGCAGTCTGTGTGTGTGTGTGTCTGCATGTGTGTATGGACTCAGCAGTCTGTGTGACTGTGTGTGTGCGTATGGACTTAGCAGTCTGTGTGTGTGTATGGACTCAGCAGTCTGTGTGTCTGTGTGTGTGTATGGACTCAGCAATCTGTGTGTGTGTATGGAGTCAGCAGTCTGTGTGTGTGTATGTGTGTGTATGGACTCAGCAGTCTGTGTGTGTGTGTATGGAATCAGCAGTCTGTGTGTGTGTGTGTTTCTATATGGACTCAGCAGTCTGTGTGTCTGTGTGTGCGTATGGACTCAGCAGTCTATGTGTGACAGACTGCTGAGTCCATACACACACGCAGACACCCACACACACAGACTGCTGAGGCCACACACACACACAGACTGCTGTGTCCATTCACACACAGACTGCTGAGTCCATACACACACACTGTCTGTGTGTGTGTGTGTGTGTGTGTGGACTCAGCAGTCTGTGTGTGTATGGACTCAGCAGTCTGTGTGTGTGTGTGTGTGTGTGTGGACTCAGCAGTCTGTGTGTGTGTGGACTCAGCAATGTGTGTGTGTGTGTGTATGGAATCAGCAGCGTGTGTGTGTATGGACACAGCAGTCTGTGTGTGTATGGACTCAGCAGTCTGTGTGTGTATGGACTCAGCAGTCTGTGTGTATGTATGGACTCAGCAGTCTGTGTTTGTGTGTGTATGGACTCAGCAGTCTGTGTGTGCGTGTGTGTGTGTGTGTGTGTGTGTGTGTGTATGTGTGTGTGTGTGGGTATGGACTCAGCAGTCTGTGTGTCTGTATGGACACAGCAGTCTTTGTGTCTGTGTGTGTGTATGGATTCAGCAGTCTGTGTGTGTATGGATTCAGCAGTCTGTGTGTGTGTATGGACTCAGCAGTCTGTGTGTGTGTGTGTGTGTACTCAGCAGTCTGTGTGTGTGTGTGTGTGTGTGTGTGTGTGGACTCAGCAGTCTGTGTGTATGTTTGTATAAATGGACTCAGCAGTCTGTGTGTGTATATGGACTCAGCAGTCTGTGTGTGTATGGACTCAGCAGTCTGTGTGTGTATGGACTCAGCAGTCTGTGTGTATGGACTCAGCAGTCTGTGTGTATGGACTCAGCAGTCTGTGTGTGTGTGGACTCAGCAGTGTGTGTGTGTGTGTGTGTGTGTGTGTGTGTGTGTGTGTGTGTGTGTGTGTGTGTGTGTGCGTGGACTCCGCAGTGTGTGTGAGTGTGTGTGTATGGACTCAGCACTCTGTGTGTGTGTATGGACTCAGCACTGTGTGTGTGTGTGTGTGTATGGACTCGGCAGTCTGTGTGTGTGTGTGTGTGTGTGTGTGTATGGACTCAGCAGTCTGTGTGTGTGTGTTTGTGTGTGTGTGTATGGACTCAGCAGTCTGTGTGTGTGTTTGTGTGTGTGTGTGTGTATGGACTCAGCAGTCTGTGTGCCTGTGTGTGTGTATGGACTCAGCAGTCTGTGTGTGCGTGTGTGTGTGTGTGTGTGTGTGTATGTGTGTGTGTGTGGGTATGGACTCAGCAGTCTGTGTGTCTGTATGGACACAGCAGTCTTTGTGTCTGTGTGTGTGTATGGATTCAGCAGTCTGTGTGTGTATGGATTCAGCAGTCTGTGTGTGTGTATGGACTCAGCAGTCTGTGTGTGTGTGTGTGTGTGTGTGTGTGTACTCAGCAGTCTGTGTGTGTGTGTGTGTGTGTGTGTGTGTGGACTCAGCAGTCTGTGTGTATGTTTGTATAAATGGACTCAGCAGTCTGTGTGTGTATATGGACTCAGCAGTCTGTGTGTGTATGGACTCAGCAGTCTGTGTGTGTATGGACTCAGCAGTCTGTGTGTATGGACTCAGCAGTCTGTGTGTATGGACTCAGCAGTCTGTGTGTGTGTGGACTCAGCAGTGTGTGTGTGTGTGTGTGTGTGTGTGTGTGCGTGGACTCCGCAGTGTGTGTGAGTGTGTGTGTATGGACTCAGCACTCTGTGTGTGTGTATGGACTCAGCACTGTGTGTGTGTGTGTGTGTATGGACTCGGCAGTCTGTGTGTGTGTGTGTGTGTGTGTGTGTATGGACTCAGCAGTCTGTGTGTGTGTGTTTGTGTGTGTGTGTATGGACTCAGAAGTCTGTGTGTGTGTTTGTGTGTGTGTGTGTGTATGGACTCAGCAGTCTGTGTGCCTGTGTGTGTGTATGGACTCAGCAGTCTGTGTGTGTGTATGGACTCAGCAGTCTGTGTCTGTGTGTGTGTGTACGGACTCAGCAGTCTGTGTGTGTTGTCTGTGTGTGTATGGACTCAGCAGTCTGTGTGTCTGTTTGTGTATATGGACTCAGCAGTCTCTGTGTGTGTGTGTGTATGTGTGTGTGTGTGTGTGTGTGTGGACTTAGCAGTCTGTGTGTGTATGGACTCAGCAGTCTGTGTCTGTATGGACTCAGCAGTCTGTGTCTGTATGGACTCAGCAGCGTGTGTGTGTATGGACACAGCAGTCTGTGTGTGTATGGACTCAGCAGTCTGTGTGTGTGTGTGTCTGCATGTGTGTATGGACTCAGCAGTCTGTGTGCCTGTGTGTGTGTATGGACTCAGCAGTCTGTGTGTGCGTGTGTGTGTGTGTGTGTGTGTGTGTATGTGTGTGTGTGTGGGTATGGACTCAGCAGTCTGTGTGTCTGTATGGACACAGCAGTCTTTGTGTCTGTGTGTGTGTATGGATTCAGCAGTCTGTGTGTGTATGGATTCAGCAGTCTGTGTGTGTGTATGGACTCAGCAGTCTGTGTGTGTGTGTGTGTGTACTCAGCAGTCTGTGTGTGTGTGTGTGTGTGTGTGTGTGTGTGTGGACTCAGCAGTCTGTGTGTATGTTTGTATAAATGGACTCAGCAGTCTGTGTGTGTATATGGACTCAGCAGTCTGTGTGTGTATGGACTCAGCAGTCTGTGTGTGTATGGACTCAGCAGTCTGTGTGTATGGACTCAGCAGTCTGTGTGTATGGACTCAGCAGTCTGTGTGTATGGACTCAGCAGTCTGTGTGTGTGTGGACTCAGCAGTGTGTGTGTGTGTGTGTGTGTGTGTGTGTGTGTGCGTGGACTCCGCAGTGTGTGTGAGTGTGTGTGTATGGACTCAGCACTCTGTGTGTGTGTATGGACTCAGCACTGTGTGTGTGTGTGTGTGTATGGACTCGGCAGTCTGTGTGTGTGTGTGTGTGTGTGTGTATGGACTCAGCAGTCTGTGTGTGTGTGTGTGTTTGTGTGTGTGTGTGTGTGTGTGTGTGTATGTGTGTGTGTGTGGGTATGGACTCAGCAGTCTGTGTGTCTGTATGGACACAGCAGTCTTTGTGTCTGTGTGTGTGTATGGATTCAGCAGTCTGTGTGTGTATGGATTCAGCAGTCTGTGTGTGTGTATGGACTCAGCAGTCTGTGTGTGTGTGTGTGTGTACTCAGCAGTCTGTGTGTGTGTGTGTGTGTGTGTGTGTGTGTGTGTGTGTGTGTGTGGACTCAGCAGTCTGTGTGTATGTTTGTATAAATGGACTCAGCAGTCTGTGTGTGTATATGGACTCAGCAGTCTGTGTGTGTATGGACTCAGCAGTCTGTGTGTGTATGGACTCAGCAGTCTGTGTGTATGGACTCAGCAGTCTGTGTGTATGGACTCAGCAGTCTGTGTGTATGGACTCAGCAGTCTGTGTGTGTGTGGACTCAGCAGTGTGTGTGTGTGTGTGTGTGTGTGTGTGTGTGTGTATGGACTCAGCACTCTGTGTGTGTGTATGGACTCAGCACTGTGTGTGTGTGTGTGTGTATGGACTCGGCAGTCTGTGTGTGTGTGTGTGTGTGTGTGTATGGACTCAGCAGTCTGTGTGTGTGTGTTTGTGTGTGTGTGTATGGACTCAGCAGTCTGTGTGTGTGTTTGTGTGTGTGTGTGTGTATGGACTCAGCAGTCTGTGTGCCTGTGTGTGTGTATGGACTCAGCAGTCTGTGTGTGTGTATGGACTCAGCAGTCTGTGTCTGTGTGTGTGTGTGTACGGACTCAGCAGTCTGTGTGTGTTGTCTGTGTGTGTATGGACTCAGCAGTCTGTGTGTCTGTTTGTGTATATGGACTCAGCAGTGTGTGTGTCTGTGTGTATGGACTCAGCAATGTGTGTGTATATGGACTCAGCAGTATGTGTGTGTGTGTATGGACTCAGCAGTGTGTGTATGGACTCAGCAGTCTGTGTGTGTATGGACTCCGCAGTGTGTGTATGGACGCAGCAGTCTGTGTGTGTGTGTGTGTGTGTGTGTGTGTGTATGAACTCAGCAGTCTGTGTGTGTGTGTGTATATATATATATGGACTCAGCAGTATGTGTGTGGACTCAGCAGTCTGTGTGTGTGTCTTTGTGTGTGTATCGACTCAGCAGTCTGTGTGTGTGTGTCTCTGTGTGTGTATGGACTCAGCAGTCTGTGTGTGTATGGACTCAGCAGTCTGCGTGTGTATGGACTCCGCAGTGTGTGTATGGACGTAGCAGTCTGTGTGTGTATGGACTCAGCAGTCTGTGTGTGTGTGTGTGTGTATATATGGACTCAGCAGTATGTGTGTGGACTCAGCAGTCTGTGTGTCTGTGTGTATGTGTGTGTGTGTGTGTGTGTATCGACTCAGCAGTCTGTGTATGTGTGTGTATGGACTCAGCAGTCTGTGTGGATTCAGCAGTCTGCTTGTGTGTGTGTGTGTGTGTATGGACTCAGCAGTCTGTGTGTTTTGTGTGTGTGTGTGTGTGTGTGTATATGGATACAGTGCCAACTATGGCACTGTATCAAGGGAAATGTGTTTGGTTGTTTAATAATCCCTGGTGGAAAATAATAAATCATCCACCAGGGATTATAAAAAAAAACATTAAAAAAAAACACATTGTGTCGGGGGCGGAGCTTAACATGAGGCAGGGGCGGGGTCAAACTGCGGTGAAGGCGGGGTTAAATGGGCCCCCCTACTTTTGTCCCTGGCCCACAATGTGCCCCCCCCCCTATCAATGAATCCTAGAGACGCCACTGGTCACCCTCCAATAAAAATAAATTGCTTTACCCCCCTTCACCCTAATAACCCTAATACTAGAAAGTACAAGGCCAATAAAACTTGTGCCTGTTGAAAAAAATATATAACTTACCAAACAGAAGTCTTCTTTCTTCTAATACTGTTTATCTTCAGCACCCAAAAAAGAAAAATTAAAATCCAGAATTCATGACACAGCGGTTTACTAAAAAAAAAAAAAAAAAGCCAGTTCTCAAAAAATTGCCAGAAAAAAAAATGTGGAGCTATAAAATTATTCCATCTTCACCCATGGAGTGCCCACCATAGACTGAGCAGCTATGTCAGCAATAACAAAGCATGGAAAGAGTTCCCACGCTTTGCAGTATGAGTAACAGCGCTCTGTGGTTGACTAGTATGTCAACCAATCAGAGGGCTTTGACAGTCATGTCTCGAGAAAAGTCTCACTGACAGTGGCATGTCCACCCCACCTTTTTATAATTGATTAAGGCCCCCACCCATTTCCTATCGGTGGGCCTATGGAGGGATCCCTGATTATTATTAAGGCCCCCACCCATCCAAATGTATAAATTTACAATTCATAAACTATATATCATTTTGGTATGGGTTATAGGGTCTTTTTTAGTGACTGGCTAAATGCCTGCCCATCTTTCATATTTAACGTGTTAGGTGGGGGCATATAGAGGTTTAAAATCTTCATCATAGTAATATGGGGGTCTTACTGACCACCATAGGCTTTTTTATGTATTCATTATTTTTTTCACTTTTCTAATATGGTGGATGGCTAGCAATTGCTGCCCATCTGCTGCATTCTTAGCCCTTGGACTGCATTCTTTTAAAACTATTTGCTTGCTGCCAGAGTACAAATAACTTGGAGTTATTTTTACAATGTGGGCCTGGATTTGAAGCCTTGGGGACCATTTGTGCAGCATGCTGTCTGGATTTCAGCTGCATTCTGTCTAATGGAAATCCAGACCAAATTAAGCCCCATTCAGGTCAATAATTACAAAGATCCAGATGCTGTTGAATTCTTTGAACCCTCTTTGAACTCTGCAGTACATATGCTCCCCTACAGCAGCAAATGGTTTTGCTCTATTTGATATGGAGCCATTCAGGCTTTAGTGGATGACTCCGTATGTCAGTGTGGCCAGCATGCTCACATGGCAGTCAGGGCCAGAAGAATTCTTTACGCATACAATGCATACAATTTTTCCATTTAGGACTTTTTGCAATTTGGACTTTTCCATAAACTTTCATTCATTGTTTAGTGATTCTACAGCTGCAGGCTGCTGAAAGAAGACTAAACAGGGTATCCCTGAATGTCCCCAAGCCCAAGCCGTACATGTGTATTAATTAGGGTAAAAGGCAAGGAGAAAGAGTAAGAAATGCAAAGACCACCAACATGGGGTGAAGGCAGGTTGAGCGAGTGAGTAATGAAGAAGAGATCATTTTATCCTTACTAATTCAAGTTGTCAGTAAATTAGTTTGTAAATCAGTTAACTATGATGTTAATGGACCACTATAGTGCCAGGAAAACATACTCGTTTTCCTGGCACTATAAGGTCTCTAGGCCCCCCCCCCCCCCCCCCCGCCCACCCACCCTTAGGGTCCCCCTCCCGCCGGCCTCTAGGGGGAGGAAGGGGTTAAACACATACCTTTTCTCCACTGCCGGGCTCCCTCGGCGGTGGGGACTCTCCGCCTCCTTTCCCCGTCATCGGCTGAATGCGCATGCGTGGCAAGAGCCACGCGCGCATTCAGCCAGTCCATAGAAAAGCATTCTCAATGCTTTCCTATGGACTCTGGCATCTTCTCACTGTGAAAATCACAGTGAGGTGCGCCTCTAGCGGCTGTCAATGAGACAGCCACTAGAGGCTGGATTAACCCATAGGTAAACATAGCAGTTTCTCTGAAACTGCTATGTTTACAGCAGACAGAGTTGATCCTAGATGGACCTGGCACCCAGACCACTTCATTGAGCTGAAGTGGTCTGGTGCCTATAGTGGTCCTTTAATATAATGATGAGTTATGGCAGGGCAAGTTAAGGAATTGAAGGTATCAAAAGGCTTTAAGTCTTGAGAATAGCTGCAGTTGTTTAGCGAGAAAAAGGGCTATGCTGTTATGAGAGTAACATGAATTATTAGTGGAGGAAATCTGACATGAAAACATCTTCCAGCAACGTTTAATGAGTATCTTTTTTTGGTACTAGTGTTGGAAATGTGCCTATATAATGTTACAGTGAAGGAAAAAAGTATTTGATCCCCTTGCTGATTTTAAACATTTGTCCACTGACAAAGAAATGATCAGTCTATAATTTTAATGGTAGGTGTATGTTAACAGTGAGAGACAGAATAACAAAAAATAATAAAAAAAAATCCAAAAAAACACATGTCAAAAAAGTTAGACATTGATTTCCATGTCAATGGGTAAAATAAGTATTTGACCCCTTCAACTTAGTACGTGGTGGCAAAACCCTTGTTGGAAATCATAGAGGTCAGATGTTTCTTGTAGTTTGCCACCAGGAGAGAGAGTGCATTGACTTATATTGACCGCTCAATCACAGCGAGAACCAAACAGAGGCCTGCATTTCCTAAACATGTGATGGCAGAAAAGAACCATTCGGCCCATCTAGTCTGCCCATTTTTATTTTTTTTTAAACTTTCATTAGTCCCTGGCCTTATCTTATAGTTAGGATAGCCTTATGCATATCCCACACATGCTTAAACTCCTTGACTGTGTTAACCTCTACCACTTCAGCTGGAAGCATATTCCATGCATCCACTACCCTCTCAGTAAAGTAATACTTCTGGATATTATTTTTAAGCCTTTGTCCCTCTAATTTAAGACTATGTCATCTTGTTGTGGTAGTTTTTCTTCTTTTAAATATAGTCTCCTCCTTTACTGTATTGATTCCCTCTATGTATTTAAATGTTTCTATCTTATCCCCCCTGTCTCGTCTTTACTCCAAGCTATACATGTTAAGGTCCTTTAACCTTTCCTTGTATTTTTCTGCAATCCATGAACCAGTTTAGTAGCCCTTCTCTGAACTCTCTCTAAAGTATCAATATCCTTCTAAGGGTACGGTCTCCAGTACTGCGTACAATACTCCAAGTGAGGTCTCACCAGTGTTCTGTACAATGGCATGAGCACTTCCCTCTTTCTACTGCTAATACCTCTCCCTATTCAACCAAGCATTCTGCTAGCATTTCCTGCTGCTCTATTACATTGTCTGCCTACCTTTAAGTCATCAGAAATAATCACCCCTAAATCCCTTTCCTCAGATGTTGAGGTTAGGACTCTATCAAAAATTCTGTACTTTGCCCTTGGGTTTTTACGTCCAAGATGCATTATCTTGCACTTACCCAGATTAAATGTCAGTTGCCACAACTCTGACCATTTTTCTAGTTTACCTAAATCATTTGCCATTTGGCTTATCCCTGGAACATCAACCCTGTTACATATCTTAGTATCATCAGCAAAAAAAACATACCTTACCATGAAGACCTTCTGCAATATCACTAATAAAAACATTAAAGAGAATGGGTCCAAGTACAGATTCCCGAGGTACCCCACTGGCGACAAGCCCATGCTTTGACTATACTGCATTGACTACAACCCTCTGTTGCCTGTCACTCAACCACTGCCTTACCCATTCAATAATATTGGAATCCAAACTTAAAAATTGCAGTTTATTGATAAGCCTCTGGTAGTATATAGAAGTTTTGGCTACTGAGTTGAAAGGTGGGTTAACTGGAATTTTGAGGTCCCCAAGAATGAGAGACAGATTATCAAAGGGTAGGAAGCAGGGAAGCCAGGCAGAGAAATAGTCAAGGAAATGGAGAGGGGATCCATGGGTGGAATAAAATAGCAACGCAAACTTTGATAGGTTTGAGCAGCCAGATTGAACAGACTTCAAACGTGGAGAAGAAGGGGGTGAGGCTGAAAAAGAAAGAGGAGAGTTACAACCCTGCCCTTCCACTTTTGATGTCACATGGCCTTGGGAAACCGTCAGTAAGATGGCCTGGCCAGTCCAGTGCTTCTCATTGGGAGACAGTTTGCATGCATGGAAATTAACAAACTTTGACAGTCTGCTCCTCATAGAGAAGCATTAGATACAACACTTCTCTATGAGAGGCATTGCCTTCTGCCTTGACACTCTGGTAACCTCTAAAGCAATCCAGCATTGCTTGACACCCAGAAGATGCAAACTCAGGAAGACAACACACAAACGACACATTGAAGTTTGAATCGTTCAGTTTATGCAACTTCTGGTGTGGGGAAAAAAAGCAAACTTTACATGGTCAGAAAGAATCTAAGATTCTATCCTATAGAATGTAAGCTCGATCGAGCAGGGTCCTCTTCAACCTATTGTTCCTGTAAGTTTATTTGTAATTGTCCTATTTATAGTTAAATCCCCTCTCATAATATTGTAAAGCGCTACGGAATCTGTTGGCGCTATATTAATTGCAATAATAATAATAATAAGATGTATTAAGATATATTGCATATTAATAGTTTTAAGCTATTGAGTATTCTGCTAGTTATACTCCTTAACTCAGCTACTGTACCTCACTATTCCTGGTTTCTGGTTTCCCTGTGTCTTGCTTGTCTCTGACCATTCTCTGTCTTCTGTATGTTAAGCCCAACCATTTTAAGGTTGGGTGCACATTTATACCTATATCATAATTTACACACTGCATGCTGGGTCTCCCTAAATTCTTTACATTATGGTACTCTATGTGGATGGAGAAGACTGACCAGTAGAAAACCATAATAATTCCAACAAGTCAAATATTAATCCAAGCAAGGCAATCAAGAAGAATATTCCTATTAATGGTTAAACTTGCAGGAGCAATAATGCTTCTGATCTGTGCTTGAATAGAGATGGAAAGGGAAATAAATGCTTCAAAGCATCTAAATGCGGAATTTAAGCACAATAGAGGCTGTTTTATCACATCATTAAATGAGATATATCATTTACAGTCATTATGCAGTATCCCCTGACCGAGACGAGAAATGAACATTTTACAACTCACTTTCTTAGTGGTAAATGATGGAAAGACATATCTAACAATATGTGTGCTTACCATTTTTAAAGGAAATACTTCGTATTCATTTGGATATATTTGTCATGCCTAGAGAAGATGACTATCGAGTCAAGAAAGCATAACCTATAAATGTTCTATAATTCTATCATTTTTTCATAGTTGTTTTTTCTAGCTACATTTCAAGTAGAAACACAAGACTAGCCTTTTGACTGTGGTCATAAAGAAACCTGTGTATTATCCTTTATGACCACTAAGTGGTGCCATTTCATTTCCTTTTGGCAATAAACTGTTTGCAATGTAACTGATGGGATTTTGTCTGAATATTATTATTATTATTATTATTGCAATTTATATAGCGCCAACAGATTCCGTAGCGCTTTACAATATTAAAAGAAGGGATTTAACTATAGATAGGACAATTACAAATAAACTTACAGGAACAATAGGTTGAAGAGGACCCTGCTCGATCGAGCTTACATTCTATAGGAGGTGGGTGTAAAACACATTAGGACAGGAATTTGCAATCAGTTATGCAATATAGTTATGTATTTATTTTATTTATATTGAGAACTTCAACTATTTATATTTCCAAACTGAATTGCTGTGTCAGTGCAGTACTTGGGCAGAACCATGTGGAACTAGATGTTTGTGCACCTTATATCAGGGAAATAGTACGGAAGCTTGAAATGTCAGAAAAAAATGAAACAACTTCACTTTGCTCTATCATTACCCCATCTGGGCCAACTTCTGACCCTATGGGAATTGGGACTAGATGGCTTGGAATAGCCTGACCCAGACATGATAAGGCAAGTAAGCTTGAAAACTGCTATGGAGTGGTTTGCCTCCTGTGTGATGCCGTGTCTTCCTTACATTGTGAGTTGTATGTTTGTGAAAGGTTGTTTTTTTTTGTTTTGTTTTTTTAATGCCATGTTAAGCTTAGAATGTAAATTAAATATTGTCCACTAGGTGGCAGTGTAGGATGACTGCAATTGTTGTAACGCCAAAGGGACTCTAAGAAACCATGTCAGAACTAAGAACCAGCTTGCAGCATCTGCTCTGCGTTCATGCACAATCTGATCATCCATTGCCCTTAGGTACGGAAAGCTCTCTTGCAGAGAAAATCTAAAACAAGAAGAAATTTAAAATTTGCATTTTAACTAAACTCAGTGTCTTAATATCTGATCGACACGATTTGGGCATTAGAATTTACTTGTACATTATTATTATTATTATTATCTATATTATGTATTCTGTGCGTCTTAGTAGGGAGTACTTATGATACAAATACAGTTGGTTATCTAATGATTCATGGCAAGATACTATTGTCAAACCTATATAAAGTCTTAAACTGTGAAGCTATCGATATAGTTTTTTATTACAAAATATTTTTTGTAAGGGTGATTTGACATCTGTTCCTGGGTTATTACAAAAAAAAAGAAAAGTCCTGTTAAGTTTTAATACATTTTTTATATTTATTTTTTTATTGAGGTTAGAGGTAAGTACACATACAATGTCATACACTATCTGCCACGCATAAATAACACAAAATGATAATAAAGATGTCACAGATGTACGTGACATGACCATGACACCTCTTTTTATAAATATAAATGTGTAAAGTATCCCACATCATTTTAAAGTACACAAACTGATGAGCAAAGAATTAGTGATGTTGAGAATGTTCTTAAATAACTGGATATAATTTGAATAATAAAGGCCCTGAGGAAACATATACAAAACATTCTCAGTAATATTGTTGTATTGCCTTAAGTCACCTAAGGGAAATTATGACAAAGGATCTTAGGATCCTGTTTCACAAATAAAGTAAAATATAATGCATACACCACAGAAAAAACAAAAACAGTAAAATTGTGAGAACCGATCCTTTAGCAAGCATTCCCTTGGAGGCGAAAGAAAATTTCAGTTATGTCATAAAATGTGACTTGTAGTACAACTGCAGGACTTAATATGCCCATCATCCAGGGGCAGAAGTTTCAGCGCTGGGTCTATTGGCTCCATAACAGCCTGGACTGAATGGATCTCCACACCTACACCAGCATTCATCTCACTAGTGTCATCTGGGGCAATAAATCCTAAGGCCTGGAAGAAAACCTCTGGATTATCCAGTAAGGTCAAATAATATGGTCTGTCCCAGGACCCCAGGAGTAAGTAATGCTTCTATCACTCAACACTGAATGATTAAATAGAATTTTCTACGCCACTGAGTCCTTTGCAAATTTCAAAGTTGTCGTGATACAACGTATCCAACAGAAAAAAAAAAGCATGTGTCATAGTATACATTATAACAAATATTAACGGGGTAAAATTAACAGTACATTTATCTGCTTTTACAAAGAGCAGTATATATTTATAATAAAGTCTTAAAAAAAACAAAACAAAGGTAACAGATATCTTTAAATGTCATAAGCTGAATATGACATTTCAATTCTTTATATTTGGTCAGGTGAGACAATGCCTACAAATTATATAGTCTTCTGACCTTTTTTTCCCCCACTCTTCCCATTCATGCCCTAAGATAATATCTTTTCAGATGTTATTCTTAATGATAATTTATATCTCATATTTTTACAGAGTGAGTTTAAAACTTCCTTTATTTCTGGAGTGATGGGTGATTTTCAATGTCTGGGGATAGCCATGCTGGCTGCTATTAATATATGTCCTAATATTATTCGTTTTGGTTTATATAGGTTATTTGGGAGTTTTTTGAAAAGGCAAAGTGTAGGGGTTAAGTCAATTATCGATTCATCTAAGAGTTTGATCAGAGAATGTATAGATTTCCAATAATTCTCAATTTAGGGTAAGACCATAGTATGTGAGATAAAGATCCTACTTGACCACACTCCCTCCAACATTTGTTAGTGTGAGATACTTTTAATTTGAATAAATTAGATGGAGTGAGGTTCTACCTTTGGAGAATTTTAAAATGAGATTCTAAATGAGAAGCACATCGAGAAATACTTTTTAAGGCCATTGCTATATTTGACCATTCTGTTGTTTTTAACGCCTTTCCCAGTTCATTTTCCCACTTAATCATCAAGTCTTATTTTACATTTCCTCTATCACTAAGTAATTCATAACAGGTGGAAATCATGTGTTTACGATCTGAATAGTAATTTTTTTCTATAACAGACATATTCATTTTAAGATTGGAGAGACTACATTTATTAACTATTGTTTCGATCATAACATCATATATTTTCTCATTCACACCATCTAAATCATACTTATTTTTTATTTCTGAAAATGAAAGAAAGGAATTCGAAGATATTAGGTTCTCAATATGTGTTACTGAATGATTTGACCAATAACCTACATCAAAACCTAGAATGCTCAGTCTGAGCACTGAAATAGGTAACACTCTTGACCACAATGATGATGGTTTAATTTTGTTAAATAGAACATTCCAGGCTCTGATAGTTGCAAGTCTTTGCAGCAAGTCCCTGAAAATATGAAATGACGGATTGACATATATGTACTACTGGTAGGTACATATCTGCCACGGGACCACCAATTTGTCACCTACTTTTGCCATCTGGACTATTACATCTTCAGGGGTGTATGTTAGAACCAAAGTTACTCACGATATTCTGTATGCCATGCTCACCTGTATGGGATCCCCATTTCTGCAAGAAAGACAGCCATTGCATGGGTCCAGAGATCTTTGGACGTGACTCTTTCTATTACGTCTTTAGATATTATGGGCCCATTGGTGCATCAGCAGGATCTTCAGAGAAGCTTCCAGTTCTTTCAGGTATTTTTTTTTTTAATATAATTTATATTTATTCGGTGTGCAAGTGTTAGGAAACAGTGAGACTCGCAGGTCTCCAAGGTGAGTTATTGCAAAAAGTGTCAGTTCGGGCTCGCAGGCCCACAGCGTTGACGGACTCGCAGGTCCCAATTATCGGGTTTTATGTACCTCATATAATACAAGTTTTTAAACGTGTTATAATTGAAATAAACCACATTCACAATAACCGTCTTTGGTTAAGGTTAGATAACAATTTAAACTTTGTCGGTGTGTATGGAGTAAGCACCGTTATCTGTGCCTTTTATAAATACAATAACCTCGGTGCGTTCGCTATATCACAGATATCTTACACAAGCTCTGCCCGTGTCTTTCAGGTATTTTTGGACAGCTGTCATGGGAGCCGAGGTAAGGGCAGCCTAATCGCAGGGTTGGGTGATGCCCTCCTCCAAGCTCTGTACCCTTTTGATCAATGCTCCCACCTCTGTTTAAAGGCCTCTTAATTCTCTGTGAAACATTGCTACTCAAAGAAAAAAATGCATTATTAAATGTATTCATGTTTTCATTTGGTACTTGATATCGAGTGGGAGGTGGTGGATGGTTCTCTGCTTTATCATGTGATCTCTCTTCAGAGCATGCCAAAATGGTAGTACGTTCAGATTGGGACCTTCGAACCAGGTATGCTTCCAAGTTGGAGTGTATAAAAAGGTGCTCTTTGACAGATTTCTTTGCTTTCTTTCCCATTCTGGTCCCGGAGATGAGGTACAGTAGAATATGTCAAATAGTTGCTGAAGAGCAAGGCATTTGTATCATAAAATTAGACTTCTAACAGAGAAGCTCAGTTCACACGCTTCCTGTTCCTAGCTCAATCAGCTCCGCCTCTCAACACTTTTTTTTGTTTCAAGGGGGAAGCTAATAGCAGTGCGCTGTAGGCATTGTAAATCTAAACAGGAAAGAGTAATCCTTTAAGGATAATATGCCTTTCTGTATGTAAGACTAATGGTTGATTAATTAGGAGATACTTAAAAACAAGAGAAATCTCAATGTATCCTTCCTGGTAAAATATTTTATAAAAAAAAAAAAAAAAAGAATGATTAGCTGCTAAATGTATCTTAATAAGCCACATTTGATTCTTATATACTGCTCCCTATAATCTCTATTGATGTGAACTGTAGACTAAATTCATAAAAAATACACTAAGGCCAACAATGCAGCTGAACTCAGTGAAGGATGAATGCTGCATCAGCTCTTGTGATATCAATAGGTAAAAATGCATTTACCAAACTAATTTTCCTGTTAAATCTAACTGGAGCTACAGGAAACTACAGAAACCACATAGGCAAATGTTATTTACTGGATGGCTCTGCACTATTCTGAGGATAAAATAAATACCTTTTTTGTGTAAATTCTACACTTAAGGACCAACTAGCCATATAACTCCATTCAAGGTTACCTAGCATTTCTGTGTATGGTAGGTGCACCATTGCTCCAGTTAACCCTTTTAGTAAGTGCCATAACAGAGCACATTGCAATGTGTTGTTCTCCTCTGTGGTTTTGAAAGAGCAAATGCATTCTCAAGTTTTACTCATTATCTAACATGTGGTTTAGTGAATCATCACCTGATCACCTGGATTTTAGTCCATTAAGAATTCCTTTTCCAAAATTAATTTTGAACTGGAGTTGATACTTGTACATTTTTCAGAAGAATGGAATCTGTACAATGTATCAATAAAAATCCTGTGCACAAAAGACATATGTAAGATTAGCTATCGACTACTACATTTTACAATTCGGTTGCCTACAGAAATGTCAAAATATTATGTTGTCAGGCTATTGCTCCTTGAAACGCTGACGGATAAAAGTTTCTAATCACACAATGCACAATAAATGCCTATAGCACCTCATGGCCAGTGTGCAAGAATATATGTGGGGCAGTATGATGTATTGCAGGATTCTCCATAGGTCTCTGTTTTGTATTCACACATCCATGTAAAACTATTAAAATGTGCCTGACCAGCAAAACTCTGCACTTACAGATTCCCAGCACCATGACTACTTCAAGTCACTAAAGTGGTTATGGTGCTTGGAGTAGGTATGGTGCTTTCAGTAGGTTCTGTTTATGACTTAGTTGTTAGAAGGTCATTCTTCTGTATGTTTATTTGTAGGGCAGCACTAATGAGAGGATATAAGCAGGCAGTGGGCTCATCAGTACCACATTCAATAAGTGTCTGTTCTCAATAACCACATGATTTATTTTATTTTAATAAATTTTTATATATTTTTTTCTATTTAAACAAGTGGTCAGATACCAAACAAGCATGACATTCTTCCTCACTGAACATAGCATCAGTATTATACTGCTCTACAGATGGGGCACCTTGTGTCCTGTGACAGAGCCTGCATTAACAGATGCCTGGACAACATTTTTGGCTGCCATTCAGCCAATAACAGAGGGGGACAGCGTAGCAGCAAGTGTCATCTGCTCCTGTTACTTTGATGGATTTGATGTTGCTGTCTTTTCGACGTGACCCTGAGAAAAAGGTTAATCTCTGTCTCTGGAAATTTTGCAGCCACTGTTCTTTACATTAAATGAGTAACTAGCAACACATCCAAAGACAGTGCAAACTTCAATTATTGATGTGAATGTTGAAATTGATATCACACTTTGCTAATCAGATAAACCGATATGTGATCTGCAACACTGAAGTGGTAAATCGATTTTATGGCCACTTTGACCTTGACCATTAAATAAACATTTATTTACATACTAAAGCTTTCTATGATGATCTGCTATCACATTTTTCATCCTACGCATTTAACATTATTAGTAGAACCTAGTAGTCTTGCTTGCATAGGGTCTATCTAGTTAATGGTTTGTTTTTTATTTAATTGAAGGTCTCTTGTTTTGGGTTTTTTGCATTGGTATTGCATACAAGACTGTTCTGACAGAGTTTGACATGCAAATCTTTTAGTATGCATGTTTACATTTAAGAGCATGTGTGCATCTGACAATCCAGTAACATGGGAGAGCAAATCTCAAGAAAGGAACTTGAATGTGTTATATAATGTGTAATATGTTGTAATACTGTAAGTTATTAAACAATGACCACTTCCAAAAGAAAGGTTATAGAACTTCTGGAAGGACCATATTGTAATGACCTGCCATATCAGCTATTTTAATACATGGTGTATTATTTGCCTGCCTGCATAATTGCCAGCAGGTAACCATTGTTGATTGAAATACAGACTTCTTCAAAGATTGACAGATAATGTTTTTTAAAATATTGCTTCAGAAAATAACATGAAGTAATGCTATAACATATTTTGTTTACATGTTCTTTTGCTAAAATTAAATGTTTGCATTTATTTATAGTACAAGATAGCATTGTAAAAAGGATAGCATGTAAGCTACACAGCTACAAATACCAAAAGGCAGCAGACCCAGTGAAAAGCGGAGCTCACTTATCCTTTTAGGGGTATAACAAAACAGAACTGCAAACACAACATACAGGTTGTGCCAACTCTAGATAAAAGAAAAATTATCCAACTGGGTATAGTCCACACTTTTATTGTGTCAAATATCCTTGTTTCTAGTAGGGGGGGGGGGGGGGTAGGTCCACCAGTACATTCTTAAAACAGAAAATAAAAAACAATAGTGCAGATTGCTGTAGGCAAGTGGTTAACAGATAATGTGCACTTCGTGAATGCTTACTCACATTTTTAGAGCTTATGACCAGCTCTGGTTTTGATAGCATGCAGTAATATATATCCAGCGTCAGGTGGGTATTTCTTGTGATTGACAACTATTAAGCTAACAGTATATAATGTACAGGTCCTCAAAAGGAAAAATAGCAGGCAGTAGTGTAATACTGTGAGTATATATACAAATGTGATTTAAAAATATATACACTTACAATGAGGGAGCCTGTAACACAAGCTCAACGTATCAGGCATCAGGTGGTATGATCCCCACCAAATGGATATACATGGGTTCTGAGCTCCTTGGTATAACGTGAAATAATATAAAAGGGTGTAATCTTGCTCACACTTTATTGAGCAATTAAATCTTCTCAGAATGATCAGCTTTGATGGCATAAACCCAACCGAGGATTTGATGACTCTTAGCCTCCTATGGATGTCTTCATAGAGTGTCAGGAACAAAAAGCTAAACATACTTATAAATAAAAATAAAAATTTCCTAAAAATGATGGCCAGAAACAATAAAATAATAAGCCAAAAATACTTCGTTATAAAAACAAAATAAAACTGCATCTACACAATGCCTTTCACCTAAAAAGGCTTTATGAAGTATATTCAAGTGTATACATTTGATAAAACCTTTTTCGGTATTATACCCTCATGCATTCAATATTTGGACATGCTAGATACATTTGTAGAACATAAAAATTTAACCTACAACAATAAAAAACAAAAAAGGAATGCAAATGGTGCAGATAACGTTAACACCAAAAATTAGGTTATATTGCACTTACAAATTTTGGGAATGAAAAATTGCAGAATGTATCAAACATAAAATAAGATTTCTTTCTTCTCTTATTCCCTCCAGTGCATGTTAGGGAGAAAAAGAGAGAAAGAGACACATAGTGCAAAACTGTATAACACAAAAGAACACCTTTATTTGTATTACATTCACAAGATTCACAAAAAAGCCCATCAGAGCATACTGGTCTTCTGCTCAAGAAAATAATCCATGCAGGATCGGCAGGAAACAGGACCAATAAATTAAAAGTCAATAAAATTGAAACAAATACATTTTATAAGTGTCCCTCCGCCCTACAAGTTTTGTATGTCTTCAGGCTTTGTCAGAGGCATCAAGCGTGTGTAATCTAGTTTTGCTGCAGCAGAAGACCAATACATATATGGCAATACCAATGTAAATTAATGTTATTCTCTGCTGCAAAGCTTAAAGCTGACGTCCCACCTTCTCTGCCATGTCTAACACTTCTAAATATAGCGTATCTATTAAGCCTAAATGTTAAAATGTTGGTTTTCTAAAGCTTTTTTTTCGCATGCAATTTTTTCTAGTTTAAATTTTGTTATCCTCTTCATTTAATCACATTCTTTAGTTCTACCCGTGTTATATGCAAACATGATATTTCATTATATATAATTAAATATATTTAACCCTTTGACAGGAGTGCTGATGACAGACATCAAATATGCACAAAATGAACATCAGACCACATGGAACTCTTATTCCTGGTTGGCTAATGATGCTGGTACAACACTGGCGGCTGTGTGGCTTAAAGGAACACTATAGTCACCTAAATTACTTTAGCTAAATAAAGCAGTTTTAGTGTATAGATCATTCCCCTGCAATTTCACTGCTCAATTCACTGTCATTTAGGAGTTAAATCACTTTGTTTCTGCGTATGCACCCCTAGCCACACCTCCCCTGGCTATGATTGACAGAGCCTGCATGAAAAAAAAACTGGTTTCACTTTCAAACAGATGTAATTTACCTTAAATAATTGTATCTCAATCTCTAAATTGAACTTTAATCACATACAGGAGGCTCTTGCAGGGTATAGCAAGCTATTAACATAGCAGGGGATAAGAAAATCTTAATTAAACAGAACTTGCAATAAAGAAAGCCTAAATAGGGCTCTCTGTACAGGAAGTGTTTATGGAAGGCTGTGCAAGTCACATGCAGGGAGGTGTGACAAGGGTTCATAAACAAAGGGATTTAACTCCTAAATGGCAGAGGATTGAGCGGTGAGGCTGCAGGGGCATGTTATATACACCAAAACTGCTTCATTAAGCTACAGTTGTTCAGGTGACTATAGTGTCCCTTTAACTCTGAAAAGGCAGTGTTTGCATTACAAAGCCTGAAGGGACTTACTCACCAGAACAACTACAATAAGCTGTGTATAGTGTCCCTTTAACCCCTTAAGGACACATGACATGTGTGACATGTCATGATTCCCTTTTATTCCAGAAGTTTGGTCCTTAAGGGGTTAAAGCGGCATTGTCACGCCAAACTTGCCTTTCTCCTATCGCTTCCTCTTTTCTTCCTCTCTCAGAATCTGTTCTTCTATTCTTTATTTCCTTCTCTAGTTTCCTTTAAAACATAAGACAGAGTTGGGACTGCTTTGTCTTATATATGTTTCCTACACTTGACTTTCTTGGCCAAAGAAGGAGCTTAAGTCAACTCCATTTCCTAGACAGTTATAAATAGTTACTTGCCTAACTAGACAGGAGGATTCATGGTAGACTCATCAGGGTTGAATTTACACTTGCCAGGGCTACATTTTCACTCACCAATGGCTAGTGGCAAGGGCCAATTTTACTCTGACCCAAGGTATTTACAACTTTATATGAACCTTTTTATCTGCAGATTGTGCTAATATTCTTGGTATTATTTCATTTTTAACAGACACATCAGCTTCTATGATTTATTCTACTACTAATATATAAATATTTATTTATAAAGTTAGTTCACAATGTCCAAATAAAAAAAAAAAAAAAAAAAAAACAAGACATGGCTCTATGCAAATATTATCGTTAAACTTGCATCAGGTTAGGCTACTAGTGAACATTCAGGAAATATGTGCTGCAGGTATTGCACAGCATGCAAGCAATATTCATTTTTATAATCTTATTTGCACCTTTTTATAGAGTTTTGTAGTTGTCATTTGTTTGTTTATTGGTTCAACTCTCATTAAATATCAGCTTTCGAGGTTACTGACCTCCAGACTGTGGACCTCTGAGACTTACAACTCTTAGATCTTTGTTTGATATGATTTTATCACACACTCTCCAGCACACTATTATTCATTGTCATATAAAATGGTTTATTCACTAAACAGTGACTTGAATTAATTAAAAAACACAATAGTTGGCTGTGCAATTCCAACCCCTGAGTATTTAATTGTTCCAGACAGCGAGGCAACTCTGTGGTTTAGTGACAGACAATAGGAATAAGTAGGGATTTACTTCAACACTCACTTGGTCAAAGACCAAACCACATTTTAATCATATGATCCTGTTCAGCCTCACAATAATACTTTGTAGGACATACTTAGTGAATTGCATAATTTCCATATGAAATATGTCAGTGACAATATGCTTTAACAACATACACCTGTCAGCATGTGGTTACATCAAAGTACATGTCCCTTTCAATGCTAGGTCACATCAAAGAATGTTTCCCTTTTTAGGACTTGGTCTCATAAAAATACATGTCACTTTCAATACTAGGTCGCATCAAAGGACATGTCCCTTTTAAGGCTTGGTCACATACATGTCTGCACAGAGGTTGTCATAGAAGTTGTCATACAGGGTAATTCCAAAAAGTTGGAGTTCAACATGAATTTCAGACTTAAGGTCAAAATAGATGAATTGAAAAAAATATATTTGCCAGCTGCGCTTGCAGTTGTCTTAATTTGCCTGAAAACTTGAAGTTCACTTTGGATTCTCACTTTAGTAACCATGATAGTTTCTTGTGTTATTCTCATATTTTGACTTCTATTAATGGCTCTTGGCATGGAGCCATCATAGTTTCAGACTAAAATAGACAAGCTAACAAAGGTGAAGACGTTTTCCAAATTATTTATACTTTCACCTTAATTTTACCACTTGGATTATAATCTAGTACAATTCAGAGTTGAATACATTTTTTTTCAATACTGGGGGGGGGGGGGGGGGCAGGTATATCTATACAAACTACATTAGTAAATGATAGCTCACACAAACTAATGCACACAATTATCGCTCCAATCTAAATATTACTAGCTTGCAGAGAGATAGATAGAGGTAGAATATTTGAAGAGGGAAAGTGAGAAGTGCAGTTTTAGAAAGACTAAGTTTTAGAAGACATACAGTTAAAGGTAGAAAAGATGCATGTAGTGACATTTCTGGAGGGCAGGAGAGAGATAAGGAGAGGAGAGGTAAATGTTAGTGCCATCAGCATGTAGATGGTATCTGTTATGAATGCTGGTATATCAGGTGCCCATTCATATTCGGTTCCTCCCGAACTGCCAAGAGCTGAGCCAATAGCTTGCAGTTTGCGTATCAAGATGAATATTCTCCAGCTAGAATGCAGCATACAAGAAGTCTTCCCCAGCAGTCAGTCATATACCCAAAGATCAGCCTGAACTAGATGGAGGGTACAATAGGAATTTATTTATTCAGGCCAATTGGCTGGCTTTTTATGCAAGCCCAAGGCACAGGGTTTACATTAACATATTTCAGGGGCATTTCCCACTGGACCTGAGAGGGCACATTGACAAATTACATACTGTAGTTACATTGGCTCTCAGGTCCAGGACACTCCCACATAGAATACAATAATCCTTCCCCTTCATTTAGGAGATAATTGAGTCAAGTATTGTACTCAACTCAATTATCTCCAAACACAAAAAAACACCTATTTTCACAAAACCCTAAAAGTGCCTTAAAATCCATGGGAACCCCACAAGAGTCATATCACCTGATAGCTCCAATCTGGTGGACTAACATATCCAAAAATCACCCAGACCGGTTCAGGGGTTTGGAAGCCATCAATGGAAGTCATAATTTGACTGACCACACACACGAGGCTCCTGCCTAGAAAGAGTTCCATGAAATTAAGCTGTGCGGTCGGTCTCTTTCGGGAAGACCAAAAACCGAACAAATCTATGAACTGTTCCCCTGGCTCATAGGTAGCGTTTGTTCTCTTAGTTCGTGGGAACAAACCTACCAAACAGTGCTCTCCTGGCTGGTCGGTGAACAGAAGCAGGCGTTCGCGAAGTTTGACCGGTGTTCAGGAAGTCGGGTGTCCAATTTAGTTCCAGACACTTGACGACCAAGTCTTGCTGCCTCTGTTCGTGCGACAAGATGGCCGCCGTTTTCGCCAGCACGTGGCGTTCGGTTGCGGCCACACAGAGAGAGCACTTAATTCACCGTTTCCTTTGAAGTTAATGAGCCAGGGGGGTAGTCGGTGTTCGAATGGAAAAAAGTGAAAATACCAAACAAACAGGGCAGTTTCTTCACAGTATCAAAATCTGAAGGGGTTATTAAGGTTACCAAGGGAGGTAGAGTGATAAGAAAAACATAAGGGGAGAAAAACTGGCCTTCAGGGGATTCGAATTTAAATGAGAAGTAGGAAGAAGGTGGTGCTAGAGAATAAGACACTGAATAAGCATTGGAATGCTAGGATAAGAACCAGAAAAGTCATAGAGGCCAAGGTTGAGTTTTTGCTGAAAGAGCAAGTTATCAATGTGGTCAAGGGATAGAGAACGTGAAATGTGCAATATATGATGTATACAGCACTCTAAAAGCTTAGAAGTTAAGGGCAGTATGAATATAGGGCAGTATTTAGAAGCTAAATTGAGTTGATAAGGATATGGCAGCTGCATTTTTAATTTGTTGGAAGCATGTGATTGAGGAAACCAAGCAGGAGAAGTAGAGGCAATCTAGCAAGGTGAGGGTGGGAAAATGGATAAACAGTTTAGCAGTAGAGAATGTGAGGAGAGAATGGATCTTCTAGAGATATGTTTATAATAGGTCACAGAAGACTAGGCATCTCCAGGGCCCTTATCAGGGGAAGTGCTAGTTATGAGGCAAATCCCTAATGGGTTAACCTCTTGTGGTCCAATCCCTAATGGGTTAGTCTCTTGTGGTTTTGTTCAGTTGATCTACCTGATGCAAACATTAGGGCCCTTATGAGGATCCATATATTTAGGATAGTACCCAGGTGACTGGATATCTTCCGAGCACTTACTCAAATTATTCACCACCTTGCAGCCAATATGGTGGAGAAATAGGTCGCTTGCTGGGCCCCTTCAATATTATTTTGTGTGTGGGGCCCCACACTCATTTTCTTCTTTTATATTGAAGAAACCTTATTGGTTCTCTCAGTATTCGATATCCAAACATCCGTCTTCTAGGAAAGTAGCGGTGTACAAGATGCTCTCACAAACCTTAGAATGTCTTTTTTATTTACTATTTATAGGTGCTTTAATGTTTGCAGCTATAATTGACAGGCTTAACCCTGCTATTTTACTAGGTAATTTCCTTAACGTTAACACAAGAAAAATAGATGCACTGTCTCAGCTAGGATACACTTATAAGCCAGCATGCAATGTATTGTAATGAATATTATGGATCTTTAAACGGACTTCTGAGGGCAGATGAATTAATTCATTAATAAATTAAAGCAGTGCCGTTATCACGACACCTAACACAGTATTTCATCTTAAAAACCATATAATTCCACACGGAAAGAAATATTTAACCATTTGAAAACCAGATGGCATTAACTTCTTGCTCACACCTCTGGCCTTCAAAGGGTTAACATTTTGTTTTATGATGCCTTGTGAAACTCACAGTGCCGTGATATCCAATGTGCACTCTTTCTATGGCCATGCATAATTGAAATATCTGCAAGCGCTGCATGTCCAGCGACCCAGAGCTAACTCAAGTGTTTTTCACCTTCTTTCAGCTGTTTTATGCCTGGGGGAGAAGCGTATTTCAATAAAGTGTTACTGCATTTTTGATGACAGCATATTTAGATTTGTGAAGCTATAAAATCCATCTAATATGAGGTTCATACCTATAGAATACATTTACAGCATAGCACATCCATTATAATATTCATTAGCATGTAGGGCATATGTGAAAGATCTATACAGCAAGAATCATAAACATGACTAACTTCCCATTCACATTTTATAGCATTGATGGCCAAAAGGTACATTTCCACAATGACTTTAATAAGCTGTGGTCAAATAATCCACCACTCGTATGTGGATGGTTGGGTTACCTTGTGGTTTAGCGAGGGAACTAGACAGCGGTGTCTTGAACAGTTTAGTGATCACTAACTCAATCACTCTTAGCAAGGATTACTGTACAACAATGACAACTTTATAGTTTGCTAGTGCTGTCTGTGCGAAGTGCAATATGTGGCAAAAGAAAGTAGAGTAGAAATATTTATACAATCTATGGTTCAACATGTCAGGTCATCAACCAGACTAGGTCTCCCCTAACTTTTTGGACTCTCCAGATGTTTTGGACTAGGTCTCCCGTGAATTTACAGTTAGAATGTTCTTACAGTTAAAATGCTATAAAGTATCAGGGGAGATGTAGTTCACAACATCTGGAGAACTGAAGGAAGTCTAACCCTGAACTGGACCATAAGGGGCTAAAAGTTTTTTGGTTTTTTGTGGTTAGCTTCCAGACCCATGGGAACCAATTTCTGAGTGCCAGCTGCTCCTGACACTATTTGTTATATAAATGAATTGAAGATTGAATATTCCATGCTAGTGAACATTTACCTTGTCCTCTGCTACTTTGCTAATTTGTATTAGGTCAGCACAATCATCTACAGTCAATTATGGATAAAAGGGAGAGGTAGAAAAACTATGTAAATATAAATTGTCCTAATGAGTACAAAAAAACTGTCTCTGGTCCCTGAGTGATAGTTGAAACTAAAGGGTGAATTACAAAACTGGAGACTCTGTGCCAAACACTCTAATTTAGGTCAACAAATTATTCTAGCTGAAGAGTTGATAAGTAAGTTGTGAATAAGGGAGCCTGTTTTGATTAAGTGGGTATGAACTTTAGCTATCCGTATATGCATGTTGAAAATTCCCTTATGTCACTTCTATGAAGACTGGGGATAAGCACAAAGCACTTAAGGCAAGTTCCAGTAACTAATTCTCTTTGTTCCACTCATCATCACATAACTGTGACAGACAAAGCTGGCCTACACTGGCCTTGTTTTCCTGGAATAGAAAGGCATAATGCTCATTTTTTTAAACATAGAAGGGAATCCTTGTCAACAAAGATCTACAGTTATGTCACACTATGGACAGCTTGAAAATGCCACTATGGCATCTATGAATAGATAGATAGACGGATCATCAATGACATCATCAATGCAATATTCTCCATAATGATTTGACTAACATGGTGCACTGTAGGGATCTCTATTATTCTCTCAGGCTGCAGTTATTTGCAGCTGCCGTCATTTTAATTCAGCCTTCTTCCATTAATTAGCAACAAAATGTTACTACTAAAACTGTAATCAGTTGGATAGATCATTGGATTAAAGATTGAGTGCAGTTGTAAATGGAAATGTTTCAAATTGTACAAAAGTGCAAATTGCAGTTTAGTGCCTTGGGGGTCTGTCCTGGTCTCTTTCATCTGTTCATAAATTAATATTAAAGTGGGTATTTTAAAAACGATGTGCCGGTGTTTGCAGATGGCACAGAACTAGGTATGTCAGTACAGTCTAAAATGATATAACTTCTCTACAGAGGGATTTGGATAAATTGGGGCACTGGATAGGCAAGTGACAGATGAAATTCAATAAAAATTTTAAGTCGTGCATTTTTGGAATAAGGAACCCACAAGACATCTATTAAATGGGGTTGAGTTAGTGATAACATTTAATGAAAAGGACTTGGGAATAATTATTGAAACAAACTAGGCAACAGTATGCCATTTTTGCCTGCCTTTGCAAAAGCTACTAAGTAACTGTCATATATATAAAAAAGATAATGTTGCCTCTTTATAAATCAGAGGTAAGACCCCACTTTGAATATACAGAGCAATTTTGGACAACCCTTTTTTAAAGAAGGATCATTTAGAAACAGAAAAAGTGCAGAGTCGAGCTACAGAATTAACAAGGGGGGTGGAAAATGTTAGTTACGAAAAAAGGCAAAAATTGCATTTGTATTCCTAAAAGATCACTATAGGGTCAGGAACACAAACCTGTTTTCCTGACCCTATAGTGTTAAAACCACCACCTGGCACACCTTGGCCCCTCATGCCTACATAAATATAGCAAAATCTTACTGTATTTAAGCCTGAAGCTGTAGATCTGCATGCTGTTCCTCAGAAAAACAAGCTGTCTGCTGACATCATCAGAAGTGGTGGCCTGATCTAATACCAATGCTTCTCCATAGGATTGGCTGAGACTGACAAGGAGGCAAATCAGGGGCAGAGCCAGCATGATTCAAACACAGCCCTGGCCAATCAGCATCTCCTCATAGAGATGAATTGTATCAATGAATCTCTATGAGGAAAGTTAATTGTCTGCATGCAGAGCGAGGAGATACTGAATGTTTGGATGCATTTTAGGCAGCCATGACCCAGGAAGGATCTCTAACAGTCATCTGAGGAGTGGCCAGTGAAGTTATCACTAAGCTGTAATGTAAACACTGAATTTTCTCTGAAAAGACAGTTTTTACAACAAAAAGCCTGAAGGTAATGATTCTACTCACCAGAACAAATTCAATAAGCTGTAGTTGTTCTGGTGACTACAGTGTCCCTTTAAGTAAAAAAAAAAAAAGGTGCCTTATTACTTAGAATTAGTAAAGTTTGCCCCTACTCGCTATACCGTGAGTAGGGGCATCTCTAGTAAACAGTGAGCAGCCTGTGACTGCTCACTGTTTAAAAAAAAATAAAAAAATAAAAATAGTACCCCCCCAGCCCCCACCCCTGAGCGGCGGGTGGGGGCCCTAATGTAAAATGATGGGGGAGGGACCTATTGTCCTCCCCCCTGGCCCCCACCCCTGAGCGGCGGGTGGGGGCCCTAAATCAGAATAAGGGGGGGACCTAATGTCCTCCCCCCTGGCCCCCACCCCTGAGCGGTGGGTGGGGGCCCTAAATTATAATAAGGGGAGGGAACCTAATGTCCTCCCCCCTGGCCCCCACCCCTGAGCGGTGGGTGGGGGCCCTACAGTAAAATAAGGGGGGGGGAACCTAATGTCCTCCCCCCCTGACCCCCACCCCTGAGCAGTGGGTGGGGGCCCTAAATACTAATAAGGGAGGGGGACCTAATGTCCTCCCCCCCGGCCCCCACCCCTGAGCGGCGTGTGGGGGCCCTAAATTGTAATAAGGGGGGGACCTAGTGTCCTCCCCCCTGGCCCCCACCCCTCAGTGGCGGGTGGGGGCCCTAAATACTAATAAGGGGGGGACCTAATGTCCTCCGCCCTGGCCCCCACCCCTGAGCGGCGGGTGGGGGCCCTAAATTGTAATAAGGGGGGGGACCTAGTGTCTCCCCCCGGCCCCCACCCCTCAGCGGCTGGTGGGGTCCCTAAATACTAATAAGGGGGGGACCTAATGTCCTCCCCCCTGGCCCCCACCCCTGAGCGGTGGGTGGGGGCCCTAAAAAATATGTTCCCCCCAGGTGACTAGGGGTCCCCAACCCCATAGTCACCCCCTCCCCCCAATAACAATTATCCCCCTACCTACCCCCCTCACCTTAAAAACTAATAAGGGGGGGGACCTTTAACTAAGTACCTGTAAAAAATGAAAATAAAACTTACCATTCCATGTTTTCTTTCTTCTAAAATCTTCTTTTTTCAGCCCCCAAAAAGGCCAAATAAAAAAACATAATAACCGACGCAATCATAAAAAAAAAATAATAATAAAATTAAATTAAAAAAAAATAATCCTTCTTCACCCATGGAGGGCTCCGCGCAGACTGAGCTCTGCAGGGCGGGGGAAGGCTTATAAAGCCTTGCCTCGCCCTGCAATTAGGCTCAGAGCACTCTGATTGGTGGGTTTAAGCCATCCAATCAGAGTGTTCTGACAGGTAAATGAAGAGACTGACAGGTAAGTCTCTACATTTACCTGTCACAGCACTCTGATTGGTTGGTTTGAAATCCACCAATCAGAGTGCTCTGTGTCATTTTACACAATGTGGGAAAGTTCTTTGGAATTTTCCCACACTGTGTAATTTGACTCATAACTCCCCCCCTCTTATTTAAATTTAGGGTCCCCACCCGCTGCTCAGGGGTGGGGGCCAGGGGGAGGACATTAGGTCCCCCCCTTATTAGTATTGAGGGCCCCCACCTACCACTCAGGGGTGGGGGCCAGGGGGGAGGACATTAAGTCCCCCCTTAGTATTTAGGGCCCCCACCCACCGCTCAGGGGTGGGGGCCAGGGGGGAGGACCTTAGGTCCCCCCTTATTTTACTGTAGGGCCCTCACCCACCGCTCAGGGGTGGGGGCCAGGGGGGAGGACCTTAGGTCCCCCCCTCTTATTTTACTGTAGGGCCCCCACCTACCGCTCAGGGGTGGGGGCTGGGGGGGAGGCCATTAAGTCCCCCTACCTTATTTTACTGTAGGGCCCCCACCCACCACTCAGGGGGCCAGGGGTGGGGCCAGGGACATTAGGTCCCCCCCTTTATTATAATTTAGGGCCCCCACCCACAGCTCAGGGGTGGGGGCCAGGGGGAGGACATTAGGTCCCCCCCTTATTCTGATTTAGGGCCCCCACCCACCGCTCAGGGGTGGGGACCCGGGGGGAGGACATAGGTCCCCCCATTATTTTACATTAGGGCCCCCACCCACCGCTCAGGGGTGGGGGCCAGGGGCTCAGGAGGGGGGAACTTATTTTTTATTTTTGTACAGTGAGCAGCCACAGGCTGCTCACTGTTTAATAGACATGCCCCTACTCGCGGTATAGCGAGTAGGGGCATAATTTACTAATACTAAGTAATCTTTACTTAGTATTAGTACATTTGGCTGAAAGACCAACTTAGTTCTTTCAGCCTTTTAGTAGATAGCTCCCTAATACCGTGGGAATTAGGAAGTTATCTGCTTATTAATTCCGGTTATTACATTGACAGGCTAAGTAATTTACATTTTATATGAATGTATGTTACTTGTTTGTTGTAAGTGTTGCAAATGCTTACAGCTGAATCCTAGCTATGTTTGTATACTTTTTATTTAAAATTGTATACAATGTAACATTCTTCTTCTTTCACTGGGTAAGTATATTAGTACTTAAGCAATACTGTGCTTCGGCACTTCAGCAACTTCGGCAACTTCGGCCACTTCGACACTTCGGAAATTCTGTAATTTCGGAACTTCGGGACCTCGGCACTTCGGCAATTCGGACATTCGGAAGTACCTAATTGTCCGAAATTCGTCTGAATACATATTTGGACCGAAACGAATTGCACATGTCTAATATATAGAGGGTTTTTGGAAAAACAGAAACAAAATAGATACATACACCAGAATAAATACAAAGTTGGGGTCTTTGATGATCAACTATAAGACAAACATGCAGCTCTATTAATGAACGAGATTGGCACAGATGCCACACGCATTCTCCATATCCAGTGCTGTATGTGTAGGCATACCATCGAATGGATCTATATCCACATACCCATGTATATGTCTGGTAGCTGCCAACCACATGTAGTCTACCAGGGTGGATGTTATTTTTCATCGCAGGAGACTAAACCAAAGAGTGTATCTTAAAACCTGACCTCTAGATATGTGGTTTACCTCCAGGATATTTTTTATATAACTTTAAGTGTTATCACTCCATAATATATGGATCAGATCTCATTAAGAAAGCCATTTCTGTCTGTGTCAGTCATAAAGCTACATGAAATATTACCAAATTATGTGTCATGGTTAACTGATCTCATATAATCATAGGGTGGCTAGCTTGACAGCTGTCAAAATACTGCTTAGTACATGATTTATAGATTATTAAGAATATTGAAGAGGAGTTCACTTCATAAATCTACATGTTAATATTTCATCATGGGAACTCCCAATTAACAACTACTCTTTTTTTTAATTCCCCTTAAATGCAGTTTAATAGAACATCTTTTTACTGACTTTTGTGAAATAATATCAATGAAGGCATGCAAAGGGGAATGGGACATAGATGAATAAGGAAGCTGAGAGATATGATAAATACTATTCCTTAGATTACAAAAATCTTAAAGGGAACTGTCACTTGGAACGTTCCCCATTTGATAAAGATTTTAAAACAAACTGTAACCTGTTAACCCTTTTTCATATTAACTATATTGAAAAGAAAATGCAGCATCTAATGATTTTTGTATTTTCTTGATGATGTAATTAGCTAAATCTTATATTATATTATAATGTATAAAATTATTATTATTATTATTTTTAAAGCTCCAACATATTTGTAACCAGACAAGTTTGACACACAGGAACAGAGGGATTGAGGGCCCTGCTCAATGAGCTTACATGCTAGATGGAGTGGGGTATAGTGACACAAAAGGTATAAGTAGGGTAGAAAAGTAGGTTGCTAGGCTAGTATTCATTGAGGGCTTATTGTTTTGGTTTGATGAGAGTTTCAGGAGAGGAATCAGGGTGTGGGGAGGGAAAGCTGTTGACAGTTTAATTGATATGCTTTCCTAAAGAATTAAGTTTTCAATGATTTTTTGAAGGAGTGGAGATTGTGTGAAAGTCTAACAGAAAAGGGAAGGGCATTCCATAGGAATGGTGCAGCCATAGAGAAGTCTTTAAGGTCAGCATCAGAGGTACAAACAGAGGTTAGACGTAGGTCTCCGTCAGAGCGTAGGGGCCTAGATGGGACATATTTGTGTATTAGTGAGGATAATAAGTAAGTCAGAGCAGCATTGTGTAGAGATTTGTAAGCAAGTATCAGGATCTTAAATTAAGTCCTATATCTTACGGGAAGCCAATGTAGGGACTAACAAAGGGGGAGGCATGGGAGGTGCGGGCAGACAGGAAGATGAGCCACGCCACCACATTCATTATAGACTTAACGGTGCAAGTTGGGACATGTAAGACCACTGAGAAGCGGATTACAGTAGTCAAGGTGAGAGAGGACAGCGGCATGGACAAGCACCTTTGCCGTATCAGAAGTTAGATAGGGTCGGATACGCACAATGTTTTTGAGATTGAAGCAGCAGGATTTGACGATTGATTGGACATGATGGGTGAATGAGAGGTCAGAGTCTAAGAGAACCGCGAGCCTTAGAGGTAGAGTGGACGGTAGTGCCATTGACTTGGAGGGACACAGACAAGGGAATAGAATCACTTGAGGAAAGATGATTTTTTTTGGACAGGTTTAGTTTAAGGAAATGAGCAGCCATCCTGTTGGAAATATCAAAGAGGCAGTCAGAGACACGAGTCAAGAGGGGTGGTGAGAAATCAGGGGAGGACAGATACATTTGCGTGTCATCCGCAAAGAGATGGTACTGGAAGCCGAAGGAGCTGATGAGTTTACCAAGGAAGGCAGTGTAAATTGAGAACAATAGGGGACAAAAGATAGACCCTTGGGGAACACCAACAAAGAGAGATTGGGGAGAAAAGGCAGAGCCAGAGAAAGAAACACTGAATGACATCATCCAGTTCAGACAAGGCAAAGCAAGGCAAATCATGCAAATGAAGAGGAAAAGCAACATGGCTTAATTTCTATATGCTGACTGCCAGGTTTAAAGGACAGAATTATAATAATGATTTGCAGGGTGCTAAAATGGAAGCACCTAGTTGCAACATAAGGTGGAGTGGATTTCTACATTTAATTTTTTTTTCACACCTCAAAAATACATATTTGCTAAATTCAGATGTAATTAAATATAATATTAAAAGTAGTGTGAAGTAACAGTTCTCCTTTAATTCTTTACTTTTAACATTCAAACTAAAAGCTCCAAATCAATGGTGCTCTCCCAGGTGAAATCCTTGACAATGCTTGTATAAACCATGTATGAAATGTATAAATCTGCCGAATTAAATACACCAAATTTTTTGACTTTTTTATTTGTTTAAATTATACATTAATGTCCGTGCTAACACCAAATACCAAGGGCAAAATTGCAACAGAACAACCTGGACTTGTACCTAGTACAGGGCTTGACAAATTTGCTTTGAATCTAGGAGCCAGCCAAAAAAGTTAGGAGCCAGGTTTTTCAATGTCAAAAATACAATTCTTAAAGGGACACTATAGTCACCAGAACCACTACAGCTTAATGTAGTTGTTCTCGTGTCTATAACCTGTCCCTCCACACTTTTCAATGTAAACCCTGCCTTTTCAGAGAAAAGGCAGTATCTACATTGTTGCCTAGTGACACTTCTAGTGAAAGTCACTCAGACGGCCTCTAGAGTGTGTCCTGGGTCAGTGCTGCACAGTACGCAGCACCTACGTTTAACATCTCCACGCTCTGCGTGGAGGCGCTGAATGTTCCCAATAGAGATGCATTCATTCAATTCATCTCTATGAGGAGATGCTGATTGACGCAGCATGGCATTTTGCCACACATGCACAATAGCCTCCCAATGCTTTCCCATGGGAAAGCATTGGATTGGCTGAGATCATCAAGATTGATGATCGCAGTCATGGAGACAGGGCCAGCTGCAACGAGACCAGCACAGCATTGGGGGAAAAAGGTGAGTAAAAACCCCTTAAATGTGTGATTGAAGTGGGGGACACACTCACAGACACACACACACACTCACTGACACACACACACACACACTCGCTCACCAACACACACTTACACTCACTCACTCACTCACTAACACACATATTCACTCACTGAAACACACGCTCACATTCACTGTCACTGCCATAACAACACACATTAAGGTGACCACCCATCCTCCCTACCTGGAGCTGGAGTTGTTCGGCTTTCCCTGGGGTCCAGTGGGGCTTCAGTCCTCTCCCTGCTCTGCTCCATAGAGCGCTATTTAGTGATGCCGGGGCCGGAATTAAATCATATTCCGGCTCCCGGCATTACTGGAGGACGCACGAGGGAGCAGAGCTGGGAGGGAGGTTACAGCTCCCTTGTGCGCCTGCCTGTCTGTCTCAATCCTCCAGGAGCCTCCCACCCGTGCAAACACCCCACGCTCTCTATCAGATGGCTAGCCAACCGACCACAAATCCTCTCCCTTTAGCCGGCGGTTTATGAGCCTGACAGCCACCTCGACTCATAGGCGGCTGACCACCTCGGGCTGAATGGGCGGACAAATCCCAGGCACAAGGACTAAAATCCTTGTCGCCATGGCAACCTGGCCAGTGGGATTTGTTGAGCCCTGACCTAGTAGTATGCTTATTTCTAATGTGACTCAGTGATTTGATGATGTTTTCAATACTTTTCTATGTTTGGGATAATATACAATGCACTTTATAGAGTGTTTTGTTTTATTTCCAGATGTTGCAAGTTTTGAGATTAATACTTAAAGAACACTTTGTTATTTGGACAGTTTTGAACTGACCACTTACATTATGTACTACTCAATTCCAAGACTTCAAATTGTTCAGTAGTATGGTTCCCAGAGATCGTAACCCCACCATTATTTCTTAGCTAGGGAGAGCACAACAAGAAACCTTAGAAATTCCTTTGCTCTAAGTCAGGTGAATATTTTTTAAGCAACAATAGCAATGGCACGTCTGTCAATGGTTTGGTCATAATGACAAATAAACGATCACCAATACAACTGCTGCTGAAATTAAACAACCTTGATTTATAAACAGAATATTTATTTACTCTTTTGTACATGTAATTGCCCTAACGATGTTTAAGTCCTAACATGTGTCCATCATAATAATAATATAAATATATATATATAAGATTAGACATATATATATATATATAGATATATAATTAGACATTTTGAGCTAAGCTCCCAAAGTACTTTTTGAAATGCTGAAACACTAATTAATGTGCACATATGGCTGATTTTGAGCATGTCATATTGCAGTACATGGGAGGCAAGCTGTATGATTGTACTGAAAATGATTTGAGCTTGTTGTGTACTTATTTTGCAGTTTGAATTCTAATATAGAACAAAATGATTAATTTAAACTTCAGAAAACTTTGGGGACTGGTAGTAGACGATGAATTGTGTGTTTCATGACAATTTTTGATTGATGCAAGTTAAAGGACCACTCTAGTGCCAGGAAAACACTCGTTTTCCTGGCACTAGAGTGCCCTGAGGGTACCCCCACCCTCAGGGACGCACTCCCGCCGGGCTCTGGGGGGAGGAAGGGGTTAAACTTACCTCTTTCTCCAGTGCCGGGCGGGGAGCTTTCCTCCTCCTCTCCTTCTTCCTTGCGACGTCATCGGCTGAATGCGCATGCGCGGCAGGAGCCGCGCTCGCATTCAGCCGGTCGCATAGGAAAGCATTTACTATGATTTTCACAGTGAGAAGCACGCAAGCGTCTCTAGCGGCTGTCAATGAGACAGCCACTAGAGGTTTTGGAGGCTGGATTAACCCTCAGTATAAACATAGCAGTTTCTCTCATTAAGCTGAAGTGGTCTGGGTGCCTAGAGTGGTCCTTTAATAGGATAACATTATTATTTTGGAATTAGCTGAACAAAATATCATGAAAATCCATGCTTGGATGAAAATGTAAATGTTTAATATTTTGAGAATTTTCAGACCTTCTAGAAATAGAGCAGTTATAAAAACTTAACAGCTACATTTTGTTTACACATTTACTGGTACATATGCAGTATATTTAGCCCTATATTGATGACTTCCAATAATTTTTCTTATTTTCTTTTGCCTCCAGGATTGAACGTATAGTTTTGTTTTGTTTTTTTAGAGAAAATATAATGTTGCACTCACAAAAAGAGGACAATATCCCTAAAATAATCTCTCAGCATGCAGGCATTAATTACGCGGATCGTTTTGTTTTCCCAAGTTCTTAGAGAATACTTAAAAGGACACTGTAGGCACCCAACTACTTCAGCTCATTAAAATTGGCCCGGGTGTAGTGTCCCTTTTCAACCTAGTGCTGCAATGTATCCCTTATCTCTGGGTGGTATGTCATTGATTTCTGTGATGATAAACAACTACAACTACAGCACCAGGAATGTGAGAGTTTACCTTGTTGAAAGTTTTTTTTTTTCCCAACCTGAATTACTCTGCTACTAGGACCAACATTGATATCAGATAGATGCAGCCCGATGAACAACCATGGAGTTTTATATGTAAATATCTAGGATATAGGACATTATTGTACTCTTGTGTTTCTGGAATATCCTCTGGAACCTGATAAGTATTGTTTGAATTATGATAGTATCACGAACCTGCAAATATGAAACAGATTTGAGGGCATTTAGTAGGCAGCTACTACCCAAGGCCAAAATATTAATTCAATCCATGTTTGAAAGAAAATCAAATTTGATGTAGTCTAAAATATAAACTCAATTTCTCTGCAAATAGGACAGGAATCTGAAATGGTTATGGATCGGAAGATGATCTTTTAATAGTTCCATTTTTCTTTAATTTTGCCCAGAGCAAAACAAGATACAAAGCTCTTCAGAATAGATATACGCACTTAAGACAGTAGAAAAGGCACAGTGACCCCAGAACTACGTTAACCTTATCTTGCTAGACTGAAATTAATAAAAGCAACTGTGGTATTAGTTTTACTGATGAGATGAACTCACAATAAGAAATGGTTGTAATAATGGATAAAGAAATTAAATGCTTTAGATGGTTTCAATATGGCAAAATAAAGGTATTTGTTTAACTTATGGAATCCTAGAATAAGGATTTGAGGATTTTCTGATGTTGCTGTACTTTGAAGGCATGTACTTGTCTCATTGTGCCTGTCCACCCTCTTCCCTTACTCACCACCATGCCTGTACATACGCATACCTGTAAGAAGACAATAAAGGGTGATAATATAATCTGTA
Organism: Pelobates fuscus; assembly: GCF_036172605.1. Classification (NCBI taxonomy): domain Eukaryota; kingdom Metazoa; phylum Chordata; class Amphibia; order Anura; family Pelobatidae; genus Pelobates; species Pelobates fuscus. Next base: position 142,496,117 of record NC_086318.1, read on the forward strand.
CCCACCTCCCCCCCAGTCAAAAGCATGTTAAAAAAGGGTGTACATGCTGTGCGTAGGCACACCTTAATGCAGCAACAAATTGTTAGCACTGTCTCTTGTTTCAGTTTCTGTGGTCTTTTCTGCCAGAATATGAGTTAGCTTAATATATTTTTGAAGTAAAATAATGAGTATCTTTGTATACACCTGATCACTAGTGAAAACATTTATATAATTTATAGCAGATCTGTCCTTTTCAGATATTATTATTATTATTATGATATTTATATAGCGCCATCAAATTCTGCAGCGATTTACAATGGGTGGACGAACAGACATGTAGCTGTAACCAGACAAGTTGGACACACAGGAACAGAGGGGTTGAGGGCCCTGCTCAATGAGCTTACATGCTAGAGGGAGTGGGGTAAAATGACACAAAAAGGTAAGGATAGTATTAGACTAATGACAGTTGCAAAAGAGGAATCAGTCAGGAGCTATTAACAGTTTAATTGATACACTTTTATGAAGAAGTGGGTTTTTAACGATTTTTTGAAAGAGTGGAGACTGGGTGAGCATCTAACGGAGGAGGGAAGCGAGTTCCACAGGAACGGTGCAGCCCTCAAGAAATCTTGAAGGCGAGCATCAGAGGTGGGAGTACGGACAGAAGATAGACATAAGCTTCAGCAGATTGTAAGGGCCTAGACGGGTCATACTTGTGTATAAGGTAAGGATAGATAGGTGGGAGCAGCATTATGTAGAGATTTGAAAGCAAGAACCAGAATTTTAAATTGAGCTCTATATTTTATAGGAAGCCAATGTAGGGACTGACAGAAGGGTGGGGCATGGGAGGTGCGGGCGGACAGGAAGATGAGCCTCGCTGCCGCATTCATTATGGACTGAAACGGCGCAAGTTGGGAGCACGTAAGACCACTGAGAAGCGGATTACAGTAGTCAAGGTGAGAAAGGACAGTGGAATGGACCAACACCTTAGTCGCATCTGGCGTTAAGCAGGGGCGGATGAGCGCAATGTTTTTGAGATGGAAATTACAGGATTTGGCGATAGATGAAACATGAGGCTAGAAGGAGAGATCGGAGTCAAAGAGAACACCTAGGCAGCGAGGGAGAAAAGACCAGAATTTCAGTTTTGGTCAAGTTTAGTTTAAGGAAGTGGGCAGCCATCCAGTTAGAAATAGCAGAGAGGCAGTCAGAGACACTAGTCAAGAGAGACGGGGAGAGATCAGGAGAGGACAGGTAGATTTGCGTGTCATCTGCATAGAAATTATATTGGAAGCCAAAGGAGCTAATCAGTTTACCAAGGGAGGCAGATATAAACTTCATGAAAAACTGATCCTGACTGTGTTGGAATTTCATTGAAATATGGACTACTTTTTAAAATGTGAAGAAGAGAGAGATTTTTGCCGCTTGCTTTTTGTATCTGTGGCAGCTCGAACTTCCCGAACCAGAGTCTCTTCCTTTTGGTCTTAAATGAGAATAAATAAGAGAATGATGGGAAGCAGCGCTTGCAAAAGAGAAGGGACAAAATCCAAATATAGTGTAGTATTTTAAGGCATCAAATATGGCAAATAAAACAGATTGCACTTTCACTTTTCTGGAGCTCAAGATCTGCTCCAGATCACTGTGCCTGGATGGTACAATCCCCGTCTGAGGATATGTAGATGGTCCTGGTCTTATATGAGGAGGTGTCTTTAGGCCAGTTGTTAGCGTTGTAAGGTCAGCAGCGGTAATAGCGGTGCTCACATTTGATGTATTCTGGTATGACAGTAGATAGTGCTCCAGTGATATAAGAAAAATATATAAAAACAAAAAATAGTGCTCTCTGTAATGTTAAAATAAATAAATAAATAAAAGGAGATACACTCACAAAGGAAGAGCAAATAAGTATTGCTCAATCCTAAACAGCATAGGTGGTATGTTCCCCACCAAGGAATATGGAGTCCTCCAGGTAAAATCCTCAAGGATGCAGATAAGAAGATCCAGAAAATTATTAAATAAATTAAATAAATGATAACATCAAAAAGTATCTTAAAATATTAATAACACACTAATGCGTTTCACCTGTATAAAGGCGTTTTCAAAGTGTTACAGTGCTGAGGACCTTCACTGTTTAAATAGCTCTGAAATTCAAATAAAACGGTCAGATGATGTCATAGATCATGTGACTTAGAAATCAATGAACATAAAAACATAATATAGGAGCATAATAACATAGAGAGCAAAGTAAATATAGAAAGTCTTATCTCACAGTATTCAAATATGATTAAAATAAATTATATTTAATAAAAAATTTAAAAAAAAAAGGTAATGAAAATATGATTTAAGGCCGTTCCGAGATGGCCGCGTTGTCATAAAGACCACATAAACAAGCAGGAAAAATAGAGTGGAAGTGACAGGGGAGGGGATACTGAAATAGGAGATTCTCCTGCATGGAGAGAAAGAAGAAGGGAAGGACTACATATGAAGTATTTGGTGGAAGAAGGATAAAATAGTAGAATAATTTTAGTAGGAGAGATATAGAGACACATAAAACCAAATACAAAGATGGGATAAAACACCATCTGAAACCATTTGGAAAAGCCTTTATACAGGTGAAACGTGTTAGTGTGTTATTAATATTTTAAGATACTTTTTGATGTTATCATTTTGTTTATTAATAAAAATATATATATTTTTTTATTAATTTTCTGGACCTTTTTATCTGCATCCTTAAGGATTTTACCTGGTGGACTCCATATTCATTGGTGGGGAACATACCACCTATGCTTTTCAGGATTGAGCAATACTTATTTGCTCTTCCTTTGTGAGTAAATCTCCTTTTATTTATTTATTTATTATTTTAGCCTTACAGAGAGCGCTATTTTTTGTTTTTATATTGTTTTCTTATATTACTGGAGCACTATCTACTGGCATACCAGAATACATCAAATGTGAGCACCGCTATTGCCGCTGCTGACCTTACAACGCTAACAACTGGCCTAAAGACACCTCCTCATATAGAACCAGGACCATCTACATATCTACAGACGGGGATTGTACCGTCCAGGCGCAGTGATCTGGAGCTGATCTTGAGCTCAAGAAAAGTGTAAGTGCAATCTTTTTTTATTTGCCATATTTGATACCCTAAAATACTACACTATATTTGGGTTTTGTCCCTTCTTTTTTTCATATTGCTTCATTGGAACTAAGGACTTCAGTTGCAAGTGCTGCTTCCCGTCATTCTCTTATTTATGGACTACTTTTTGTTTATGGAAAATAATTAGGTTGGCAAAAGTTGACAAAAGGTGGAACTTTTGTTCAATCATAGCATTCGTCAAAAGTGACGGCTCTGGGATTCAGGCATGGATCTATGAACACTCCCACGGTCTCATGGGATCCTTCATAGATCTCAGTGTTGCACTCTTGTGCATTAGTGTGTGAGAGTACTGCACTAATGTGGCTCCTGGCAAATGAAGCGCCAGGAGCTGAAGAAGACCACTATAAAGACAATGTCGGCAGCCACAAGAGACAGCTTCAGGTAATTAAACCCTATGCTGGTCTTTGCAATATATGCATAAATAATATAGGAAAGTGCAGAAATGGGAGGGGGTGCTTTGTGCATTCCCCTCCCAGCTATTACCTGAAGTGGGCTGTCTTCTGTCATTGTCTTTGTACACTACTGGATATGCCGGTAGCTGAGTTGAAGAATTCACCAGTAAATTGAAAGTGTTAGTCAAAAATAGCTGAGCTGGAAAAATGTAGATAATGTATTTATCCAGCTTTACATCTATGACCTAAAATATGCAGTCTACTGTTTCTGCATGTCAAGCGAGTTTTGTTAGAATTCATTGTTTACCTTGTGTTACCTATAACACAGCACAGCAGAATACGTTGGTGATATATAAATAATTGTACATGCAATTCCCTGACGAATTCTAGACAATTTGCGAGTAAGTGTAAACCTGCCTTCTTGAGAGTTTTTTTTTATAATTTGACTTTACTTGCCTAAAAATACACTTCCCTGGTCATTTCCCCAAAATTACCAATTTACAGAATAAGTCTATATCTACTGCCAAGCATGGAATTTAAGGATATAACAGCATTATCAATTTTGACCATGACTAATAACCTTTTAGCAAATAAGACAGTTTCTCAGAAGGAGATATTTTTTAAATTGTATATAAAAAGATGATTTATTTATAAATATGTATAAATATGTATTAGTAAATTACTAAAATCGATTTAAAGAATAAAATATAGTCCAAGAAATGTACAGATTTGAAAGTGCCAATTCACTACAGAAGGTAGTACGTAGCACGTTTCGTATTTTGTGACATATAATTTGATGTTTCGCCTTATGTAATCACGACTTGTTAATTTGTGCAGCGTTTAGGAAAAATGACTCAAAATTATTACATTATTTGATTTAACCGGTTAATAATAAACACCTCCCTATTAATACAAAGAAAATCAGTTTGAACTAGAGTGCTCAATATTCAGACATATAACAGAAACGCAACATGTCAGACCTTAAATGTAATCAATGGTCAAGATATCATATTCAGTCCTGTCCTTTAATAATAATAATAATAATAATAAGATGACGGAGAAGGCAGTGCTAGGTGACAGCCCTCTGGGTTTGAATTAAGGAGAGAAAAGCCCCAACTCACAAGGGTTTCCAGCTTGAGCAGTCAGGGGACAGATAGAATGTGAACTGCAGTTCCCTTGGTCTGCCGGTGAGAATTTCTCATCCAAACCTCGATCACGTAGGATTGCGTAGAGAGGAGAGATAGGGGAGACAGGAAGAATGAGAGGCAGGGGGAAGCTGCAATGTAGCCAGCTCTGAAGGAGCTTCCCATGCAGCAGCCCCCTGCATAGCTCTAGTGGCTGCCTTTCCTTCCGAGTGACTGATCCAGGCTAGGAGCCCCCTCCCCAGGCCCTCCACACCCCTCCCTCCATCCGCAGCACCTGCACATCTTTACACCATGAGTGGCTTCTCTGACTCCTGTGCTGCCATGCTGGCTACCTCACTCACTTTACTGTGCTCCTCTCATTTCTAGAGGCATGCTCAGCTCACATGGGATGTCAGAGTTGGGGGATCTGATCCTTACTGGATGGGGTGTACGCTGATTTATTTAAGGTGGCTGAGAAGGAGAAAGCATCCTGCACAGGGGCATTAAGAGAGGATTGGTGTGTTTTCTCTTAAACCTGTGGAGAAGTTATCCCAGAGCTACTTGGGACCTCCCCTGCTCCCTGGGGACCATTTCCTCACTCCCTCTTTGCCAGTTGTGTGTTAGTGTGTGTTCACATTGTGACAAGCTGCCACACACTGAGTGATGGATTGCTGGTGGCATGGGGAAGGTCTCCATGTGGTTATTGCATGCCAGTGATGTTGGGATGTCTGAGCCCTCCTGGAATTTGTGACACACTTACAGGACCTGTCAGCAGGATGACTAGGGATGCATCATGCCTGGCTGTGGGCTGTGCAATAATAATAATACTACTAATATCCCAGCAGCACACTGCCTGGTGTGTATAAGTGGAGCACACAGTGACCTGTTTCTTATGGGATCTTCCAGGATGCGGCTGCAGGATTCCATTTAGAGCTGGCTGGCTGATACATTGTATATTCTGTGACCTGTTGGGGCTGAAGTCCCAGCACTTCCTCCCTCCCCATTAGCCCAGATGCAGCATTACTAAAGAGGACACACCGTGAGCCAGGTTACCTGGGGATTCCAGAAGCTATGGAGAACTCCTGATCCTGCAGAGCTTTTTCTTTTTGGATACAGTTTGGACAATGGATAGAAGAACTACCTGGGATTGTGACAGTGACACCTAGAACCTGCACCCCATCCTCTAGCTGGGTTTATTAAGGAGGGGGCACGCTGGGGCTGGCTGTTTTGACTTATTCACACACAGACTGGCAGCTTGTTCTCTATTAGCAGAGGGCTTGCAGGTAATCGGAGCTTCACTGGCTCAGTGATAGCAGTCTAGGGGGCCCTAGGAGGGGCCCTGTAGGAGCCATGGCTGCGGCGATAGCCAGCTCACTGATTCGGCAGAAGAGGCAAGCGAGAGAGTCCAACAGTGACCGAGTGTGCACCTCCAAGCGCCGGACCAGCCCCAGCAAGGACGGACGCTCGCTGTGTGAGAGGCATGTGCTGGGGGTGTTCAGTAAAGTCAGGTTCTGCAGTGGAAGAAAGAGGCCGGTCAGGAGAAAACCAGGTAAGTGCATCTCAAACACCAACCTCCAGTGTTCTGGACTTAACTCAGCATCCATTCTAAGGACTCACCGCCAATCATCATACACCCACACTTACTTGGTCCTCGAAAGTGATAGCCCCCCTCATTTGTAATGTGTCATAATGTTAAGTGTATGATATTGCTCCTCATGATGTATGTTTAATATCGCCCCCTCATGTTAAGTGTATGACATTGCCCTTCACGAAACGTTTTGATATCGCCCCTCATGTTCAGCGTATGATATTGCCCCTCGTGATGTGTGTTTAATATCGCCCCCTCGTGTTCAGTGTATGATATTGCCCCTTGTGATGTGTGTTTACTGTTGCCCCTCGTGTTCAGTGTATGATATTGCCCCTCGTGATGTGTGTTTTAATATTGCCCCCCTCGTGTTCAGTGTATGATATTGCCCCTCGTGATGTGTGTTTACTGTTGCCCCTCGTGTTCAGTGTATGATATTGCCCCTCGTGATGTGTGTTTACTGTTGCCCCCTCGTGTTCAGTGTATGATATTGCCCCTCGTGATGAGTGTTTTAATATTGCCCCCTCGTGTTCAGTGTATATTTCCCCTAGTGATGTGTGTGTTTACTATTGACCCCTCATGCTATGTATGTGATATTACCCCTCATGGTGTATGTTTAATATTGTCACTCATGCTAAGTGTGCTATATTGCCCCTCACGATAAATGTTTCATATTGCTCCTCATAGTATGTTTGATATTGCCCTGCGTGATGTGGGTTTAATGTTGCCCCCTCATGGTAAGTATGTAATAGTGCTCCTGTCATGCTAAAATGTGTTACTTGTGGGACTTCTTGGGGACTTTACACACTGTGAGAGGAGGCATGTTCAGTAAGGTGCACAGAGGGCAATAAATCAGCTATGCGTGTCTCTCCAGCACTTGAAAAAAAATTGAAGTTTTATTTTCCTTTGTAATCGTCAAGCAATACGTTTAGTTATCTAAAACCAGATAACCAAATGTCTGCTCCCTTTTCCTGTTTTCTATTCTTTGCTTGGCCATAAAACGTTTCTTACCCTCGTGGATTTTAACTATATAACGTACATTTAATAACTTTCAGTTCCACTGCAATTATCACTTTTTACTAACCACTAGGGATAACATAAATTATACCTATTTTCAGTTTTCTGTGGAACTAAAAGGATAAATATAAAGTGACTTGTAAGTTGCACTTGAACTGCTAATATACTGACCATGTGTGTTATTTATAAACAATATATATTGACAGGGAATAGGCAACAGTGAGCCATGTATTATTAAATAATGCAATTGAGGGGCCGCAGAGACATAATAGTAAACCACAAGACTAGAGGTCGAGTGGGATTATAAATGATTCCAGAACACCAGTATCTTTTATATTGCATAATATGTTTACTTCAGTATAGTGTAGGGGTTAAGTGTTGTGTTATGTGTGTATATATAAGTACAATGTTTACATCATATGTGCATTTATGTGTATTATGTTTTTTGTGTTTAACACCTATATTTTTAACCTTTTGTTTGATATATACACTAAAAACTAAGTCAATAAATATTAAATTCTAAAAAACAAAACAGCAGTTAATTGATGATATATGTATATTGTGTGTATATAACATAATGGTGCTCTGTGTATTATGGGAAAATAACAAAATAATGGCATCAAGGGATTCTGGATACATCATAATAAATCGCAAGATAGAATGTCTAGCACCACAAAATGACATTATTTTTCCAAACACACTCTTTTCAATTATACGTCTTTAATATAACACAGTTTTCGATTCGGGTTAGTGTTAAGATAATGTAACGGTTGACAATTTGTGTAAGGATAGTATAGGGTTTAACGGTTAGCATTATTACAGTGTCGGGGTTAATGGTTATCATAAGGGTTAACAATAGATTTTAATAATAGATTATCATCTGTTCATCTACCTACTTTCAATAGATTTTAGTAATACCGGTAGTTCATAATCCGTTCGTTTATCTATCTATCTATCTTAGACAAAATTCAAAATTTTGCGCAAATACGTTTCCTTCTAGGTTATGTAATGCCAGTTTTGTTTATATGTATACACATATCCATTGTATACACTGATTGCACATATGTCTAGGTGTGCTAATTGGGTCATAGGACAAAGCATAATGCAAAATTATTGATAACACTTCTCAAAAATATGTGTAGAAGCAGTACTTGTAATCTATACACCTGTCCATTCCAAGTATAAAGTTACAGGTATAGATTAATGTGCTTACCAGGTAATAGGACTGCAAGTAATGTAAAACTTCAGGCACAACATCTCAACAGTAACATTGTGTGGAGATTAGCTAGCAACAAAATGCCACAAGTGCCTATGGGACCCAGGTAGGTGTTACAAATGGTTTGCCCCCTTAATGTGGCACAGTGCCTGAGGATGAACTTGTGCATGTCAAGAGAATGTTTCATTTTTCTGAAAATACATTTTTTCTCGAAAAGGCTATATTTCAGCCATATGGCTTGGCAGAATTTCTGGAACAAAAAAACTGATTCAGGGATTTCTTTTTTTTTTTTATCAAAAGGGTGCCTAAATTGGCTTATGTACTGCAAAATATATTTATAATGTACATATTTTCATGCTATTTTGTTCACAGATAAGTCAGAAAAGGTAACCAATAAAGGGAAAAACAACATGAGCAGTAGAATCAAGTGAATATGTAAATATAGAAAATGCTCCCTTTTTTCACTCTCTTGCTCACTTGATCTCTGAATAAAATCAACATTTAGTGACTTTCCCTTAGTCCCTCAAGCCTCTTTTTTTCTAACAATCAATTCTTAGTTTGCTACTGGCGCAATTCAGAGTCATAAGTCAAAATGAACGTGGGTAACCATTGTGCATTTTGTTTGTTTTGTAATTCGGCGATATTTTGCCTCATGGTCAGGAATTCCATTGATTAGTCCAAATGCAGATAACTTCCACTTTGGAGCGAAGCAAATATCCGAGTCTACCAGGGGATTCCTGGCACCATAACCACTACAGAATCCCAAATATGGAATAATTTTGCATTTGCATCTGTACAAAACCATGCATTCCTTAAATGAGAAGGATATTTAAGTTTGATGCAGGATTTTTAAACTCTCATTAATTATGATATATACTTATGTCATTGGAACCTTTAAGAATATTCCAAGCATCATAACCACTACACCCCACGGTAGTGATTTTGGTTCTATGAGTGCCCTGATGCTGTCCCGAGCAAGCTGTCAAGCCATTTTGGCTGCATTATCTGAATTAAGTATAGTTGATGTAGAAATGGTCATTGGATGAGAGCACTCAGATGACTTCAGCTCAGCTAATGATCATGTTCTCTCATAGCCTTGCTTTATATAGAGTAATCCAAAATCTTCTGCTGCACTCACGCTAAAACCGTTTGACTCCTGGCACCATAAGCACTATGGACTGTAGTAGTTATGCTGCTTGGACTTTTCTTTTAAACAAACTTTAACTTAATGTAGTGGTTCTGGTGTGTAGATTATGCCTCTGCAGTGTCACTGCTCAATTCTTTGATTCTTTGTCATCAAAGAGTAAAATTACCTTGTTTATATAGCCCTAACCATACCACCCCTGACTGTAACTCACACAGCCCCCTACACACTTTCCAAAAAATAGTACACATTTTGTTTTACTTCCTTTATTGTACAGTGTGTTTAATTTAGAATTTTTAGTACTATATATTTTAGCATTTCCTGGCTAATCATGGCAGCATATACACATGGGTTAGCTCCTCCCCTACAGCCGATAGGACAGGTAAACCACCAAGGTTTTAAAAGGAGGCTCCATCCCTAAGGTCCTCAGTCTTTTTTCCTGTCCTACAGCCCTTAGGACGTGAGCAATTTGTTCCCTTTACTTACGGACATGTATGGTTTTTTTTAATCTTCATTACTTTATTTGCCTGTTTTACTGTAGTACATGATGCAGTTGTGCTTTTGCTATGTGATATCTTTAAACTAGTACATTATACAGCTGTACCTTATTTTTAAGATTGTGGTACATTTTGCGGTTGTGCTTTTGCTAGGAAGCATTTAAGCTGTGTGGCATTTAAAACTGTTTCATTTAAATTTGCATTTAATACTGTTGCATGTAATACCGCAAGTCATTGGAAACTGCAGTACATTTGGAAAACTGCAGTGCATTGGAAAACTGCAGTGCATTTGAAGACTGATTTATTTTAAAAACTGTGATACATTTTGGAAACTGTTACCTTTTATACCTTGAGGCCTTTAGACTGTGGTGCCTTTAAACTTTTACTTTTTGCACGTTTTCGCCTTTTAAACTTCCTTCCAGGCACTTTTGTTATCTATTTTGCTTCCCCTCGGTCCCAGTGATTTGTTCCCGGTTCCCTGGGTGTTTAGGGGCCATTTAGGCTTCAGACAGAGTCCTCCCTGGTCTCTACACAGCAAACACACTCGGAATAGGCCCACATGTGTGCAGTTTGTGCCTTATTGGGCCTAATACAGATTGTGGGAATACAAGTTGTGGCAGCCATCTTGGATAAGGGCAATTGCCAGAAAGTGCCTAAAATAAAGGGAAAATTACAGTAAACATACCACACTTATTTGGTAAGTATTTGCAGGGTCTCCAGACATGGATAAGTGCTGTCTTCAGCCTGTTTTAAAGCTGTTTTAACAGTGCACATTTTTTCTTAATACTTTACCACAGGTAATATTTAGTTATTATTATTTGTCAGGTGTCTGATTCTTCACCAGGATCTGGTTATGAGGAGAAAACAGTGGAAGGAATCGGTTATGCACTGACTTCCTCCAGAAGGTTGTCGCTTCAGCATGACCTATCACTGTGTGGCCACATGACATGGGGGCTGGGCTTAAAAAGTAAGTTCCAGAGGCCTTAGGGGTAAGAAAAGAGGCCAAGATTTACCCTGTGGAGGAAGTTATTTCCAACCCCAGAACTACACCACCTAAGTTGCACACTTATGGATCATAGGTGGACGCAGACCTGTCCAAAATTTTACGCCTACCATTGCAGGAGGCCAGCCAGCTGTGACTTCCACTGCTGTTTCTACAAACATGAAATATGTGATTAAAGATCTAAAGGCTACTATGGAGAGAGATATTAAAAGCCAAGATTGAAGAGGCAGTCTGAGGTTACTACTGACCTCTTCACAGAAACTTCCCTAGATGTAACTAGGATTTTCTCTGGATCAAATGGCTTTATCTATATCAGCTAAGAAAGCATTATGGTTCTGTTTCTGGGATGATGACTCATCCTCAAAGTCTGCCCTCTACACCATTCTATTTGAAGGGGTTGTGCTGTTTGGGAAAACTTTGGATAATTCCATTGCAAAGGCGAATGAGGGCTGCAAGATATTGGTACCTTAGGATGGAAGTTCCAAGGATCCCAGCTGCTCATAGTCTTACCGGAGAACCTCCAGTGACCAGTTTTTCTGAGATACATGGAGCTACTGGCCCTGCAGGGTATAGTACAGAGGTAACTGATGGCAGTTGGTAAAACCAACTGGTTCAAGGTTCTAATGGAGCTATAAAGCAGTTGTTTTGCTCTTCAGCAATGAACATATCTCCTACAGTACTAGGAGCCTCATTTTTCTGATCACACATACCTGGGCCCGTCATACTCTGGAGGCTTGAGTGGTATCCATGGTCCAGATTGATATAGACTGGAGTTTTTTTTTTTCTTAACGGGCACAGGAGTCTCCATACCAACAGGAGTATTAAGACCAATGAATCAAAAGGTAAAGCACTGAAGGAAGAAGCCTTCTGGACGAAGTGGTGATTTTTTTTTTTTAGGTCCCAGAACAAGAGCAGTTCCAGGGACCAGTTTCGCCTCTCTTCTGGTGCCAAGAGGAAAAGCACATGAAAGCCTACACTGGACATAAGAGGGGCCAACAAGAGGCTGAATGTCAGAGTCTTCGGGATGGAGTCAATCAGATCCATATCTCAAGAAATCTGGAAGGATAATTTCCTTACCTCTATATATCTCAAGGATGCTTACTTTCAGTCCAATCTGCAGAGATCTTCGGCATTAGCTCAGAAGAGAACTTCCATGTTAGTGCCCTACCATTTGGCCTCAATGCGGCCCCAAGAATCTTTATATGTGCTTATAGTGTTATTGAGAGTCCAGAACTCCACCTGGTTCCATTATCTGGAGGATCTACTTCTGATAGCCTTAGACCCTCCGAAGGCAGGCACACAGAGGTATATAGTTCTTTTATAACTCCTAAAGTTTGGCTGCTTGATGAATATCAAGAAAAGACCTGCTCAGTGGTTGACATTCCAGAGTGGAAAATTCTATGCTCTGCTTTCCCTATCTTGGGAACAGTTCCACAGATTGTGAAGGTTTTCTCTCCCATTTTCTTCATTTCTGCTTGGTAACAGCAAGAAAATAGATGCAACTACTAGGAATCCTGGCTTCCACCAGCAGACTTGTCAGATGGGCCCAATGGCATCTCTGGATTCCTTACAGATCCTTCCTATCTTGGTCTAACAAGAGAAAGATTATTGGAGCCAGCCACTTACTACGTCCCCATCAGTGGAGTTACACCTTACCCTGGCAGCTGAAAGAGGGATTAGATCTCTGAGTTTCCAGTGAACAGAACCTCATTGGTCAATTATTAGCTCGAATTCCAGTTTTTATAAGATTGGTTGCACAGTGTTTGGACCATGTTGCACAATATTTCCATTCATTTGTTTGGAATTAAGAGTCATTTTCAAGGCTCTTCTTCACTTCAGAGGCTTGCTGAAGAATGAGTGGGTCCAAATTTGCTCAAATATCAATGCAACTGTATCCTATATCTACCAAGATGGGTCTCAGATACGTATTGATGGAATTCCAGCCCATAATGATCAGGGCACAGAAGAACAACCAGTGGCTCAGAATGGCTGTTTGCTGGAGCCGAATAACTGTGGACAAGATGGATTGGCAACCATGTCCTGACGTATCCTCGGGGTTGACGCAGATTGCCTGATACCCTACATAGATCTGATGGCCATTTCTTGGAACTACCAGGTCCAGAAGTATTTTTTACATTCTAGGACCAGAATGATCAGGTTCAGGATACACTGACTCATATTTAGAATTTTAGTCTGATGTACATATTTTCCTGTTTTTGACTTTCCTAAAAAGGCAATGCAAGAGGTGACAGTGGAAGACCGTGTCGACTCTAATTCCTATGATGAATAAGATGATTCTGGAACCTCCAAGGGAAATTCCAGTACGTCCAGACCTATTACAAGGCCCCATGACACACCAGGATCCTCAAGTTCTGGTGTTGATGCGGGAGTCCATATTAGTATAGGCATCCCTGAAACGGTCATTATAATCCTATACAGGATTTACTAAGCTTGACATGCTTTTGTCTGTTGGAATTACTCCTCGTTCAGGCCTTGAAAGGTTCTGTGTTATAACACTCTAGAGGAGCACTTTGCTTCATATAGGCATTGGTTGAAATCATGCCTCCACTGAGTGTGGTAAAGCCAATATGTGACGTACCACTGGTCCTGACTGAACCATTATTCGAACCTCTAGAAGAAGCTTCCATGGTTGTAGCACAGAAAGTGCTGGTGGCTGGTACCCCATCAAGGAAAATGGGTGAACTCCAGGCTTGATCCTGTGAACCCCCTTTCACTACTTTTCAACAGATATGGTCGTCTTGCATTTGGCACCTGAAGATCCTCCCTATGGTGCTTAGCTATGTCATTCTCTACCTGTACTGAAGGGTACCGATTGAGCGTTGATGCCCCTGGTGCTTTTCTTCATGTAAGCAACAATTGAACTCAAGCCTCCGCTGAGGGCGTTGAAACCAATATGTGACCTACCACTGGTCTCACAGACTCTGACTGAACTTCTAGCACGAGCTTCCATGATGTTAGCCCAGACATTGCTGTTGCTGGTGACTGGTACCTCAGCAAGATGAATGTGTGCACTTAGCTGCACTTTGCGTCATATAGGCATTGATTGAAATCATGCCTCCACTGAGTGTGGTGAAGCCAATATGTGACGTACCACTGATCTCACGGGCCCTGACTGAACCATTATTCGAACCTCTAGAAGGAGCTTCCATAGTGGTAGCACAGAAAGTGCTGGTGGCTGGTACCCTAGCAAGGAAAATGGGTGAACTCCAGGCTTGATCCTGTGTACCCCCATTCACTGAATTTCAACAGGATATGGTTGTCTTGCATGTAGCACCAGAGATCCTGCCTAAAGTGAGAGCCTTTCAATGCCATTCTCTACCTGTACCAAAGAATTTGGGGCATTCTCCACTAGTGCAGTTACAGCATTTCGTGGGCTTCCATGGCAACGGTCTCTGCTGAAACTTTGTAAAGTTGGCATTTGGACCTCTTTGAACTAGTCTGTCCTGCATTACATATTGGACATTGAAGCAATTAATGAGGCACAATTTGGACATCACGTCCGTTCTCTACCTGTGCTGGAGGGTATCAGGGCACTCTCCTCTCATGCTGTTGCAGCATCATGGGTTGCCATGGCAATGGTTTCTGCTGACACTTTTTGTAAGCTAGCATTTGAACCTCTTTAGACACGTTTGTCTGGCATTTCAGACTGTTCGTTAAAACAGTCTATGATGCACAATTTGGTACTCAAGTACTTAACTCCGTTCATTCTTCTATCTATGTTGAATTATTCTGATTATTTGTTTGGCTATTCTGTCCCTCCCTTTGTAAGCTTGGGTATTCCCCATGTGTATATGCTGCCATGATTAGCCAGGAAAGTGGAAAATGTATTCATACTTACCGTAATTTTCTTTTCCTGGCTATTATTCATGGCAGTATATACTTCCCACCCATTAATCTCTCTATTTATGTACTGTAGAGCTTGTAAACTGACTGAGGACCTTAGGGATGGAGCCTCCTTTTAAAACCTTGGTGGTTTTCCTGTCCTATCGGCTGTAGGGGAGGCGCTAACCCATGTGTATATGCTGCCATGAATAATAGCCAGGAAAAGAAAATTACGGTAGTAGTATGAATGAATTTTCTACTTTCTTATCTCCTGTTTTGTTAAATGCCTGTTAGAGCATACAGCAGCCTCCTGCTTGTAATTCAAGTTCAAGTAACAGAGCAGAAGAGATAAGGATTTCCAAATTAAAAACATAGTGCCGTAAAAATTAGACCTTTTTTCCCCCTGTTGCTGTGTGAGTCACAACCAGGTGAGGTATGGCTAGGGCTGCATAAACAAGATGAATTAACTCATAAATGACAGAGAATTGAGCAGTTAGACTGCATGGGTATGATATATATATATATACAAAAACCAATACATTAAGCGACTGGTTTCCAAACATTTTAGGTTCAAGGTGCCCTTTAGATTTTAATATTTTTCCAATGTGCCCCAAGTCAAAATATCTAGGTTGTATATCTGTACAGCGCTGTGGCATTTACTGGCGCTATAGTGTAATGTACAATGTTGGTGTTTGAAGGGGTGCTTGCATATAGTTTTGGTGTTTTAAAACAGGGGTATGTTTGTATGTAATGTTTACGTTTGAACGTAATGTTCACTTTTAAATGTGGATATACATTTGTGTGAAGTATTTGTGTTTGAGTGAAGGGGTGCGTTTGTATATCCATTTGGCGTTTGAATGCAGGGGTGTTTTTGTATGTAGTATTTGTCTTATATGGCAGGAGTGTGTTTGTATGTTTTGCTGGTGTTTGACTGATTGAATGTATGCACATACACTACCACATACATACATACTTACACAGATATGCATACACACAAATTCATATAGACACCGACACATACACACACATTGACACATACACACACCTTAACACACGCATACACCAACATATACACACGCACCCTGACACACACAAATATTGATACATACACACAACATGATACAGATACACAAACTGTCATAAAAATACACATTCTGACACACTGATGCACATACACAGATGCATATCCTGACACCGAACACACACACAGACACAGAAGCACACTGACATATACACACAAACACAGGAGATACACACACACACACACACACACACACTCATACACACACAAGTGATATATTTAATATCTCCAGCCACCCTGCTGTGTGCTTGCCTTATGTGTCCAGGAGGGTGGCTCAGAGTCCTGGTCCTGCTGCTGCTGGTGGGAGTCAGGGGTCTGGAGCAACTCTGGAGTACTCCTCTCCCCTCATGCTGCAACTGCCTCCTCTCCCTCCCTTGCTATCTCCCTGCTAGAAGCTGGGAGGAAGTGACGTTTTAAAGTACACATAAGATAAAAAAGTGTTAGTTCTTCTTTATCTGTATAATAAAGATGTAGCGACAACACAATCGAGTTCAGTCCTGGCATGACCAGGGCACACAATGGAAATGAAGAGTAGAGCAGAAACATTGTTTTGGTTTCTCCTTTTTATGACTGATAAGGAGTCAAGATTGAGGCAGTTCCAGGGCAGAGGTAAATGCAGCAGTGCGGATCACTATAGTGATAAGCAAATTTAATATCAAGAACCGTTGGGTATGTCCGCTAACCCTAAGTGACAGATGTTGGTGTTCACCATGAATATTGTTGTAGCTATGCTAGCATTTTATGAGTTTCCAGCCTTTGAGAGTCTGAATATTAAGTCCTCTTGCCATTCCCCATTGCCCTAATATTGCATAGTTATGAATGCTATTGAGTTAAAGGGCCATATGACTGAGAAGTTTTTTGAATGGGGTCGTCTGTTATTGAGTACTTATAAAATGTCCACATGTGGAATCAATTTAATAAATGTAACTGTTACATAGTATTTTTTTATTTTTTTTTATTTGAAGATATATACCTAAAAATTGAATACTTGTAGCTAAATATGCATCTGGGCAAATAAATATACGTACATAAAATTACTACCAATCTAAAGAGAGTCGTTGTGCCTTTCTATGTAAAGAGACACTTTGTTAAGGTTAGTCTAAAAAAATGAGTAGTATCAGATCTTTGCATGCAATAAGAGTTAATTGAGTTCGTTTAATTTGGCCAAAATTCACTACATTTGCTAACTGCTGAATTCAAGAAAGGAATAGAGTAAACAAATAGCCCAAATGAATCTCAATGGGAAGCAAATGGCTCAGAAGTTACTAAGGAATTAATTACTGAACTATTCCCAAATGATCATCCTTAAATAAATAAATAAATAAATAGGCCCTCTGAGCTGCTTGCTGGTCCAGCATGAAATATTTTTTTCTTTCCTTTTTTTTTTCTTCACAATGGCACTGTGAATTTTGTTAGCACGCAGTATCAATTGCATTTTTATAAACAAAACTATTTGGTAGTGGTGTTCAACATAGTATCCATATGTTAAGTATAGGTTTGTGGGATATGCACAGTACTCCCAATCAGGGCCGGTGCAATGTTTTTTGCCACCCTAGGCAAAGATCCGCCCCTAAGATCTCATGTCACTCACTCACTGACAGACACAGACTGGCAGACACACACACACTCACTGACAGACATACACACACACACAGAAATTCACTGACAAAAAGGCAGTCACTGACAGACATACACTCACTCACTGACAGACATACACTCACTCACTGACAGACATACCACTCACTGACATACATACACTCACTGACAGACACACACCTGCAGACACACCTGCAGACACACACTGACAGACATACACTCAC
Source organism: Pelobates fuscus (assembly GCF_036172605.1). Classification (NCBI taxonomy): domain Eukaryota; kingdom Metazoa; phylum Chordata; class Amphibia; order Anura; family Pelobatidae; genus Pelobates; species Pelobates fuscus. The sequence goes on from NC_086318.1 coordinate 142,513,966, forward strand.
TGACAGACACAGACGGACACTCGGTGACAGTCAAACACTCACACACTCGCTGACAGACACACACACAGGCAGACACTCACTGATATACATACAGTCACTCACTGATACACACACACACTCACTGACAGTCAAACACTCACTAACACACAGACTCAGACATCCAGCCTTCCTACCTCAGTGGGGTCCAGTGTGGGGCAGCTCCTGACTCCTCTAGTGCGCTGTTTAGTATGCCGGAGCCGGAATGACATCATAGTCTGGCTCCCGACATCACAGAGGGCGCGCAAGGGAGGAGTGGGGAGCTGCAAGAAGAGCCTTCCTTGCCGCTGCCTGCCTCCTCTCCTCCAGAATTTATCTGCAGAGCAGGCACCTGCCATCAAGGTATGCAGGTGCCTGCTCTGCCATACTGATGGACAGCTTCGGGGGTGACCTTAGCTTGCCAAATGGCCATCTTCTGGGCCCCCTGTGACAGGGCTCCTCCCGGCACCCCCATGTTCGGGCGCCAGGAGGATCGTCCGCTCGCCCCCAGTGCTACTGCCCAGGACAGGGGGAGCTCACCTGGAAATATCCCAGTGGGCGCTCCCAGCAGGCTGGCGTCCTAGGCGAATGCCTAGTTCGCCTAACGGTTGCGCCAGCCCTGCTCCCAATAATAACTTGATAATAGTTAATTGGCACCAGAAGAACCTGCAGATTGCCATAAAACAATGGATAAGATTGAGTCAAAAGTTAATTAAAATAATTTACAAACTCAAAGTATATTTTCGGAAGATGTATAAAATGTTGATGTGCCAATAGTGTAGAAATGATTTGATCTGTACATATATAACTATTACTGCTGGCAGGGGCAGCCAGACTACACTGTGCCCTTTGGAATAGATTTGTAATAAATGGAGTCAAGGTTGGGTGAATGTCACTAGTCAGCTCACCATAACAATCACAGAAACTTTCAAACTGGTAATCACCGATAAGAAGAGCAGAGGGTTAATAACTTCCATTACAGCAACATATAAATGCTGCTGTGCAATGTTTTAGCCAGAAGGACAGGGAACATAACATTTGCAAAAACTACCATGAAAGAACGCTATCACAGATGGGCTTACACCCTTAACCAAATTGTATTGCAGGAATATTTAACTACCTTTTAGGAACAAGGATATTAAGTTAAGTTTTGTTCTGGTTTTAAATGTTAGTGTCCTGTTGGCTTCAACAGAAAAGTTGTCACAGCAATAAATTAGTGCTATTGTAATAGCAATACTTTCTTTCCACAGACATTCATATTACGTAAATTATAAAATATAATGTAATTTTCAATATATCTTTATGTCGATCACATTTTTTTTTAAAGAAACACTTTAGCATCAGGAACACAAACATGTATTCCTGACCCTATAGTGTTAAAAACACCCTCTAGCCACACTACCCTCCCTCCCCCCATACCCACCTAAATATAGTGAAATCTTACCTTTTTTCCAGTCTGCTGTTGCTGGCTCTGTCCCTTATCTGCCTGTTTGGCTGACATAATCAGATGCGGTGTTCTGAGCCAATCACCATGCTTTCCTATAGGAAAGCATTAGATTGGCTGAGCATGTTAAGGAGGCAAATCAGTGGCCGAGCCAACACAAGCCAAACCCAGCCCCGGCCAATCAGCATTTCCACATAGAGATGCACTGAATCAATGCATCTCTATGAGCAAAGTTTAGTGTCTATATGCAGAGGGTGGAGACAGAGTGTCTCGCTGTGCAGCACCGACTCAGGAAGTACCTCTAGTAGCCATATTAGGAGTGGCCAATGGATGTATCTCTAGGCTGTAATCTAAATACTGAATTTTCCATGACAAAAGTGTTTACAGCAAAAAACCTAAAGGGAATGATTATTATTATTATTATTATTTATATAGCGACAATAAAATTCAGCCGTGCTGTACAATGGGATTATAGTCACCAGAACAAATACAATAAGATGTAGTAGTTCTGGTGACTGTAGTATTCTTCTACTTTGAGGAACTTAATGTAACAGTACTGTTACAAAATCAGTGCACAATTATTAAAAAAGTTTTTCCACCTTATTTTATTTATAAGGGATTATATATGATTTAAGTCAGACACAAAAAAAAACCAAATAGGACCATTCCATTTCCTATCACACTGTTCCATTTATTCCCACCGTATAATAGACAGTCTCTTTGCCTCAGTAATTAAAGAGTGAGGGTCAGAGAAAAATATCTACAGCAATATTATGATTTAAGCAGGCTGCAAAAGCAACCCATGTGGCACTATCGTATCCACATGCCTGATTTTCCATAGACCGCTACATTAAAAAAACAGCATTTTACATAAGTGCTGGCAGGAGGGGAATCTTTATTCCCAAACATACAAGCAGATTTATTATAAATACATTTTAGCAAGGAATTTGACATATTGTTAGATGAGAGGTGTTAAAATGTTCAAGGTCTGGAAATCATAAAAGAAAAGCAATGATACAATAAGGGAGAGACTGATATTTTCCCAAAGAGCATAGATCCTATCAGTACTACTGTTTATAGTGTAAAAGTGATATTAGTGCTTATTTGCAAGCAATGATAAACATCCGCAACCAGACATAATTGCTAATAATGTCTGCAGTTGTGTTATAAAGGAAATATAAATGTAATAATTTACTTTCAATGACATCAGGTTTCCTTGGTTCTTGATTTTTAATTTTTTCAATTTTTTTAATTTTATCAAATGCTCTAATCGGTTTAATAAGCGTTGTGAATTGCTTTCTAGTTAGTGTTTCAGTGAATTGTAACTATTACTTCAAATGTCTTCTCTTGGATTGCTTAGTGAGACATAAATGGTACTTTTTTGCTTAAAATATGATCAAATCTTAAAGAGACAATGATCTCTACAAATTAGTTGTTATTCCCCCCATATATTTGCATACAATTCAGATGTTTGATCAGAACTCCCATCACTCCCATAAGACTGGCGGTGTTGGAATTTGTAATCCAGCTGCACATGCAGAGTCCCAGGTTTGCTGCATATTGTCTTTGTACAGATTTGAACATGTTTAAGCAAGCATAGTTGTAGTGGTCTTGCATGGATACCCACAGTCTAACGGTAACGTCATTTCACCACCAGATTGTATGTCCTCTGCAGATAGTAAATGATTGTAGGTTATCACTGGAAGCAATATGTGATTTTTTAAAATGTTTGCTTTTTTATTTTTAGGGTTAGCATTTTTTAAAGTTTATTTAAAGAGACACTCCAGAACTCTGAGGGACTTCAATTGCTGAAGTGCTTTATGTGTGAAGAATGATCTTTCTTCAATAGTAATTGTCACTTTCATAAAGTAACCTTGTTAAATGCACTCATATTTTCTATGGGGGTATATCTACTAAACAGTAATTTTTATTTTATTTGGGCAGTAGTGTTACTGCAATGTAAAAAAAAAAAATCATTGCTTACGAAAATTGTTGACTGTATGCATATAGTGTTAATTACAACAACAATAAAGCTCAGCTTTATACTGAATACAGAATTTGTCTACCTGTGGAGTGAGTTTCCTCTTTGGTGGCATCTGATGTTGTGCCACCACCAATATCTGTCTCATCTTCCCATGCACACAATGCTATCACTGTAAAGTAGGAAATAAAGCCAGAACAATAAATAAAGAGAGACATTCTAATTTCTTGGTATTTCCTTAAGAGAATGAGAAATACTCTGAATAGATATAAGTGGTCACATAATAAAATATTCACAATTTGTTGCTCATGATATGCTAGAAAACTAGAGAAATCGAAATCTGCATTTCAGTTTCAGTGATTTTAAAATTGAAAGGTTGAAAATATTAGAGCTGTGTAGATTGTTAATTAAGAAACACAAACACAATCAAGAATGAAATAACAGTGCAATACGGGCCCATATAGCCAAGATTACATTTAACATGTCTTTATATAAACTAGTGTAATGTGAATTCCCTGTCTGCTCCCGAAATCTTACACATCTACTCAGTGGAAAACATCTGAAGTTTGCACATTTGCTCTTATATTAAATGGACAAAGAGGCACAGCTTCATTTTTGGGATGTGAGTGAGGGTGTGAAAAGGGGTGGAGCTGTTCTGAGAACTTGTAGGTGGCTTACTAATAATAATTTATACAACTAAAATGTAATTTAAAACATGAACAATTTATCTTATTTACAGACTGATTTCTGAAAACATTAATTTTAGTTTAAAGACACATTACTGTGAGTATTATTGCTCTTGAGCTCCTAGAAAAGCAGGACAGAGGGATTTGTGACAAAATAGGGATTGGCCCATAAATAGGGACACTTGGGATGTATGTTATTGCCCCTCTCATGCACACATCACCCTTCACAACCCCCCCCCCTTCACATACACTGCCACCATCACACACACACACACACACTGGACCTCTCACACACAAATGCACACACTGCACCCTTCACACACACACACACACACTGCACCCTTCACACACATACAACACCACTTATACACATACTGCCCCCCTTAGACACACAATGCCCCCTCACATACACTTCACCTCTCTCACTCACACACAGCACCCTTCAAACACACAAAGAAAAAAAAAAAGATAAATATTAAGTACATATTTAAAAAATACCAAAACCCTCCTTTCTAAAAAAAAAATAAATAATAAATTAAAAAAAAAAATCGCATTTGTGCTATAAAATTACTGTGGCACTGGTGGGCGGTAAGGAAATTTTACCATCAACAAAGATACAAATTTGGGCGGTAGGCATTAAAAGGTTGACTACCCCTGATCTATAAAAAAAAAACCCTCTTCATTAAAGGATCACTATAGTGTCAGGAAAACAAACCTGTTTTCCTGACACTATATAATCCTTAGGGTCCCCCCACCCTCAGGGCCCCCCTCCCACTGAGCTGAAGGGGTTAAAACCTTCAGCCACGTACCTTTATCCAGCGCCGGGCTCCCTCGACGCTGGTGACCTTTGTAGCGGAATGCAGTAAGCCTGTCCTGTAAAATGCATATGTAACTGTATTCAGTATATCCTGCCTATGTTAATTTTCCTATTTGTTATATTCTATGTATTAATCGTATGTTATTCGGTAGTTTCCATCCGTACAATATGCATATGGAAACTACCGAACTAAGGGACCACCCCAGAGAGAAGTGTGTAGGCAATTAAGGTTCGCATTCTTTCTAACCGCAGGTTAACAAGCTCATTAGGATTGTATCTGGGTGGCCGCCATTCGGTATGCGTACACGTGGCGGCGGCCATCTTACGCATGAAAATCTCAGTGGTGTTTGGTCGTCGAGTGTCTGGAACTCAAATCGGACACTCAAACAACCGAACACCGCTGAGACCTCCAGAGCTCCATAACTGCCGAACGGAGAGTCCTAACGAATCCCCATTCGGTAGAAACAAAGTACCGAATGAGGGAACCAATATCCAGGTGAATTGAAATGCGGATGGCGAATATAATTGTATGTTTTTACTGCCGAACGGAGACCGACCGCAGGGCCCAAACACATGGAACCCTTTTCGGACCCTTTTCGGACCGTGTGCGGTCGGTCAAACTTCACCCTCCACCTAACTACCGAACCACTGGTCCGATCTGGGTGAATTTTGGATATGATAGTCACCCAGATCAGGGCTACCTAGCGGTACCCTAATATTTAGCTTATGTGTTGGGTTAGAGGTATATCCATGTTTGGGGTAAAATACTGTATAAGTTAAGGGGATTATGAGTCACTCTGAGGGGAGGAGATGTGTGGGAGGGGACAAGTACTGTATTGGCTACTGTCCTAATTGATGTGAATCCCTCCCTTGCATGGGAGCATGCTTTATAAGGAACCCTGGAATAAAAGATTGTCAGTTCTGCTCCTGAAACTGTGTGTCGTCCAGTTATTGGGATTGCTGTTGGGATATTGATGTACCTTTTTACCTGCTAGAAACTCTGCTTGTGGATTTACTATTGACTTGTTCCTGAGCCTCACTGGGACCTTAAGTGGAGAATAGCTGTGGGAAATCAGCTCTCCGCTACAACCTTTCCTCCCCCTCCGACGTCGGCTCCTGAGTGGAGTCGAATGCTCATGTGCAGCCAGAGCCGCGCACGCATTAAAAAAGGCCATAGGAAAGCATGTCTCGGGGCGTGTCTTGGCCACCATCTTAGATGGCCACGTTTTAGAGAGGCTCCTGGACAAGGGGGGCAATTTCATTCATAAAGTGACAATTTTACCTGAAATGGAGAAATTCTACCTTTAAATAATAATAGTTAATACAATTCCTAACATGGAGAAAATGAAGAAAGCTGAAAAATCCGTACCTGTAAAGAAGAAATCGGGAGCAGGAGCTGCTGGGGTGAGTAAGGGTGCCCAGGCTCACTCCCCTGCTTCCAAGCCTGGCTCGCGGCTGGTTTTGCCGCTTAAAATATCGTTGGTGGCGCCGGGGAAATCCCTCCCCACCTCCCTCCCGGTCTCCCATGCTAAAACTTATGCCTGTGCGGTCGCGACCCGCTCGCAGCATTCAGAGAGCGGCGGGACCGCGGCCGCACTAGCCGACACCTCTGTGTGCGGCTCAGAGTGCTCCGAGCACTCAGCATGCTCGGAGCACAAAGCTGTGTCTCCCGCGAGCGGCAAGGACCACCCAGCAAGCCGCTCGCGGTCTCAGAATAGAGCAGCCCGGTCGCTCACTTACAAAAGTGACCGGGCTGCAAGTAAAGGGGAGGGTAGTGTGAGGTCACGCTCCCCATAGGGATCCTCGGCCTCCAGGTTGTCGGTCCCGGTGGGGGGGGGGGGCTCTGCTATCCGACCCAAAACTTTTAAAGGCACAGTAAGGGCTATGGAAAGCCCAGAGGTCCAAAATATGGAACTAGGAGCTGAAATGCTCCAAACAAGTACTTTCTCTGCACTACCACAGAGAAAAGGTCATGATGCCACAACAAAGATGGCTGCCAGACCAGACATTGTGTATTCCACTCCCAAGATGGCCACTGCCACCTCCAATATGGCTACCACCACATTTATAGCCGCGACTTACAATCCTAATATGCCACCTGAATTGGCAGATGATCTGCCACCATCAGCTGGCATGATAATACAACTCATTAAAGATTTGAGAGTCGATCTGAAAAACGACTTTAAGAAAGACTTTGACACTTTATATGGAGCCATGGAGGGCATTAATCAGCGGACGGAAATAATAGAGAATAGATTGCACTCTCAAGAGCAATCTCACCTGGATTTGGTTGAAACTGTAAAAGAGCTTCAGAAGCAAGTACACCAACAAGCGGAAAAGTTAGCGGACGCCGAGGATAGAAGTAGGCGTAATAACCTAAGGATCAGGGGGATCCCTGAAAATATAGACTCTCTGGAATTACAAAGTTATTTCCAGGCAATGGTGAAGTCAGCTCTACCAACTGCTAAAAATACGGATCTGCTACTGGACCGCATCCATAGATTGCCTAAACCCGGTAATGCGCCTGCGGCTGCACCCAAAGATGTGATAGTGAGATTTCACTATTACCACATTAAAGAGGAATTTCTGGGTGCAGTACGCACGTCAGGTCTCACGGGGGACTACAGCGGTATGAAGGTCTTCCAAGACTTCTCTGCCCAAACAATGAGGCGACGCAAAGAATTTCAACTTTTTACCGCGGATCTAAGACGAAGAGGGATAAGATATAGATGGGGATTCCCGGTTAAAGTCCTTTTCTGCATGGATGGCAGGAATTTCATAATCACGTCGCCTGAGGAAGGAATGGAACTCATCCAATCCATGAATAGAAGTCAGGTATCGCCTCATAGACTCTCGCCATCTACTCCTCTGCAGGCCAGCAAGAGAAGCAAATCGGACACTTCCTGAGTTTCCAGTTCATAGAGCTACAGTCTTCATTTTCCACGGTCGTAAATCGTTCGACACTTCAAGTTAAGATGTTCTTCCTATCTTCACTAAGGATTTTTTTTTATATATATACACGTTTATTTTCATGATTTTTTTTTTTTTTTCTCTATTGATTTTTATGGCTTGGTTCTGAGAAAACTTTATCTCTGCAACAGGCTTTCGAGTCCTGCTCCAGTCTGGAGATTTAGCGGGATTACTTTGAATTTTGACTTGTTTCTCCTGGTTATGACTGTCCTTAGAGTTTGCACACCAATGATTATTTGACATGCGACTTAACGGTTTATTTCAGAAACCGATTTGACCACTTAAATCTTTCCAAATTTTTACAATCAATATTATTTTATGGTCCCTTGTTTTTTTTATATATCATTTCATATTTCATTTTAATATTTTTTTTTTTATTGTTCTGTGATTTTTGTCCTTTCAAATGTCATATTTTACAGCTGCCTCTTTGTTTTATCTTTTTTTTTTGTTTATTTATATTGCTCCCCTTGTATCCAGCAGCCTTCTCTCCCCCCAACCTGGGCCTAATACCCTGAGATGGATAAACTTTTTTTGCTCTCCCTCATGACCCTTTTTCACTGTTTGTTTATTTCCCCTGATAGGGGTATATACCCAAGTTTTTTGTACCCCGTTGATATTTTTATTTTTCTATTTTCTTTGACCATCCATCCTTTAAAATTTGGTAGAAATGTTTCCAGACCACGAATCACAGAAATGCCTCATACAAAAATGCATATTATGTGGCATCAGCGACTTGCACAAATTTGTTTATTTATTCCTGTACACACATGTACACATCTTGAGTTTGTTGTGACAGTATTGTTGGATGTTTCTTTATTGGAAGGCGGTTGTTCGGACTCTCAAAGTTGAATGTTCTTTTACTCTTTATCAAGCATTGCTGTTCCATAAATTATGGTTTTAAAATGTCATTTAATGTGAGAGGCCTGAACACCGCCCACAAAAGACGCTTACTATTCAAAGAAGCAAAATCCAACAAATCAGATGTCATCTGTGTACAGGAAACGCATTTTAAAAATGATAAAACACATAAGATTATGTCAAAGCTTTTCCCAGTCCAATATCATAGCACTTATAAATCCAAGTCTAGAGGTACATCGATTTTCTTCCACAGGAATGTAGCATGTTCGACGAACAAAGTAATGACGGATGATGACTGGAGGTATTTAATATGGATAGGTTCACTTAACACTATTGAATATACTATAGTGAACATGTATTTTCCCAACACCGGTCAGTTGCAGTTCTTTAGGAAATTGATGGACTTAGTGAATGAGAATGTGAGAGGCAGCTTGGTAATGTGTGGCGATACGAATTTTGTTATGGACGGTGAATTGGATAACGCTAGGGAAGACAATGATCAACAACATAGAGGGGACAGCGACAGATTAGCAAACAAATGTTCCAGATACATGATTGAATGTGGTTTATATGATTCCTGGAGACTGATGCATGAGAATGAAAGAGATTTTACGTATTATTCTGTATCTAAAAATATGTATTCCAGGCTGGACAGGTTTATGGTCCAGAGCGCTTTAATCCCGCACATCTTGAAATCTGATATCTTAGACATTAACTGGTCTGACCATGCTCCAATCATAATGCATATTGATGAAATTGTTACTTCAGCCCCGAATAGATCCTGGAAATTAGGCGATTATTTATTAAACGATGTTGTGAACAGATCATTGACGGAGAAAGCCTTGAGCTATTATTTTTTGGAAAATGCCTCACCCGAGGTTCCTGGCGAGGTGTCTTGGAATGCGCATAAGGCTGTGTTAAGAGGTCATTTTATTTCTAGAGCGTCTCACCTGAAGAAACTTAATAGCAATAATTTAAGAACATTGGAAAAAGAACTGTACAATTTGAACCAGGCTAATAAATTTGGTCCCTCGTCTTCCCTATCAGCAATGATAGCAGAAATTAAGGCTAAAATTAACAAAATTAATTTAGATCGTATATCTCTTATGGTGAGACGTCTCAGGAAAACATTTTACTTAAAAGGCAACAGGGCCTCTACTCTTTTGGCATCCAAACTCCGGCATGTGAATGCACAATCAAAAATAGCGTATTTACTTGATGATCAGGGGCGAAAAGTGTTTCATCCTACTAAAATCAGTGACATGTTTGCAGAGTATTATAGTAAACTTTATAATTTAGAATGTGATTCGAACCTTACCCAGCCTTCTGCAACAACCATTGATAAATTTTTAGACAGAGTGACATTGCCTCGGCTGTCTCCAGGACACTTAGAGAGCTTAGAATGTGAAATATCAGCAAAAGAGATAGCTGAGGCGATTAAACGTATGCCATCCGGAAAAGCCCCTGGTCCCGATGGATTCACTATTTTATACTATAAAACTTTTCAAGAAATTTTAATTCCCCACATGACCAAATTATTCAATTCCTATAAGTACGGGGGAACGATGCCAGAGGAGTCCTTGTGCGCACGAATAGTCACCTTGCCAAAACCGGGAAAAACTCCTGATAGATGCCACAATTTTAGACCCATTTCTAATCAATAATGACTCAAAGATTTATTCTAAAGTTCTCGCAAATAGATTAACCAAATTAATCCCATTGCTAATAAATAAGGATCAAGTGGGTTTTGTAAAGGATAGACAGGCGCCCGATGGGACTAGAAGATTCATAAACTTGATTCAGCACATCAATATGACCAAAACGCCTTCATTGCTTCTATCTCTAGACGCAGAGAAGGCGTTTGACAGGATACATTGGGGATATTTATGGAGAACGTTAGAAAGATTCAACATACCATCATCCTTTATCACAGCAATTAAGGCGCTATATTGTGCACCTTTCGCCCATGTCTCAGCTTCCGGTTTCACATCCAAAACGTTTTCTCTAACCAATGGGACAAGACAGGGGTGCCCTTTATCTCCAATTCTATTTGTTTTAGCAATAGAACCCCTGGCTGAACTAATTAGAACAACCCCACAAATTGCAGGAATTGTTGTTAAAGAATTCGCTCAAAAAATTGGCCTGCAGACGATATAATTCTAGCTGTCAAAAACCCAAAAGAATCTTTGAGCCACCTCAAAGACATTTTAACTCAATTTGGCGAGATATCGTACTACAAATTAAACAAGTCTAAGTCTCAGGCCCTTCCATTTCATTTTAAAAATTCGGAAACCATTGCCCTTAAGAAATTATATTTATTTGATTGGAGAGCTGACTACATGGAATACCTTGGCATTAATTTATGCAAAAATTTGGTAAATATGCATAATCACAACTTGAGGAAAGCATGGTCGGACCTACAAAAGGAGATGGAGAGATGGGGCGGAATGGAACTTTCCTGGCTGGGGAGGGTCGCATCTGTTAAAATGACGATGCTACCAAAAATTCTATATTTTTTTAGGACCATCCCTTTGTCCATCCCATTATCATTTTTTAATAAAGTTCACTCGACAATGATGAAGTTCATCTGGGGGAATAAGCCTACTCGAGTGAAGTGCACTTCCTTGCAGCACCACAAATCGAATGGCGGTATCGGTGTTCCCGATATCCGCAAATATTATTTCCCCACTAACGCTGCAGTGGCTGTGAGCTTTAATAATCAGGTTGATAAACCCAGATGGATGGAAATAGAAGAATCAAAAATTTTACCGGTTAGATTGTCAGAATTACCCTGGTTAAATACTACGAAAAGACCTGGAATTACAAAGTTATTTTTATCTACCAAGACTACACTTAAGGCCTGAGATATTGTTTTTAAAAATGATCATTCTCCCAGCCTATATAGAGCAATGCCTATTGAGTTATTGAAAGATTATATTCCATCCTTAAAAATAGAACTGTTGAAGGAATGCTCTATAACTAATCTTGACAATTTTTTTCACGGCAATGCTATTCTTTCTTTGGAAAAATTGAAACTTAAGTATGGATTAACGAATGTATGTGAGTTGGATTGTAAGGTAATCATTGACAAATTGAAAGAACTATATAAGGTACCTGAAACGGATAAAAACTATAAAACGCTTGAGATGTCTCCATTAAAGAAAGCTTTTTTATGCAGCCCCACTAGTAAAGGCATGATATCCTTATGCTACTCGTTTTATAACGCCAAGCCCCTAGTTAAATTAAAACACATGTTGTCATGGGAGACGGAGTTGGGTGCCCAGTACGATTTAGAAGAATGGTTCGGTTTTTTCAAAGCTTTAAAAGGTATTTCGTATTGCACCGACCACTTTGAAAATCATTATAAAATTTTATATCGTTGGTACCTGGCCCCGTCTAGATTGCACAACATGAACAATATGTATTCTGACCGGTGTTGGAGAGATTGTGGGGGTGTGGGCAATATGGCCCATATTTGGTGGTTCTGTCCTAAATTAACTAAATATTGGAAATTGATTCACGACCTAATTATTAAAGTGGACAGAACCATTAGCATTTTAACCTCGGAACTAGCCTTATTTAAAAAACTCCCGGAGTCCATTAATAGATCAGACAAAATAATCATAGGTCACATTTTGATCGCTGCTACATCCTGTTTACCTAGACATTGGAAGTCCCAAGATGTGCCATCTCTCAGGGAAGTTTTTAATTTGATTCTAGAAAACAAGGCACACGAATTATCACATAGAGCTAATATGCGTGGTTTCCCAATATTAAAATACAATTGGGATAAGTGGGAAGAAAAAATCAAAACAGCATATGGTCTTTGACATATTTGTTATTAAAGTGCATTGATGTAAAAACATATTATTATTATTATTTTTATTTTTTTTGCCATATACACTGTTATGCCTATTTTAATACTGGATGGTTATTCTCTTCCATTTCCAAGTTCCCCTTCCCTTCCTACCCCCAATACAATGTTTATATTCTTGTTGTTATACAAATATGTAAAACTTTAATAAAAATTATTTGAAAAGGAAAGCATGTCTCACTGCTTTCCAATGGACGTTCTGCGTGCTCAATGTGATTTTTGCATTGAGCGTCGGGAAAGACAGCCACTAGAGGTTATATTAACACTTCTCTAAAACCTGGGGGACTTTGCACCCAGACCACTTAATTGAGCTGAAATGGCCTGGGTGACTATAGTGGCCCTTTAAGTAGTTTTGGTGACTATAATGTCCCTTTAAGCAAATGTTGAAAAACAGATTTACTTTGAATACATCCTTGCTAGTTTATTAATGAATGCAGTAAAATATAAATGTACCTTTATTGAACATGTTATGTTTACAAATGCACATGTTGTTTGATGAGCTTGATTGGGTTTGTGATTGAGTCCACATTTATACTTGATGGTTGTGTAAATATTTACTTGCAATTATTAGATTTGCCAAAAAATAAATAGCTAAAAATAATAATATATACAATATTATTTTCAAAGTCAATATTTAATATGCAACAAAGCATAAAACATATCTTTTATTTGGTGCAATGAAAGGAATCACAACACAGCGTAGGATTACAGCTGTCATATGATCTAGAGAATCTGGCTATTAGTGAAGTGACAGATATGTTATTAAGTGGTGCACCTGATTTCTTCCATTGCATAGTGCTTGCGTAGCCCTGCAGTGATATGGCTGTATTGAGAGACTGTGAAGGAGACATGTAGAGTATATTCCTAGGACCCTTTGCCTTATAACTTGCCATTATAGCAGAGGTAGGTCTGCCATCCTAGTCGATACTCAGCAGGAAAATTGAGAGGTGCCAGTAATTTGTATTGGAGGTTTCTACGGAAATCTTACAAAGTGGCAGCTTGCAGGTTACATGGACAGATAACCACTGAGAAGAATACACTCTCTAAAACAGTATTATTTTCATTACGGCTACAGAACTGTCCCACACTAGATTATTTATAAACTGCCTCTGGATACGATATGGTCAGTCAGTGAGATAACAAGTAGTTCTGCATCATAACACTTAGTGGTTCAATTCAAACAAACAAATGCTGAGATCCTTCTAAAGGCATGACAGGTAATAAAACTCTCATCTTTGTTAAGTTCGTTTGTCAAACTCACTTTACATTAATTTCAATATTTTTGCATTTGTTGTACAATACAGAATGTTCAGGGTACAAGGATACATTTATTTATTTTTTGCTGATTTACCTCTTTTAAGTATAAGTAAATATAAAGTGCATTATATATTTACATATAATTGTGTATTTGTTTGTCTTTAGTTTATACATAAAACACTGTTATTCTAAAATAAACCATATTTTGTTCTGTTTCTGTTTTGCCACCTGTTTAGGAAATGGGAGATCAGTTTAAAAAAGTTGGAAGGTTTTTAAAGGATAAGAAAGCTCCTTTGGTATTTAATACTGAGCAATGAGGTTATGTGGTCAGACAATCATGGTAATTTATCAAAAGTCGTAACACGGGGGACAACACACAATCAGCACTATTTTACACGTATATCAAATTTAATTTTTTGCTACATGATACCCTAAAATCTGCACCCCCTATCTACGTATTGTCAGTGTCTCACTTGGGATTTTTTTTTCTGTAATGCCATTATCAGTGTTTATTTTACTGAGTGAATACTTTATTTAAAAAAAAAATGTTTTTTTTGTAGAAATAATTTGAAAACGTAAGTGAAAGTATTTTGCTGGCATTTGCAGGCATATTTTGAAAGCTTAGTTGCATTGTTATGAAACTCACATGAGCTTTTTTTGTTAATTTAAAATCAAAGATTATATTTTAAAAGGCTTTAAACAAGGTATGGCTGTAAGTTGGAATATATTACATTCTTCTCTTTAATGAGATAATGTATATCGTCATTGCACAGACTGTTCTGGTTTAGCACAATTATCCAGCTCCAATATGCAGTCAGAGAGGTGTAATGAGATGAAACCGTCTAATAAGGGGACATTCCATTTTATGATATATTGTTGATGGCAGAGCTAGACTGGGTAAATAATCTTAGTGGACCAATTGGAGGGTGGTGGGGCCTGTGGGGGGTGGTATCATCATTCCCCCTCAAGGTGAGCATGGAGGTTCAATGTTCTTCTTGAAGAGGTTTTGCATGAGAAAAGGAACATGTATTTGTTCTGTGTAGCGCTAACGGATTTAAAGACACGTGTATGCTAGTGACGTGTCTCTGGTGTCTCCAGTGGGATACCAGAGGACAAAAGGGCCAGAAAATTGTATTGTGCATTTGTATGGAGGCTGCATGTGGGATTGTGTATCTGTAGAGTGAGCTGATTGTGGTGTGGTGTTTTGCGTAGACTAGTTGATTTTAGTTGTGTTCTGTTTGTAGGCTAATATGTGTGGCTAGGGGTTGTAGTGGGTGACTCAGTGCTGTAGAGAAGGTGTTTGTATAGGTGCTGCAGTGTGTGTATTGGGAATGCAACACGTGTGTATTGGTGGTATAGTATATAGTATGTATAGGGAATGTAGTGTGTGTTTGAATATAGGGGATCTAGTGTGCGTAGTGGATCCAGATTGTTTATCAGGATCTAGTATGCGTGCAAGTGGTGCAGTGTGTATATAAGGGGTGCATTGTGTGATAGGCGTGCAGTGCAATGTTTGTCAGGGGCCCAGTATGTGTAGAGGTGCAGTTTGTGGAGGGGGTGCAGTGTACTACTATGGTGGGTTATATAATGCTAAATTATCTGGAGGTGGGGGGGGGGAGGGGCAAAATATAAAGATTTTATTTTAATTTAAAAAAAAGTTTTATATCCCCCTTCCCTTTTTCTTACCTTGTTCTGTAGCGTTAAACTGCTGTATATGTCAGTAGATGTCCGCTTTAAAAAGATCATTGTGTCAGTTTAGTTTTCTTTATTATTACTTTTTATATATAGTTCTCTACCTTATAAAAACAATAGGTATTTTATTGTGAGTCTCATTATCCATGACCGCTTTGCTTACTTGAATTATCAATCACTGTCATAGGTTATAAATTAATTACAAATCAATTATTTTAATTAGATTAGCATGACAAATCATAGGTTATGTCAGTGATTGCGAACCTTTGATACCACAGTAGCCTTGTTCTACATTTTACGTAGGGCTCAGTTAATCATACGGATAGCTGGGCATCATAAGAAATTATGTACAGAAAACTGCAGTATCAAAGACTGGCCATTACTAGGCTATGTCATGGTTAATCTAAACCGATATGCAGTATATGAAGTAGGGGGGGGAGCAATGCAAAACCAATTTCAATATGTTCATAAATCATTTTATTTTTCCATATTATTTCTACTTTCTTTAATAGATGGCAAGTTAACCCTCTGATCATTCCTCTGTTCTCCAGCTCTTGATTGAATGATTGTGACAGAGCTTTGCAACTACTATTGTGCTTGTTTTGTAGGTAATGATTACAAGGCTTATTTAGCAAGTCTAGTGATGAATTTGAGCTTCCATGGAAGAGCTAGAATAAAATATTACATTCAGATTTGTTTCACCCAGCCACCCACGCGCAGAGCTTCTCCTGAGTTTGGTCCCAGATCTCTCAATGCAGTTACTTTCCATTTTTTTTGTGTGCAAGTTTTATGCTGACAACTTACAGATGAAGGCTGTATTTTTTGTATTTTTTTTTATTAATTCATTTTGGAAGCTATTGCGTATAATTTTTAAATCAATAGTCTCAGAGAGAACCTGCCATGCATTTTAGGCCAAGTCAACAGATATACCTGCAGTTTTCCTCAGTCTATAGTGAGACAAATATAAAGGATACCTAACCCCAAACAGGATACCTACCCCCAAATATAAAGGTCCTACCCCATTCCACCGCCTTGCTGATTTTAGCCAATCCAATGCTTTGGAAAAGCATTGGATTGGCTAAAAATCATGAGAAAGCATTGGATTGGCTAAAAATCATAAATTCTGATGTCAGCAAGGAGGCGGATAGGGAATGGGGCCTGCTGCCAGCGGACCCGTGAGGCACTGGAAATAAAGAACGTTTTCTGACCTTTTAATGGTGGTTTTAACACTATAGGGTCAGGAATACATGTTTTGTTCCTGATCCTATAGTGTTCCTTTAAGTGTATGTATATGAGTCTGTGTGTGTGCATGTTTCTGTGTGTGTTAGTCATATATGAATATGTGTATGTATAGGAGTCTTTGTGTGTTCTTGTTTGTTTGATTTTTCTTGTATGTGGAAACATTTAAAAAAAAAATAGATCCTATAGATAACAGTGGTCTGATTTATTTAAAATTACATAACTTAGGTTTATTCACTAAAGCCCACATTTTAGCAACTGAAATCTGTATTGCAAAACTGTGGGTAGAATAGCTAAACCGTGACTAATGCTGGCTGGGACAGGATGTTTTTTCCAAATCAGTTTTGCCATTTGAATTAAATCCACTAAAATTAAGAGTTTATTGTGTAGTCCTGAACAGTGAAATGCGCATTAAAGGCATACATTATCATCTCTGGAGGCCTTCATAAACCACTTGACATTTGGTCTATTTTTGTTATGATAAAAATACATGAAGAAAGTGGACAAAATGACAGAGACTTCCCAGTTCACAAAAACCTGTTGCAGTAATGCATAAAAAATATATCAAAATTATTCAGCACAAACCTCTTAAATAAGGCTTTCTTTTATTACGCACCCAAACTCAAAAGGCTTAAAACTGTCAGGGATATTTAGTAAAGAGAATTCATACTGAATTTCAAATTTAAGATCAAAATAGCCAAATTCGAAGCGTAACTGACAGATAATTTTTCCCTACTGAACTATTTCGATCCCATTTTAGTGAATTACCCAGTAGGCCTTTATAAAACTCTTTATTTTTTTTTGACTCTCTTCACAATCCCTCAGTGTGATTATTTTCCGATAATACGTGGCTGTATTTTCTCTCACTCTCTTATGAGATATTGTAATTTATATATTTGTTTCATTTAATGTTTAAGGAACAACTATTTTTCCTCTCAGGGGAGTACTAAATTAAAGTTACAGTAATATTAGAAGAAATACAGACTAATTTTAGATGCATTCGTTTACATTATTTAAATATATACTCAAACAATATTTTATTAAAAATTGCTAAAAATGCTTTATAAATGTAAAAACTTTTTAAACATGAATAGGAAAAGTTTAAACCTGTAGGTGTGAGGAGAGTTGCAAACTGCATGGACCCTGCTTTCTGTACATTCTAGGAATTGAGTTTCTTTGACTTCAAACTGGTCTCTGCTCAGAAGTTTAATTTGAGAAGAACTTCCCGTGCTTCAATTAGCAACAAGCTTCCCCAAACTAATCTGATTTTGTGTATCTTGCAGTGTGTAAATGTGAATGTGAATACCTGGTTGGGTGTCTCTGGAACATTTATGTATCTGTTTGTCTGTGAGTATGTATATTTGTGTCTGTGAGCCTCTATGTTTGTAGTTGGGGTGACAGTGTGTAGGAGTGTGACTGTGTGTGACTGCATGTGTTGGAAGGATGACTGTGTGTTTGGGGGATTACTGTGTATTTGTGTAAGGAATGTTATCGTGTGGGTGGCTTACTGTGTGTGTTTGAGGGTGACTATGTATGGTAGGGTGATTTACTGTAGGTGTGTAGGTGATGATTGTGTGTGCTCAGATGGTTTGCTATATGTGGGTTACTGTATGTTTGTGGGGGTGACGGTGTTTAAGAGTGTGACTGTGTGTGGGGGAGTTGCTATTTGCGCTGGGGTCATTGTGTGTGAGGAAGCAGTGTTTCTGTGTTCAAGCTCCCTGTGCATTGCAGCAGTGAAATTAAAACCTATTTTTCCTTCCTCCTACTTACTTTTGGGCAGGGAAAAAGGCAATGTTTCCAGTTCCCTGGTTGGTGCTGGTGCAGATCACTGTAAAATTCTCTCCCAGTTTAGAACTATGTGGGAGCACACACGGTTATCTATATCCACTGGAGAAGGAGAATACAAATTCTCTCACTACTGTGAGCAGGTGCACAGCCAGTCTGGGAGATCTTTATATCTGCCCACCAGTAAGTACATTGACATAGGGCCTCCACTGGTAGCTCTAACTCCCAAGGGCAATAAACACATTTTGTCACACTCAAATATACAAGATGCAGAGTATAGCTTTAAAATTGTGTATGCAAGTTTTTGCTTGTGAAGGGGGTCATATTTTTAAACAAACACTTGACTTCTATGTTTGGTTTACAATTAAATAGACTTCTATTAACTCTGTCACATGAAGTGAAGCCCTCCTCTCTCAAAACACATTCTGCTCAGAAACAAGTTCTCCAGTTCTAAATTCTAGAAATATGAATGTCAAAATACTGATATTAAGAACAACATTAGGAAAGGAAGAGCATGTTTTATCTGTAAATGTTATATGACAATATATGTTTTAAATACAGGAAAGTGAAAATGTCAAACTGCTTGAATGTTTGCTAACCCACTTTATAGTTTTCTTATGCTTTTTATAGTAATGAAAAGTTAACTGCCAAATAAATCTGTTTTAGTACATTTGAAGCATTGCTAATGTTATAATAATAATAATAATAATAATAATAATAATGTACGTAGTTTAAAAGTGTACTATGATAATCCGAGTATTTTCACTAAATAAATTATAGTAAATTACAAGATTGAAACCAAATCAGAACAGTTGAAAAAAAAAATCTTTAATTCTTTTGACTTGGCTTTTTTTGTGCTAAATGCTCTAACTCAGATCTCAACATGCCTAAACTCATTGTTTAGAAGATAGAGCCCTCAGTGAGTGACTCAGCTTACAGAGTACTGAAAAAAGTAATTCTGCAGAAATGAATTGGGAACATTCCATGCAGTGTAGTATGACTGTTTTACAAACCATTTGCATTAAAGTGCATCTGTCATACAGTAATGACAGTGTGGCACTTTAAAGATGATAAAATGTCATACATGTTTTGTGCCTGCAAATGCTAAGATGATAGATTTTATGTTAAGATTCCAGTTTATATCTTTGCCATTACCATAGCAATATAAAAATCCAGCTCTGCCGGTAAATTGAGCACCCACCCACAAACAGTGCTTGCATTGCCTTCTGGGGTTGAGTCAAATACGTTAATGGAATGTGTGGGTCCGCTCATTGCCACAGATCAGCCCAGGAGAAAACTTAAAGTAAGAGTAGTATTTAATCAATACATTCTATACATCCCTCACGTTTTCACTAGCACAGTGTATAGAATGAACTTTTCTCTATATTTGTAGTATATAAACTACTGTGCAAAAGTGTGAAAAGAAATGGTAATAATCTATTTTTTTTTACCAATTAACAAAATGCGCAGTCAGTGAACAGAAGAAAATTTTAAATCCAATCTTTATTTAGTATGTTCAGCCTTTGTCTTTAAACAGCATCAATTCTTGTAGGTATACTTGAACAACATTTTTTAAGGAAATCGAAGGTAGGTTGTTCCAAACATCTTAGAGAACTAACCACAGTTCTCCACAGTTCTGTAAAATTAGGCAACCTCCGTTGCTTTTGACTCTTCATGTAATTTCATCCAGACTTGATGATGTTGACATATGTGGCCAGTGGCGTACACATGACCCATGGGGCCCCGGTGCGAAAATTGATCCGTGGGCCCCCCCCCCTCGCGCTTACTCTGCGCGGGCCGGGGCAGCAACACATGGCGGCGGGCACCTGGTCGCAGGGGTTGCGACCGCGGTATGTACGCCACTGCATGCAGATGCACACACACTTAAAGGACCACTACAGACACCCAGATCACATCAGCTCAATTAAGTGGTCTGGGTGTCAGGTCCCTCTAGTTTTAACCCTGCAGCTGAAAGCATAGCAGTTTCAGAGAAACTGTTATGTTTCACTGAGGGTTAATCCAGCCTCTAGTGGCTGTCTCACTGTCAGCCGCTAGAGGCGCTTCCGCCATTTTAAGACACTGAACGTCCATAGGAAAGCATTGAGTAATGCTTTCCTATGGGCGGTTTGAATGCGTGCGCGGCTCTTGCCGTGCATGCGCATTCGGAGCTGAGAGGCGGAGGGATCCCCAGCGCCATGGGAGTCCGGCGCTGGAGAAAGGTAAGTGCTGAAGACACACACACACACACACTCTCACGAACAAATGCATACGCACTAGCTAACAGACACACACATTTACTGACAAAGACACACTCAGCGGCAGACATACATACACACTCACTTACAAAACATACACTCTCACTGACAAACACACACTCACTAACAGACATCAAACAGACTCACTAACACACACACACACACAAACACACTCAGTAACAGACACACACAGTAACACACTCACTGACACTCACTAGCACACACTCTAACACAAACACTCACACTAACACACACACACACACTAACGCTCACACACACTAACACACACACACACTAACACACACTAACACTTACTCACTCACACACACACTCACACACACACTAACACTCACACGCACTAACACTCACACGCACTAACACTCACACGCACTAACACTAACACACACTCACACACACACACTAACACACACACTAACACTCACTCACACTAACACACTAACACTAACACACACTCACACACTAACACTCACACACACACACTAACACTCACACACACTTACACATGTTTTTTTTTTTATTTAATCCCCCCAGCCTCCTTACCTTTGGAGTGCTGAGGGGATTCCCTGGGGTCCAGTGGTGCTGCTGGGCTCCTGGGGGGCTGGCTGGTCCTGCGGGCGCGCGAGGGAGCACTCTCCCCTGAGTGCTTCCTCTTCAGCTCCCTCGCGCGCCGCGTACTGATACCGGCGCCGGAAGATGACGTCATCTTCCGGCTCCTGTATCAGTGCGGTGCGCGAGGGAGCTGAAGAGGAAGCACTCAGGGGAGAGTGCTCCCTCGCGCACCAGCCGGCCGCCGGGTGTAAGCAGGGCCAGCCTCGGGGGGCCCGGAGGTGGCCGGCTCCTGGGCCCCCCAGGAGAAGAGGCTGGCGGAGAGCGTACATACCGGGTCGCAGGGGCGGCCGGGCCCCCTGGTGGGCCGGGCCCGGTCGCAGCCGCGACCCCTGCGACCCTGGTATGTACGCCACTGTATGTGGCGGCTATGCCATCACTTCCAGGTCTCCTGGTTCTTCTTTACGCTGTAGATAGTTCACGCAATGTTGGCCCATTATCTGTCAGTTCATATACAGTGTTACGAGAAAGGGCTAGACAGATGTAATCAACATTATTCACAATAATGTGAATTCATATTTTAGGCTATATATGTAGACTTTAAATATCTAGAAATTGAATGTATATTCTTTATTAGTCATTATTCGTTTTATTAGCTTATAATCGGCAATTAGAAGTTTAGTCTTGTTGGTTGCACTATTTCTTCATGTCTAGATTTTAAACAAAGCAGGTATTCAGGAAACAATAGGTTAAACAACTTATTGACTGTGAAACGATTTTTAACATTTGCATTAAGAGTGATTTGTAGTCTAGGCACGCCAAATGCAGTGACCTTGCTCAGCTCAGTAGCCTGTGCTCTGTGTTTAATTTCTTTAAGTAACACTGACTACCCACAAAAGTGTAAATTTGTTAAAGGGACCGTTTTAATGTATTATAGAGAGAAAATTATATTTAGTAAATCTAATATTAAAACTTATAAAATAGATCAGTCTGAACGTCCGGAACATTATGTCCCTTTTGACAGTTTTCTCTAGAAACTGATCTGTCTCCATTTTCATAGAAACCAGGAACTAGCTGAAATCTCTCATTCAGTCCCATCTTTCCCCTGGCTTTTAATGGGGAAATTAATGTGCATGCATGAAATTGCATATTTATCAAATTCTCATATAGATCAATGTAGATCATAGATCACACACAGCCAAACATTATATTTAAGTCATTGAAAAAATTATGAATGATGGGCTTGTGCAAGTCAACAACTTACCTCTATGCTAAAATCAGCAAGAAAATTGTATTTTAGATTCAGGGATGTGGGCAATAGAGGTAAGGTTAATACCGTATTTATCGGCGTATAACGCGCACCGGCGTATAACACGCACCTCATTTTCAGAAGGAAATTCCAGGAAATTTCCACCCCTCATCCCATGAGTATTCTCCACCCCCTCCCATAGTATTCTCCACCCCCTCCCATAGTATTCTCCCCCCTCCCATAGTATTCTCCCCCCCTCCCATAGTATTCTCCCCCCCTCCCATAGTATTCTCCCCCCCATAGTGTTCCCCCCTTTCCATAGTATTCTCCACCCCCTCCCATAGTATTCTCCACCCCCTCCCATAGTGTCCCCCCCCTTTCCATAGTATTCTTCCCCCCCCTTCCATAGTGTCCCCTAGTGCACTTTCCCTCTTGTCCCATAATTACTTACCTGTCTTGAAGCGTGGGCCGGCTTCACAGCACGCACCGCGGTACTGGAACTTAAATTTCAGGTTCCGGTTTTCGGCGGGACTGAAAGGAAGTGTGCACACAATAGTGTGCACACTTCCTTTCAGTCCCGCCGGAAACCGGAACCTGAAATTTAAGTTCCAGTACCGCGGTGCGCGCTGAACACCGGCCCACGCTTCAAGACAGGTAAGTAAATATGGGATATCGGCGTATAACACGCACCCATCATTTTCCCCCTATTTTCAGGGAGAAAAAGTGCGTGTTATACGCCGATAAATACGGTAAGTAGAATGTTGCAAGGCATCTTTGTATTTTGTTTTGCAAAACTATACAAAATTGGGCATGCACAAAATACAGCTATTTATGCCAAAAGTTATAAATTGCATAAAAGGTGTTTTGGTACCTGGAGTGTCCCTTTCTCCACTAGATCTCTATATATATTATATATAGAATCATCTTTACAAGAAGCATAAATGGTTATAGTTACTAAAATGTCTCTTACAAGAGGTAAATGGGATAATTACAGATAATGAAAAAAATATAATGTAGAAAGAAACTGAAACTGAACCTGAAGAAAACGGGCAAAAATAACTTTTGTCATTAGAAAAAAAAACACAATATAAGGGTGTGGCCTATAATCAGAGTTGGTCTTTGGTTGGGACAGTCCTGTACAGTAATAAATTGTATGGACATGACAGCTAAAAAGAACAATGTGAAAAGATACAGGTCTTGAGGTTAATGGATTCCGTTGGCTTCAAGGGTACACTGTTTATCGGAGGAGTGCAGAAAGACCATGCTGATTTCGCTTCCAGCATCCAATGCTTTTATATGGATTCATTCTCCGTTCTCCCCTCTGAAGAAAAACCATTTACTGAGAGGTCAAGTCATTTAGTGTTATTGGAAAGGAAAACACACATAAAGTCTGAATGGAAAAATGTGTGCTGCTAAGACATGAAATATTCGTCTTATTTCAAATGCAAAATGCAGCCGATTTAGGCATATCCAATATTACATTACAGCCTGAAAGCAGTAGATTACAGTGTTTGGACATGTTCCCCACTTCCTGAATATGATCACGCTGATGGATAAAGACACAAGTTACTATAATATATGGAAGCAAAAGCAAGAGGGCCACAATTAGCAGGGCTAAGAGGGCCACAATTAGAAAATGCTCTATGGAGTAAGCACATTTTGGAGTTTATTGCAAACGGATAGGAGGAGCTACAAAATGAATTTTCCACTCAAAGCGAATCCCATATATTTTTTTTTTTTTATTTTATTTAGATTTCCGTCTACAAATTGTGAGAATAACAAGGTCACCTTCAGGTGATTCATGGATATAATCTATACAATGTGATTGGAAATGACCAGCAAATATTGATTTAGTTGAACTATTTGATTGGTTGACTAAGAGATAAAAATGTTGTTTCTTCTACCTTTTCCAAAATCACAGATAAAAAAGGAATAGGACAGTTCCACATGGATGTTCCACGTGAACAGATGATGCATTCAATATCCCATCCCCTACATTAGGAATTGTGAGTAACTGAACCTTTGCTGCTTTGTGGGAGGCTACAAATGCAGCCAACCATGGATGCTATAACATTTACTGCTATGAGGAAGTAGGTTAGATAAGAGAAGGAAAAATACAATTAGATTATTAGATCTAAACAAGTGTTAGCAATTACACTAACACACTATAGAGTTATAACTGTATTCTCTCAGAGCAACATTGTTATTGCATTCATTGCAGGAGTACTTTAGGGATATGATTTGAACATATGATCTGAAGGGAAAGCAGTCAATGCTTGTTGATAAGGGCACTTAGGGAATTGCAATAGTATAAAAATATTTTGTTTCTGTGGAAGGAGGGGTAAGCTAAAATAATATGGAAAACATCTTATTAACATACCCCAGCCATTTACTACTTGTGTGCAAAATGGCTGGATCTTTAATTCTGTGATAGGCTTCAGTTCTGCAGGAAGGACTCATCCCCCATTGGTGGAGAAACTTTATTTTGAGAAATTAGGCATGTCAAAATATGGGACAGATTTGAAATCTGCCCTGTTTAAGAACGTTTTGCACATGTCTAGTCTCCTTTAAGAAGGAATTTCAGGGTCCTCCCTTTGAGCTGCCAACCAGGCTGCAGAGCCACCTACCCATGAATGAATGGATGCATGCTATTGGCCTCTCCATTTGGTGGCCACCATTGCCTCATAGCACTGGGAAGTAGGGTTACAGTGTCCACATAAGAGAGAAGCAAGAAGTCGTCTTTGAAATAGCACAGAGAGGGCTAAGCAGCATCTGCTCTGGGCCTCTGCCATATGTAAGTGTATACTATCTTTTTTTCTTTCCCAATAGCCTCAGTGTCTGACTATGGTTTGATTAAAAAGGGGGAAGGGAATTTATTCAAAAATATTTTGTATGTTGTCTATAAACAAAGACAAGAATGCCTAGAGAAAATGCCCAGTGCGCACCATCTTCTTTAAAGAGCTCAGTCACTCTGTATCTGAGACCTAAGACAAAAGTTGAAAAAAGTTGAGGATGTGATTCCGAGGACAGAGCTAATTCTGATTTCAATCTCTATTCTATTGGGTATGTCCTTATTGTATTGGGTTCTTTGTATTGTATGTAAACACTTTATTGAATAGGGCTGAGTAGATGAGGGTAAGCAGACAGATGCCATAGGTCAGAAGATGGTGGCAGCAGAATTAAAGGGTAGAGTAGTTTCTTAAGGAGGAGTCTGGTTCCCCACCATCTTAAAACTTCACCAATCACCACTGAAAGGCAAGTACAAATGAATGGCCTTTTTGTACACAAAACTCATACATTTCAGTGTAGGCGGTACTACTCATGTGGATATGCACTATATATAGATATGAAAGATGGATGCTGCTGGAGTTGCAAGCTGTTCCATTAAATATCCCTGCAACTACCAATAGTATCATCAGCTAACTGAGTGTGATTGTGGTGGTTGCTTAAGTGTGATATGTATGTTGGATTAGTGTAAGTGTGGCATTGGTTGAGTGTGTTTGTGTGTATGCGTTTTTTTTTTTTTTTTTTTTTTAAGTGCCGCTTACTTTTTTTGTAAGGATGGAGACATGATCCCTGGTGGTCCAGTGGGGTTATCATTCCTGCTAATCATGCGAGGTAGCAAGTATTCTATACTTCTTCCTTCAGAACTAGCAGTGAACGAGTCAGAATGTTGCCATGTTAACCCAGCAGCAGTGCTCTGACTTATTTACTGGTGCTGTAACTGTGAGGAAGTGCTTAAGGTTCTCCTTGCTGTAATTTATTTAGCATATTGCTGAATTGGCAATATATTAAATAACTGTTTTAAAAAGGGGGGGCTGCTGCCTGGCGTGTGCCCTCTTTGATAGGAAGAACTCCATGGCTCATTTGCAACACAGCCCGTTGTACCCCTGGTAGTTTCCACCACTGCTGCTGCCTCACTTTTCCAGAACTATGCAAACAGACATCCTAACACATCTACCACTACTTTAAATTTTCATGAAAGTGGTTGGAATCTACAGCCCACAAACTCCTCTGAGGAGAGGAGACAGTGAGTGGTTGCTAGCAGACATCATTGTAAAAGTCAGATCATTCTAAAGTGATTTGACTACATGCAATGGAGGGCATCAGGGCATGGCACCATAACCACTATAGTAAGTTTTATTACTTATGATGCTTGGAGTGTTCCTTTAATACTGCAATATTGTTGTTCCTTGAGGACTGGATTGGGAACCATGGATTCTAGTGGATACACTGAAATATTTGGCTTTACATCCCAAAAAGATGCAATGCAGGTGCTATGGGATTTATATTACTTGTAGTGTTTTTTGGGTTATTGCACTTTTTAAGGTGCTGCTTGATAATATAACCAGCTTTGTATCTTCTTTTACATTCCATTACGTATTAGAAATTCCAAGCACAAGTTAAAAGGTTATTTGGCCTGAATTTGTGGGAGGAGTTATTGCCCCTATTTAAACTCCTAGACCCTACTCACCTTTGCCGTTCAAGCTGTTTGTCCCCAACAACCTACACCCATCTATATATACATTTCACCCTTGTGGGCCCAATTTTAATTACAAGCCTACTGGTACATTGGTTTCGGCACACCTCAACCAACTTTTATTCTTCTTTTACATTCCATTCCGTATTAGAAATTCTGAGCACAAATATATATATATATATATATATATATATATATATATATATATATATATATATATATACATACACAAATCAGTTAATGGCTGGCATTGCAGTCCTTTATTGGTTATATTTTCTTTTTCCATTTTTGCAAATAAACACACAAACCTGTAGATGCTAAATGACTCCTAAATGTAATTTACTTTCTTATTGAATATATATATTTTTTGTTTTTTTTAATCCCATGCTGTTACTTTGAAGGCTGTTTCACAAAGTGCATATAAGAAATTGTACAGTTTATGTTTCTGGGTACAAATATTATTAGGCACCACTGTGTGCACAGTTAACATATAGCTGCCTACGGTTTTTAAATATAGCATTTAAAAGGATCTTTTAGAAAGGTAAAAGTAGTTTCATTCTGGCTGTGCTGTATTGAGAACAGGAACAGCAAACAGTGTTGCAAGAAGCTGGCAAGAGCTGTTGGTCTCTGGTTGCTTTGTAAATGTTTGCTCATCCATAAATATATTATTACTGCTTTGGAAATTGTCCTGAGTGTTAATTAGGGCCTCTTTGCCCTAGTGTAATACAATCAAAAAATATATGTGTCCTATGTCATGTGTTTCATATGTATACTTTATTGCACAACACTTCTTTTACATTAGTAGTTCTAGTAGCTACAGCTGTGATTTAAACAGTCTTATTTATAAAAGAATATATATATATATATATATATATATATATATATATATATTCCTACCTTTATGGCTAGACTCAATAGATAGTTAAAAGTTATTTTCTACATGGCCCAGAATAATCAGGCACAATATGGTGCATCCGACGGACGTCATGTGACATCTTCCATTTGGACATCAAACTTTGATGAATTTGGCCTGGAGTTGCTTCACTGACTATCTGAATAATGATACACAGCTTTTGAGCATTACATGCACTGGCAAATACATTATGATAGCCCTTTGGAAGTACCATATTGCACTGAAATAAGTGACTGCACATATTAGTTGCAGAATAAGCCATCTGCGTTGTTGAATTGTGCTGCCAATACCATTTAAAACTTTAATAGAGTGTAATATCACACAGCTGTATGGCAGTGTTAGTGGAGCACATTCTAATTAGCACGCACCTCCAAATATCCATTGGACAAGAGAAATGGATTCTTGCCTGCTAGCAAGTCCCCAGTGAAGCATGTTGTTCGATGACTTGTAGCAGGTGCCCCCCAGAAAGAGTCCAGATGCCAGAATAAGATATCAGTGGTTCTCCACTCGATTAGTATGTATAATAAATATGAGGATAACAGACATTCTGCTCTGACTGATATTTGACACCCATGTGGTAAACTAAACCTTCAGTGGTATTTATGCTCATAGATACATATAGGAGACTAATTTGAATCACAAATCTATTTAAAATCATTGTAAATTACAAAAAAAACAACAAAAAGGGGCATTGACTTGCATAATGAAAATCTTGTTTGGTTTTACCTTTGTAAGTCAATGGTAAGGCCACACTTTAAATAAATATAATATGTAATTATTTGTGCACATTTTTATGAAGGATATTATGGAACCAGACAGATGAGAATAAATAATTGATGATAAAGGCTTGAAAACAAACTTGGATTAGTTCACCATTGAAAATGGGCATGGACATCTTGAGGGCACTTGATGACTGCACATATATATACATGGTCAGTTAGAGCAGCTTGTGAACATCCTGACCATTAACCTCCCTGGCGGTATGATTATGTCAGGAATTTTGTACCAAAAGCGGTACAATTTTTTTGCATTTGAATTACCCGCCCAGTTCCGCCCCCATGTCAAGCATGTCAATCAAATGTTAATTAATCAAATCACATAATTACGTTAAAAGATTATTTAAATATACATGTAGAATTTTAATATATATGCATTTATAGGTATTTAAATTCTACGTGTATACTAATGTAACCTTTTATGTAATTATATGTATTTATCTATATATATATATTTGCGGTTATTTGTATTTTATATATATATATATATAGATTGTCATTCTAAGTGTATTTTGTTACCGATATATATATATATTAATAACAAAATACAGTTAGAATGAAATTACATATGCATATATAATTTATATTTAATTTTGTTTCAATATTTTATTTATTTATTTTATTATTTTATTTATTTATTATTTTAATTATACGTATTTATATATAATATATATATATGTACATCTATTATATATATATAATATATATACATATTATATATATGTAACGTCATTCTAAGTGTATTTTAATATTAATATATATACTTATATTAATATTAAAATACACTTTGTATGACGTTACATATATATAATATGTATATATATATTATTATATAATATATATACATATTATATATATATAAAAATATATTTAATTTATTTTTACACTTGTCTTTTATTTATTTTTTTATACTTCCCACCAGCAGGGGGACTGTCTGATATTTCAAACAGTCCCCCTGCTGGCAGATCCACAGCCAGCTATAGAGGGCCATGTGATCGATCACATGGCCCCCGGGGGCCTGATTTGCCGTGGGAGGGCTGCCTGGGCTGTGAGGCAGTCCTCCCGAAGCGGATCGCGGCGGAGGTAAGTACATCTTATCTACCCCGAGCGTGACTCGGGGTTACCGCTTCTGGCAGCGAAAATTAACCCCGAGTCACGCTCGGGAATACCGCCAGGGAGGTTAACAAAACTACAAAGGAAAGAAGGTAATCTATGGAGAATAAAGGGAAATAGATTGCACTTGGACTAGCTCTAAGGGATCATTATAATAAGACCAGTGAAAATGAATAATTCCTTGTATATTGAAAGGACACTATAGTCACCAAAACAACTTTAGCCTAATAAAGCAGTTTTGGTGTATAGATTATGCGTCTGAAGTTTCACTGCTCAGTTCACTGCCATTTAGGAGTTAGATCACTTTTGTTTCTGTTTATGCAGTCCTAGCCACACCTCCCCTGGCTGTGATTGACAGAGCCTGCATGGAAAGAATGGTTTCACTTTCAATCAGATATAACTAAGTTTAAAACTTTTTATCTCCTGTTCTGTAAATTGAACTTTAATTACATACAGGAGGATCCAGGAAGGTTATTAACAGTGCAGGAGAAAATACATTCTTAATTAAACAGATTTTGCAGTAAAGGAAGTGTAAACATTAGAGGACTCTATACATGAAGTGTTTAGGAAGGTTGTGTAAATCACATGCAGGGAGGTGTGACTAGAGATGCATACACAGAGTGGTTTAACTCCTCAATGGCAGAGAATTGAGCAGTGAGACTGCAGGGGAATAACCTTTTACACCAAAACTGCTTTATTAAGCTAAAGTTGCTTTGGTAACTATAGTGTCCCTCTGAGGTTGTAAAATGCAATGACTGCATTTATAATAACAAAATATATCTAATTTTGTATAATATACATATATGCCTTTACTTATACAGGGACTGCAGAATTATTAGGCAAGTTGTATTTTTGAGGATTAATTTTATTATTGAACAACAACCATGTTCTCAATGAACCCAAAAAACTCATTAATATCAAAGCTGAATATTTTTGGAAGTAGTTTTTAGTTTGTTTTTAGTTATAGCTATTTTAGGGGGATATCTGTGTGTGCAGGTGACTATTACTGTGCATAATTATTAGGCAACTTAACAAAAAACAAATGTATACCCATTTCAATTATTTATTTTTACCAGTGAAACCAATATAACATCTCAACATTCACAAATATACATTTCTGACATTCAAAAACATAACAAAAACAAATCAGTGACCAATATAGCCACCTTTCTTTGCAAGGACACTCAAAAGCCTGCCATCCATGGATTCTGTCAGTGTTTTGATCTGTTCACCATCAACATTGCGTGCAGCAGCAACCACAGCCTCCCAGAAACTGTTCAGAGAGGTGTACTGTTTTCCCTCCTTGTAAATCTCACATTTGATGATGGACCACAGGTTCTCAATGGGGTTCAGATCAGGTGAACAAGGAGGCCATGTCATTAGATTTTCTTCTTTTATACCCTTTCTTGCCAGCCACGCTGTGGAGTACTTGGACGCGTGTGATGGAGCATTGTCCAGCATGAAAATCATGTTTTTCTTGAAGGATGCAGACTTCTTCCTGTACCACTGCTTGAAGAAGGTGTCTTCCAGAAACTGGCAGTAGGACTGGGAGTTGAGCTTGACTCCATCCTCAACCCGAAAAGGCCCCACAAACTCATCTTTGATGATACCAGCCCAAACCAGTACTCCACCTCCACCTTGCTGGCGTCTGAGTCGGACTGGAGCTCTCTGCCCTTTACCAATCCATCCATATGGCCCATCAAGACTCACTCTCATTTCATCAGTCCATAAAACCTTAGAAAAATCAGTCTTGAGATATTTCTTGGCCCAGTCTTGACGTTTCAGCTTGTGTGTCTTGTTCAGTGGTGGTCGTCTTTCAGCCTTTCTTACCTTGGCTATGTCTCTGAGTATTGCACACCTTGTGCTTTTGGGCACTCCAGTGATGTTGCAGCTCTGAAATATGGCCAAACTGGTGGCAAGTGGCATCTTGGCAGCTGCACGCTTGACTTTTCTCAGTTCATGGACAGTTATTTTGCGCCTTGGTTTCTCCACACGCTTCTTGCGACCCTGTTGACTATTTTGAATGAAACGCTTGATTGTTCGATGATCACGCTTCAGAAGCTTTGCAATTTTAAGAGTGCTGCATCCCTCTGCAAGCCTGTCAAGTCCTTATTTTGACCCATTTTGCCAAAGGAAAGGAAGTTGCCTAATAATTATGCACACCTGATATAGGGTGTTGATGTCATTAGACCACACCCCTTCTCATTACAGAGATGCACATCACCTAATATGCTTAATTGGTAGTAGGCTTTCGAGCCTATACAGCTTGGAGTAAGACAACATGCATAAAGAGGATGATGTGGTCAAAATACTCATTTGCCTAATAATTCTGCACTCCCTGTATTTATCATCTTTTCTTTTTTTTCGTGCCGAATCTCAAGATTCATATTATACATTTATACAATATTAGTTGTTATTATTTGGAGGTGTTGAATATTTGATTGTTTGATTTTTAAGGATCATAATACCGCCCCAACTTTTTCTGTGATATACAGTGAGCCCAGAAACTTCACATCTCAAATCCTATTACCATATTTTTGTTTGTTTGTTTTTTTAAATTAACTTGGTTTCATCCCAACTTTTTACAGACATCTCTGGAAAGTGTGTTTGGATGTTACCGAATTGATTGAGTATACTGTTTAAACACATTGCTGAGCTACATTAAATATATGATTGCTTACTCTCAAAGGCATCTTCTATATACTATCAATTTACGATGGTATCAGATGGGTAGTGGACTGGCACAGCTACATAGTTGTTACTTTGTATTCTATTTTGTGTCTGTTAAGTTGTTTTTAACCTACACCTGGAGGCACGTCTCCAGTGTCTATTGCAGTCATGTTTCTCTAGGTCAGGGTTCCCTTTCCCTGCCATGAAAGAGGAACTCCTGTCATACTCCGCTGTAATAGATTACAAGACCTGGCAATTAGGGATCTTTTCCACTTATGTTTCAATGTACTGGCATTGGATTGGTTAAAATGCTAATTTGGTCCATATAAATAATAATTCATTAAAAAAATGATTAAACTAGATTATATTTTGAAAAAAAATAATAATATTTTTTTGTTTTTGTTTAGTGTAGAATGCTGGCATATCTTCCAGGGAGATTATGATGCTGATAACAATACTTTTTTTTTTTTTTTTAATATTAATGATTTAATGGATGTGAGTAGAAAGGTTATTTGATTTTTATTATTTTCATTTTCCTATACTAGGCCCCTTAAATCTGATATACAACCTGCTTGTCAGTTGTATTTACTTATATTTATCATCTTTTCTTCTTTGTGGCGGATCTCAATATTCCTATTCTGTTCTCTCTGTCCATGATGTATATGGTTTACCCTAAACTTGGAGAATTGTTTTTGGCAGAATTGTGCATTAGCAAATTTGAGCCGGTCAGCAATTTTGGCGAAATACCAAAAATCCGAGAAACGCCAAGTGACCAGTTCCTTCAAGATTCTTGGTTAACTATTAGCACTCAGCAGGCAAATAGTTAAAAACTGTCTGTAGGGATCGCTGTTTCCCCCACATTAGTAGAAGGGAGGTTTTATACTTCCCCTATGCTCCATTCTCCATGCTGCCTCCATTCTATTTATATTTTAAGCTCCATGGATGTGGCTGTGGGAGAATTAAGTCCACCCCTGTTATCAACAGGCACGGTAAGGGACATTATTCATCCCATATTATTATTATTCAATTAGTGCCCCACTGTTGGGTTACAGGGAGTCATCATGTTCCCCCTTTGTAAACTATTATTATTATTACTATATAAATAACATAATAATTATTATAATAGTAGCCCCACTGTGAGGGCACTTTGTGGGTGTACAGTACTAATGATTGGACAACAATAGCTTCACAGTTGCTATTATTTTATTACAGCGAGCATTGTGAATGGGTGCATGGAGAGGTAACTCTTCAGAAAAAGCAAAAACAAGGGTTAATGAGGGACCTAAAAGGATTGCTATGTTAAAAGATCACTATAGTGCCCTAAGGGTACCCTCCCTTGGCGCTGAAGGGGTTAAACCCCTTCAGCAGCTTACCTTAATCCAGTGTAGGGCTCCCTCGGCGCTGGTGATCTCTCCTCCCCCGCCGACGTCAGCTCCCGAGTAGAGCGGAATGTGCATGTGCGGCAAGAGCCGTGTGCGCATTCAAACAGTCCATAGGAAAGCATTTCTCAATGCTTTTCTATGGACATTCTGCATGTTGAATGCAAATTTCACATCCAGCGTCGCAGATGAATTAACCCTGCTATGTAAACAGTTTCTCTGAAACTGCTATGTTTACATGTGAAGGGTTAAACCTGAGGGACCTGGCACCCATACCACTTCATTGAGCTGAAGTGGTCTGGGTGACTATAGTGTCCCTTTAACTATGCTGATATATACAATGATTGAATAACACACTTGTGGTACTATTTATTAAGAGGAATTAGAAGGTTTAGAACTTGTTTGTTCTTTAGATCAAACCAAAATCTATTATTACATCTATGTATTAATGATCTCTTGAAATTATATCTGTCACCTGCTATTTAGAGATTGCAATTTTGTTATCTAAATATATAGTAAAATATGTTTGAAAGTAGCAGCA
Source organism: Pelobates fuscus (assembly GCF_036172605.1). NCBI lineage: Eukaryota > Metazoa > Chordata > Amphibia > Anura > Pelobatidae > Pelobates > Pelobates fuscus. The sequence goes on from NC_086318.1 coordinate 142,548,527, forward strand.
ATGTTGCAAACAGAGATAACTTGATTACTATTTTATCAAATCATAACAGCACTCTGATTGCCTCAAGGTTTACAGATTACATTGCTTGCAGAGCACTGAGCAGTAAGAAATCTCAGATATATAAATAATATAGTTTGATTCTTACATGTATACAGGGATTTATTCTAAAAGGCTTGTTTTTACATGACTAAAACTAATTAGAATTTTGCTCATTCGGTGTTCTGTAAAGCCAGCATTGTCAATATGATGGTCTGGCAATTTCCCCCTAGGTTAAGCTCTTGAGCTAATTCTTCACAGAAATCATGGAAATTCAGCTTTGTGATATTTGTGTGAACTACTTTTGTGAGCAAAGCCCCTGATTTTTAATTCTGCTGAAATTCTTTAAAATGTGAACTTTTTGCACACTATATTCAATTAGTTTTTTAGCTCCCTGTTAAGTGAATAAACCACTTTGTATCATTATGAGGACCATCTTAAAGCAGCATTGTCTACCCCACCTCCCCCTGAAAAATTTGTATTTCATAAAGATAGAATCTTAATGAAAAACTGTACTTATTTAGACTCTGTTGGAGTTTTATTGAAGAGCGAGACAAGTGGTCTGCCCCTGAGGAGCATTGCCAGTGACTTGTATCACTCGCAAAGTCTATAATGGGACTTCCCACTTGTCACGGCAAGTGTGCATAATTCTTTATTGCACTATGGAATATTATCCTTTTAATATAATATGTGTAGTGCCTGTCTAGTAGAGATAGAATATTGTCAATGTCAAAATGGGTTAATTTGACTGTATGAAAGGTCAGATGACAGAAGGGGTAATGTAAATTGCATAGGAATGTGTAAAGGGTTTTACCATATGGATGGATCCTGTGAATTAATTAAATGCTCTGCAAGGTGTGAGATTATACGCTTGATAATTAAGCCTAATTTTTTGTTATATTTGGAATGTGACAAGCAACATCTTCTAAACAAGCCCAAACATGAGTGGCATACCTTAATAGAGGAAGGGATTGTGATGTTCGCCATTGTGGGTCACAAGAAAGGCATGTGACCTATCTATGGAATGGAAAAATAATAAAAAATATGTAGATGCAATTATTATTTCTGTGGCAGGTACATAAGAGAAAATCGAACCAAATGTTTCCATTTGGATTGATGTGAGTCTGGACACAAGGGGGTGGTCACTTAGTATCTCTATAGATACGCCTTGACTCCACTTCTGGGAGGATTGGAAATCCACAGGGTATATCTCTAATGATCCTGAAGGGTGCATAGTACTTACTTGAGGGGCAGCATGAGTGAGCCACCATCTTTCCTTCCAGAGACCACCTGGGGCAGAAGTATTTACTTTGAAGAGCTGAGTAAGTGATTAGGACTTTCTGTTATTTTATCCCTTTTGTTTTTATCTGTTGTTGGTGTAAAGAATTTTGATTGTCATCTATATTTTTGCATGCACTGTGACTATTTTTTGCTCATATTAAATATTCCTTTATTAAGTTCTGCCTTTGTCTGGTAAAGAATCGCGTTACCTGAAGAGACTAATGAGTATTATTGCAATTCCTTGAATATTGTATTTGGTGGGTTTTATTATTGACTTATCTGGGTGACCAAGGCACCCCCATTTATAAATTGTCTTGGTGGTGGCAGCATTAAAAAAATATTTGTTATTATGGTTAAGTGTGGGTGGTGTTAAGTGAAATTTTATAATTATTCCGGTATAGCGCAGACAAATAGTGAACTTTAACCCTTTCACCACCACAACTACGTCACGCACACTCTTGAAGTAGGGTACATTCGTGACACCACTGATGGGTTTAAGACAGCCTGCTGCTAGCCATCCTATAGAAACTTGCAGAGAATACTGATGGGCTATAATGGTTATGATGCTTGTATTGCTCCTTTAACTATCTTGGACATATCAGATTAGCTGCATTCCACAGTATGAGTAAGTTGGTCTCCCACTCAGTTTTGTTTTTTATTCATACTATGGAAAATACAGTAATACTAGTCAATTTATGCTTTAACCTTAGTTTCCCATTAATTTACAGCTTAAATGCACTTATTCTGTCACTGCTCTTTCAAAGCCAAATTATCTTTTTCCTCTAAAGAGACAGCGAGAGTTCCAGTAAATTAGAAGCAGTTTATGACCTGATTTAAATGTTAGTTTTTTTTTCTGTGAAAGGCAATGAGAGTTTAAGCAGAGTCATAAAATCTAGCACCTCGTGATAGTTCAAAGAGCTACTGAGAAACCAAATGACGTTGTGTGTAAATTGTAGATCCGAATGTTAATTGCCTTTAACAGTTTAAACACATCTTCAGCGTGCTATGTATGTAGAGGTGCTTGAGCTGAGACAGCTTTTTCTTTCCAAATTAATGCCAGATTTCACGCTGGAGGGTTGTAATCCTGCCACTGACTTAAATTTTCTCTGAGATCAAACAAATACCATTGTATATCTCTGAGTTATGTTGTAAATATTAAGCTGAAATGGAGGTGCATTCTCTCGAGGACTGGAGTTATAACATGAGGTTTCCTAGTATCCAAGATAAACAATCTTATTAAAGAGTAGTTCTTCATTTCTTTTACGGATTGCCTGTGATTCAGAAAAGGATTTTTAGAGACACAACCTCAGGGAGTCTGTGTGCTTCATAATCATTTAGAGGGAAACTGGCCTATATATTTTATATCACCATTTGTTTTGCTGGACCTGTGTTTTCCACTCTACCGATCTAAGTACCAGGCTGCTCAAGGTCATGCTTTAGCTGACCTTGATCCGATTGGGAACCTCTGAAAGGGCTGTGCACGCCGAATGAAATAACCATTCACACGGCCCGAATCCCAGCATTGAGAAATCTGCCCGCATTCGGAGTGTAATCTTAAAGACACATGGGGACATAATGTAATTTCTGTCTCGGATTGGTCCATGTCATTCCGATGTCCATGATCATGCATGTTCACAGGGATGATGTGGACCAATCCAAACAGTATTTAAACTCCTCTGACCCCATTTCTGTGCCCTATCTTGGTTTCTGTTCTCAGTACCCTTTAATGCATTCCATGTAACCTGAGGTTCTCTGTAACCCTTTTCTGACTTGTTTACATGTTCTGTTGTAATACTGTTTATCGAACTACTGCTATTTCTTGTTTTCACTGTCTCTCTGTTATTCTGCCCTAGACTTCTATTTGACTGAGTTTCTTCTCTGTATTTGACTACATTAAACCTGGCCACTCTAAAGACGGGTAATTTGCCTATTTCAGTACAGTCTGTTACTCTTAACGTAGACCCTGTGTGTTGGGGTTATTCCTTGTGACATCATGTCAGACATGCTTTCTTTTTTGGTGTTGTGCGAGCCTCAATTGCTACTCAGAAAGATTTTGTCCAGTCACTTTAGTGTTCGCTCCTCATAACTCTGCTGGGCACTCCAGGGATGCTTGTGCCCATGAGGTAAGGATGCTGCCGCCGTCTTTGGAGATCCTGTTTTCATGTGAGCTGAGGAAGTTTTTGCTGAAATCAGCAGAGGTAAGTAGCTGGCCCAGTGGGGACCAAGATAACCCCCGCCTGTCTTAAGGGGGGGGGGGGGGGGGGAGATGTGTGTCTGCTGATTAGTACCGTGAGAACCCAGGCAGCTCAAGGTGCGTGAGCGGCCATCTCTCCATTTATCCCCTTCATTGGTCAGCCTTTTGCCTTGTAACTATGGCCCCTGGGAGTAATTGCCATTTAAAAGCCTCTATTTATGGCTAGGAGCATCTGTCGGCGGAGGTGTCCGTCACATAGATTATGTTTGTGATTGTTACATAGGCGTGTGCACGGGGTGTGCCGGGTGTGCCCAGGCACACTCTAATCCCTGTGGCCCGTGCTGTGTGTCTCCATGGGCCAGTGAGGGCACACAGGTAGGGAGGGAGACAGGAGAGGACCCGGGGAGTTCTTGCCAGCAGCTTTGCGGGGTTCCTCTCATGAGGTCTGTGCGTTGCCTGCAGGCTAGAGTTCACTCACACTAAGACCACCAGGTATCAAGGATGGCAGCCAGGATCCCCCCTCCCAGGCAAAAGGTAAGAAGGGAGGGGGGCTATTTTATAATATGTCACCCTACCTCCACACACAATCCCTCCAAACAAATTCACACACCCACACACAGCATCCTTACACAAACAGCACCTTTATATACACACACACAGCACACTTACATACACACACATAGCACCCTTACACACACACAGCACCCTCACACACACACACCGCACCCTCACAACCTCACACACAGCACACTACCAGCACCCGCACACAGCACCTGCACACGCACAGCGCCCTCACACACACACACACACACACACACAGCAGTGTATGTATGTATGTATGTATGTATGTATGTTTGTGTGTGTGTGTGTGTGTGTATATATATATATATATATATATATATATTGTAACGGAACGCCTGGCACCCCGACTGGGTACCTCCATTTGACGGATGCTCCTAGTGCTTCCCGAGGGCTCCAAGCACTCCACTAGACACAATAAACCACCGCAGACCCTATGAACCGCCGTAGCTTGGTTGGGGTCTCGCCGTCTTCCACCCACTCTGGACCCAAGACTTCAGTGGGTGAACCTCTCCTTAGTCCAGAGAGCGAAACAGGAAAAGGAACAGCTCTTACAAGAGCTAGTGATTATACTCTGGGGAGTAAAGTGATTATAGCAATCCCCAGAGTGTAGTTCTCCAATCCCCCAAACATGAGCCAAGACTGCATGCAGGGTAGAACAGGTCTGTTTAATGAGCACAAAGGCATTTCTTTTATACAGTTTTCCCCACAAGGTTACCACCCACGTGGACCTTGTGGAGCACAGGAAACAAAGTCACAACAGCCAATCAACACAGTATTGTACAGTTAGACACTCCCAGCTAATTTACACAAACCCTCCCCTCTGCCTGTGATACAATTAACAAAAACAATGGACTAACTCTATTACCACAGACAGAAAATATTTAGTTTTACCCAAAGTCCAGAAACACCCTAAAACAACAACATATCCCCACAAAACATCCCTGGATAGCCCTGATCTGGGTGAACAACATATCCAAAAAATCACCCAGGTCAGAGCAGGGGTTCAAAGGTTTATGGAAGTCACATTTGACCGACCGCAAGTATGGCTTTCATGGCCAAAACAGTTCCACAGATTAGGCTGTGCGTCCGGTCTATCTTCTCCTCTATCCTGGAGATAATTGGCTTAAGTGGCTGTGGTAACTTAATTATCTACAGATACAGGATATATCTCTAAGTCAAAAACTGTTACAAAAACCACATAAAAATACATAACTCTTATAATACAATGTTTAACCTATATTTCTAACATATAGGTTAGATCTGATAGCTTGGATCTGAGCTCTTAATATGTCTGAAAAGTCTTTAGATCTCACGAATACAGTTGGATCGCCATGGGATTAAACAATAGCAAGGGCTGATGGGAGATTAAGGAGGGACAAAGCAGCCATTTTAAACTGGTCTGGCAGTGTCCCTGGGACAACGCCCTGCTGGAGAAACAATAGGACTGAAAAAAGGGGGAGGGGAAGAGGCACATTTTCCCATGGAAGTCACTTTTTAGCCTGTCTTTTTGCAGGGCCCATAGTCCTCGGGCAAGAGGCTGGCAAGCAGGCCTCTCCAAACCCCAGTGACAAAGGTGCTTACTGTCAGTGTAACAGCCACTAGGGTTGTCCTTAACCAAGCAATGCTCTCTTTAAATCTCCGAAATGGCTGTGTTTTAAATTACGGGAGCAAAGCCCCGGGGTGCACTGCACACGGATCACTTATTTGAGATTAAGTGTCCTGGGTGCTTATAATTGTCATTTAAAGTGAATAGAGCAGATAGCTTTTATATACAAAACCTTTACTTATTAAAGTTAGACTGGTCTAGATTTACTAAACAGTACCAACTGTGCAAAACATAATCAAATATTCATGACTACTCATAGCAATAATTCTTCCTTAGTATTATGGGATTGTTATAGTCTGTTATAGTCTGGGCATAATGTGTGTGTTGACTGTTTGTGGTGTGGGGTGTCTGAATGTGCCTGTGGCATTGTGTGCCTGAGCATCTGTGCATGTACATGTCTGTGTCTGACAGCTTATTTGTGCGGGATAGTTGCTTGTGTTGTGTTTTGAAAGGGTGTCTGCTTGTGGCTTTTGTGTGAGTCAGGCTGTGTTTCATGTGTGGGAGAAGGCTGTGTATTACGACGACAATCTTCAGGGGGTCACTGTCATATATTGAGTGACTGTGGTAGGGTGAGGTGGAGTAAGTGTGGCGGGATGAGGGGTGTGCGTGTGGCAGGGTTTGGGCAGTAGGTGTGAAAGGGTGAGAGGGATGAGTGTGACAAGTGAGAGGTGTGAGTGTGACAGTATATGGTGAGTAAGTCTGACATGGTGAGGGGGAGTGAGTGTTAGAGTTAAATGGGTGAATGTGGCAGGATGAGGGGGTGAGAGTGTGTGGCAGGGTGGTGAGTGTGACATCACTGAGGGGTGAGTGTTACATTTTTAGTGCGGCAGGGTGAGAGGGGTAATAAATGTGACAAGGTTGGGGGAGTGTGATAGGATTAGGAGAGGTGATAGTGATTGTGACAGAGTGAGGGGTAGTAGTGTGACAGTGGGGTTTAGTTAATATAGTAGGATAAGTGGAGGTGATAATGTATGGGGGCTAGTGTCAGTATGTTGAGAGACTGTTTTGCACAATCTGTAATGTCTTTTTTAAATATAAGATTTGCCCCCCTTCAGGCAGTCATGGATATCAGCTGCTGCAGGCCCTCACAGAGCGCTGGAACCGTGAGGAACTGCAGATTACCAGGGAGTAGTGATGTGCCAAACCGTTCGCCGGCGAACATAGAACACGCGCGAAGTTCGGTCCGCCCCCTATTCGGCATCATTGAGTAAACTTTGACCCTGTACCTCACAGTCAGCAGACACATTCCAGCCAATCAGCAGCAGACCCTCCCACCTCCATGACGAATAGGGGGCGGACCGAACATCGCGCGTGTTCGCGACCGCGAACACGCTATGTTCGCTGGCGAACGGTTCCTGGCGAACTGTTCAGGACATCACTACCAGGGAGTCATTTTTAAAAGGCCTGGCAAGGATATTGTTTCTTCTCCCTGCTGGCTCAAAAGGAGCCTGATCAGAACCAGAGCTTCCTCAGCTCTATACTGTACTAGGTGATGGGTAGGAAGGCCAAATACTTATTTCATTATTGCAAAATTTTAATATATATTCAGAAATTGTCCAGGACTTCGGCCGAACATTCCTCCATTCTATAGATGAAACGTATATTCTTCACTAGGATCCGGTTACATTAACTGAATTGGATAGGCATGGTTATAGGGTGCTTCTTCAAGCTGTGCATCCATCCTACATAATTTTTTAATGCATGGCGTCACCCTTGCATAGATTTTCATGCTTGTCTTCACTCTTATGTCCTTAGTGACAACAAGCATCATTCTGGCATCAATAGTGACATGGAAGTCTTGTCTTCACATGTTCTACAAAGAGGGAAGTGCTCATGCCATTGTACAGAACACTGGTGAGACCTCACTTGGAGTATTGTGCGCAGTACTGGAGACTGTATCTCCAAAAGGATATTGATAGTTTATAGGGTTCAGAGAAGGGCTACTAAACTGGTTCATGGATTGCAGGAAAAAACTTACAAGGAAAGGTTAAAGGATCTTAACATGTATAGCTTGGAGGAAAGACGAGACAAAGGGGATATGATAGAAACATTTTTTGTTAAATTCTTTATTTTTGGAGGCGGAGCCAAGCCACGAAGCGGAGAGGTCGCATGCAGCTGAAGCTCCTGCGAAAAAAGCGAATATTTGGCGTTTCCAGCCCTTTATATCACCCCCACAATATCAAACGATACGGGGAAAAAAGGGCGAAACTGATATGGGGCGCAAAACAAAGAAAGTGAAGCCTGATCAACCGAGACAGGGCCAAGACATTGGGGCCCTGTGGAGACAAGCTCGGGAGGCAGCAAGGCCCAAAATGGCCGACAACGCGGACACATACTCCGACTATTCTGACGACTTCTACCTAGAAGAAGACATGCCGACTACTGCACGCTTACCTGATCCGGTGACCAAGCCTCTGGACCCGGACAACGCTCCGGTGACCACCTCCGTGCTTAAAACTCTGCTAGCAGGCCTCCAGACCACCTTACAGGCGGATATGGCCGCCCTACGCACCGAGCTACAGGGCATAACTGGGAGGCTGGGAACCCTGGAGGACGCCTCTGCGGCACGAGACGCGCACATCACTGCTATGCAGGCAGAGATCACCGCCTTACAGCGCAAAACCGAAGAACAAGACCGGCGATCCATCGCTGCCGAAGAAGAGCGCAGAGCCACGAATATAAAGGTACGGGGGCTGCCGGAAGATGTACCGGCGGAGGAGCTGCCGCATTATGTCCGCAGACTCCTGACGGAGCTACTCACGCCGAAACAGGCCAAGGCTATCCCCATCGAGTCTGTGTTCAGGGTCCCAAAACCGGCTAAAGCCCCGACCACCGCCACTCGTGACCTTATAGTCCGCTTCACCCACCGCAAAGATAAGGCCGCACTCCAAGCAGCACTCAAAAACAGACCCCAGGTCGACTTCGAAGGCCACTCTCTAACCTTCTTTGCTGACCTCACAGGCGGCACGCTAGCATGGCGGGGGTCGCTGAAACCCTTCACTGCCCTCCTCAGGCAAAAGGACATTAAATATAGATGGCGCCTTGACAGATCGCTCATGGTCCTGAAGGGCGAAGACAAGTTTGTGGTCCACTCGCTCCAGAACGCAAAAGACTTACAGCACGTCCTAGGAATACCCCGAGAGACCATACTTGGACCGACACCCCAGGAGCACCCGACCCAGCCACTCAGCTGGGACCCCGAGCGCACCAAGACATTTGTACCACGAAGACCAAGGCAGGCTCCCTCTGAGGATACCGGAACTTGAGAGGGCTCGAGAGACCCATCCCACACAACCCACATTAACCGGGACTGTATGCCACTCAGCTACGGCAGCGGGGCAATATGACCAGCTGAGAGTCACCCCTGCCTCCCGGAAGAACTTTCTCAAGAACTTTCTCAAGATTTTTTCCCTTTTTTTTCCCTTTCTTTTGATTTGACTGCTCTCTAGATGCCTATATTATTGTTTTTAAGGTTACAACGTATTAAGATGTGTTACAAGCGTGCTATACGCCAAATTATTGAAAGCAACGTTCGCTTCACCAACAGGCTCGCTAGCACTTAGACGACGGCCCATAGGCCTGCTAACCCCCATTTCTGGGAAAAGCCCACGGGCTGCCTGATTAATCTCCTGAATATAGCAGCTTTATATTTGGCCTTTAAATAGCCTATCTCTGAACCTACTCTAGGGAACTGGGGGTAGCTATTAGACATTAGAACCTCACAGGTCCGCTCGCGAGCACCTTAGCATACCAACTAGACCACAAACAGACAGCCCTCCCCCCCTTCCCCTCCTCCCTCCCCCCCTTCCCCTCCTCCCTTCCTCCCTTCCTCCCTATACCTAAAATCTAAGAACATAACTGCCTAGATAAGACTCACCATCTACTGGGTAACACAGCCTCTCCCTCTAAACTGAATGGCACCTATATGGAACACACCACGGCAACACAGTTTACTCTACTCCGACCTATAGCCTTTAAGTATCGCTAGCACTTTCAGCGTGTCGTACAGAGGGGATGTGTTATAATAGCTAGATCAATACCAGTTAAAGTCGTATGTTCTAGCTAAGATAGAAATGTCTGTCTCATTAGTTTAACAGTTTAAAGAATGATCTATGTAACTTCGCATGCGCAAACTAAATTATAGTGCTTGTAACCCGTATGTCTTGACTCTCAAAAATTTAAAAATGTGCACTGTCTTTGATGCCATACTAATGTTTTATGATGTTTATGTATCTGCTTGCACCAGCTGTTGTGGCAGTGCAAACGGTTGTTACCACTATGCACAAAGAAAATAAAGAATTAAAAAAAAAAAAAAAAAAAAAATTCTTTATTTTTGATGTGCCATAAGCAAAGAAGAAAATCTGTTCATGACATACAACAAATTACAATGTGTCACAATATGCAAGAATCATGTCACAGAATCTCGTGTTATACAACTAGGCACTTTTTATATTTATATATATTTTACATGCGTGTGCCTCTAGGCGGTTTTGGGAGCCAGTCGTGCATGTAGGTACGGTTGGTGGGACCTGTAGGTTGTCGCCTAGAGCTAGATGAGGTGGTAGTGATGTGATCATGATAGAAACATTTAAATACATAAAGGGAATCAACACAGTAAAGGAGGAGACTATTTTTAAAAGAAGAAAAACTACCGCAACAAGAGGACATGGTTCTTATCTGCCGTCACCTTCTATGTTTCTACATATAGATCCAAAGAGCTGCATCGTTATTTGATGCTTAGCCAATCCACTTAAAGCAAATGAAACGGGTCTTGCATGCTTTTAGCGTCATTTTTTACACAGATCAATTGCAGTATTACTGGGTCTTTATTTGGCCTTTCTGACTACCACTCAGTGTGTTGTCATTGTTTCTGTATTCCTGAGACTTGGGCATTACTATTTGCCATTCTGTTTATTTACCCCGACTTGTGTCTCATTTATGTAATCCTCTGTTTTTCCAGATCTCGGTTTATTTTTTTAGCTTTTGTCTGCTTGCAGATATTTTGTTATCTCTCTGTTTCTGGTGCTATCCAGGCAATTCTTTAAGGATCATACATACTTCGCATCATACCTTCATCTATAAGTAAAACAGAGTATAGCAGCTTAGATATTTTATGGCAAAGTCTATCTTCCATGAGGGTAAAGCATGGACAAAATGTGGTCTCATCTCAAAGGCATCCTTAATACTTGGCTCATCATAAATAGAAAAAACTATCTCAAAAAGTACCCTTTCGCATTGTCACTACATATGAAAATAGGTGCCTTTCAGTTTACATCCTCCAAAACACAATGGTCACTGATCTTGGACGATGTGATTCAGAAGAGCTGGGTTAAGCTACCTCCTGGCCACACATTAGTAACTATTTATCATGGTAAAGATTAACTTGTAAGAGTTGTCAAATTTTATTTCCAGGTATGATTATTATACACCTTGCCACGTGTCTCTATGCAGAGAGTATTTGTTTGAGATTGCTCCTTTTCTCGTACTTATACATCCTTTTGAACATTGTCTTCTCTTTGCTTGTAGCTCCTGAGTGAAATCAGTTTCTCATTTTTGCCAGGGGGCATACCAATTCTTTCTAAAGAATTATGGAGTTTGCAGGTGACTCCTTCTGATAAAGTCAATAATTGTTTTGAATCCATGAGAATAGCCAAACTCCTCTGGTCTTTTTCTGCAACAACAATGGGTCACCAACGATTGCAAACAAACTATAAATTGAAGCAACTTTCTCCTCTTTACATTTAAAATGAGTATTTGTTCATTCCTTGAATCCTGAGGATCTTGTAAACTTCTATTTTATCTGTTTATGTGTTAGTTTAATTAAATTCTAGTGTATATCAAGAAAGTATATTGCTCACTGTTGGCATTACCTCCTGTGACAGACTCCCCTTTTCCTGTGAGTTTGCCACAAGTTTTTGGAGGGGCCTGTTTGCCAGCCTCCTACCCTGTGACTATGGCCCCTGCAATAGACCTGGCTAAAATACTTTAAAAAGGCTCTGTTCATGTGAAGTATGTACTTTTGTACTATTAGCCCTGATTCCCTGGAACTGTTTTGGGCATAGGACCATGTGCATGGTCGGTCAAAAATAAGACTTCCAGGAAATTCCTGAACCCCTGAACTGATATCAATGGTTTTATTTATTTTTAGGGTACTTTTGGGGTGTTAAAAAAAAAAAAAAAAAGTGTGTTTTTTCTGTGCTTGGAGATAATTGAATTAGAATTAGTACAGTTACTGATCCAATTATCTACCAGGCAGAGGGGAGGAATTGTTTGCTGTGTGTGGGAGCATCCTGCCTTGTAACCTTGTTATTGGTCTATGAAGTTGCAAATCAGTTCCCCACAAGGTCCCTGTGGGCGTACCCCTTGCATGGTGTAGCGGATTGTATTAATCCTGTCATGTATAATTCGTGTAAAAATGCTTTAGTTTAATTGTGTCTCTGTATTGGAAAATGTATGTACTTTCGTATGAGGGTTTGGTAGTTTTCATACGAATGAAACTACCGAACCCTCAGACCACCCCAGTGAGAAGTGTGTGCCTCGTTAAGCGTTAACACTTCTCAAAACCGCAGTCTAATTGATATTTGTTAAGTGCCTGTGTGGCCACTGTTCGGTATACGAACCACGCGCGGAGGCCATCTTACGCACAAAAATCTCAGCGGTGTTTGGTCGTCGAGTGTCTGGAACTCAAATCGGACACTCAAACAACCGAACACCGCTGAGACCTCCAGAGACCTCCAGAGACCTGCCATAACTCCCGAACGGAGGGACTAGACAGCCCCCCGTTCCGTTAAAACAATGTACCGAACAAGGGAATAAAGGCGAAGGTATTATTAGCTGTGGATGGCAAGGATTACTATGCAATTTAACTGCCGAACAGAGACCGACCGCAGGGCCAAAACACATGGAGCCTTTTCCGGATACCACCTCGTGTGCGGTCGGTCAAACTTCACCCTCCACCTAATTCCTGAACCCCTGGTCCGATCTGGGTGAATTTTGGATATGTTAGTCACCCAGATCAGGGCTACCTGGGGGTACCCTAAGTATTAGGCTATCTGCTTGTTTTAGGGTACATCCAGGTTTTAGGGAAAAGTACAGTACAATTAATGGGATTATGTGTCACACTGAGGGGAGGAGATGTGTGGGAGTTAACTATTACTGTATTGGCTACTGTCTTAATTATTGCAAATCCCTCCCTTGCATGGGAGAATGTCTTAAAAGGAGGCTCTGGGACTAAACGTCAGTTCTGCTCCTGATGCTGTGTGTCGTCCAGTCATTGGGATTGATGTTGTGATATTGTTGGATTATTTTGCCTGCTGGAATTACTACTTTATGGATTTATAATACTTGTTCCTGCGCCTCACTGGGATCTTAAGTGGAGAATAGCTGTGGAATATCAGCTCTCCGCTACACATGGGGATTGTCATATAAGGCTGTGACGAAACCAACCTCGCCACTGGGCATTGGAGAAGCCTGTTTGCCCGCCTCCTACCTGCTGACTATGGCCCCTTGAAAATTGGTACGTTTAGAGAACTATATTTGGGCATATTGTATTTTATTGTGCGACTGCTGGCCCTTTAAGCACAGTGAATGGTATTTTATTGTACTGCTGCTGGCCCTTTAAGAACTGTCTGGGGACATATTGAGACTTTGGGTAACAATACCCTTTAAGACTATGTCCCCAGACCTGTAAAATAACTTGTTCCTGGCTTTCCCCCACTTGGTTCAGTAAATAGGGCTTACTGAACCAAGTACCACACAGGCGGACCACCCAGAAGTTAAAGTGTGCAGGCAATTTACCTCCCAGGCTGTGAGGTTACTGCAGGTTAATTGCCGAGCGCTGGGTGGCCGCCATTCGGCAGCCGAACACGTGGCGGCGGCCATTTTAGTCATTCGAATGCGGTCAGCGGTGTATGCTAAAGATTCTGTGGAACTAAAATCGGCTACACATTTGGCCGAACACCGCTGACCCTTACCTTCTTCCATACTGAACTTGCAGCTCCAGAGACTAAGTCCCGTTCGAAATGGGACTTAGTCGTTTTTTCGCATGAAATTGACCGGCCGCACAGCCCAAATCTATGGAACTGTTTTGGGCAGGAAAATGTGCTTGCGGTCGGTCATAAAGGGACCTCCAGCTAACTTTTGATCCGCTGGAGGGATTTGGCTGAATTTTGGAAGGGTGTATGTTTAAAGTGTGCTGATTCTAAATATATGGTTTTTGGGAAGATTGGATGTACGGTTTTAAAGTTATAGCACATGTATAAAAACTGTATTTTCCCTGGCTGTAATAATTATGTTAACTGGTTATCTGAGGGGAGGGAACTTGTGGGTTGTAACCGTTATGCTATTGGCTGTTTTACCCCGCCCCTGTGGGCGGTCTTTTATGTGTAAGATGGAAATAAAAGCAGACTGGGTGTGCTAGCACCTCAGATCATCTTGTACCTTCATGAAGTTTCGGCTCATGTTTGGGGGATTGGAGAACTACACTCTGGGGATTGCTATAATCACTATACTCCCCAGGGTATTATCGCTGAGCTCTGCTAAGAGCTTGTTCCTGTTCCTGCTCTCTGGAATTCGGAGAGGTCCACCTACTGGAAGCTGGACCCTGGTCTTGGGTCCAGAGTGGGTGGAGTCGGCGAGACCCCAACCAAGCTGCGGCGGTTCGTGGGGTCTGCAGTGGTTATGGTGTCAGGCAGAGTGCTTGGAGACCTCGGAAAGCACTAGGAGCATCCGTCAGCGGAGGGTACCCGGTCGGGGTGCCAGCGGTTCCGTTACAAAGGCCAAGTGTGGCTCCCATTGAAGAGAGTTTTGTTTACCCCTTCATGAAATCTTGGATCATGTTTGGGGGAACTGGAGAACTACATACACTCTGGATATTGCTATATCATAATACTCCCCGGAGTATAATCACTAGCTCTTATAAAAGCGGTTCCTGCTACGCTCTCTGGACTAGGAGAGGCTTCCACTGGAAGCTGGATCCTGATCTTGGCTCCAGGTTGGATGGAGGACGGCAATACCCCAACCAAGCTACAGCGGTTCGTGGAGTCTTCGGTGGTTATGGTGTTCCAGTACAGTGCTTATGGTGCTCACAAGTACTAGGAAGCAGCGATTAACGAAGGTCCGTCACACCTCATTGCTCCTGTATATGTTCACAAATGCTCAGTGAAGACATATAACCTCCATTTCATCCCTCTTTCCTCATTTTAACCAACACTTAATGTTTCAAATTATTTTTCCTCTTCCTTTGTTTCCCATTAAAGCTTGACTCAGTCCAATATAGAAAATCAGTTGCTTGAACTTGGAAATGTCAATTAAGTCCATGTTAACATATTTAAATAGCAAGACTATAATATTAATGGTTTAGTAAATTCAAGATGGAAAAAAAATGTATTTAAAAACATGTTTTTCCACTGCATGGGTTCTGTGTGCTATGTGTAGGGAAATCCTATATAGATAGCTATATCCTGTGCTCATTGGCTTCAATGAGGTCCACAGGGTACAGAATATGGGACCTCATAGGCCCTATTGCTATAGGCCTTTTTCAGCCTGACAGAATGTGTTTAATAATGTTGAACACACATACCACATGGGATTCTGCAAGGCAGAGAGAACATCTGTCTTTGGATTCAAGTGATAAAAGGAGGTTTGCCCAGAAGCATTTCATAAATACAACTGTGCCACAGTTACAGATTTTCACTGTTGCAGTGCCAGATTGTCAGATGAAACAGATTGCCAGCTAATGAAGCCAGTGTAATACATTTAGAAAAATGCAGGAACGCAAAATTCAAAGATAAGCTGCAAGTTATTCCATCTAATTGACTGGTTATGAGGTTTTTGCACCCAAGATCGAATGCTTATAAAATACTGCAAAAGGAAGATATTTTAACCAACGCACACCTTTCCCCCATTATCAAATCATAATAGTAATTTTTTTAGAATGAGAAAATCTCTGGACAACTGCCTAAAACTCAAGCAAACTCCTTTGAGTAATAGGTGAGAATATTAACTTGAATCTATCATATTACAACTGGTCTGTATTTCATAACTAATACATTATGTTCCCACTATAGTGACTGTCATAGTTGCCAAACATTTTGATACATGCTTCTTTATTATTAACAGTAGTTCCATTATTTGGTATAGATGCATTAAGACATTCAAACCCTCTGGCAAAGTGTAGGTGTATAATATATAACCGGGTTTAACACAAAGGTAATGAGTCGGTTTATTAGATGCTTGGTAACATGCTGTATGCCACTTGATAGGTAATACATTTGTACATGGTTAATGGGACACTACAAACATCATAGGAAACTATGCTTTTTGCACAGCTTACGGAAAAAGGAGAATCTTTGCCCTTGTCTCACTGCTAACAACAAAATTTGCAGAAGCCCTTTTTTCCTCTGACATCAATGGAGAAAATTATACAATATGACTGCTGTTAGCGTATTGAGTATTTATTTTCATCCTGTGCAATGAATGAAACTACATATCCAATAAACCGTTGCTAGACACTCCATTATTTCCCATACATTCCCCATACATTTTGTTATAAAAGCTACAGCCACACATTTTATTACTGTTATAAGTAAGCAACGTGGATTAAATGACTAGTCAACTGTTGGAGTGAGCAATCAACATACATTTGCCAAATTGCAAGAGCTCTGCATTCGGTTCTCTGCAATAATGAAATTGCAGGTAGTGACTCTCCAAAGATGTTTTGAACTTGGCTGGTCAGTTAAAGGACCACTGTAGTGCCAGGAAAACAAACTCGTTTTCCTGGCACTATAGGGTCATTAGGTCCCCTCCACCCTCAGGGCTGCCCTCCCGCTGGGCTGAAGGGGTTAAAACCCCTTAAGCCACTTTCTCCAGCGCTGGGCTCCCTCTGTGCTGGGGAACTCTCCACCCCCGCTGATGTCAGATCAGAATGTGCATGTGTGGCAAGAGCCACGCACGCATTCAAATTGCCCATGGGAAATCATTACTCAGTGCTTTCCTATGGACGTCCAGCATCTTCTCACTGTGATTTTCACAGTGAGAATCGCGGAAGCACCTCTAGCGGCTGTCAGTGAGACAGCCACTAGAGGCTGGATTAACCCTCAGTGAAACATAGCAGTTTCTATGAAACTACTATGGTTTCAGCTGCAGGGTTAAAACTAGAGGGACCTGGCACCCAGACCACTTCATTGAGCTGAAGTGGTGTGGGTGCCTATAGTGGGCCTTTAATACCACAGTCATGACAATATAAGAGACAGAAAACAACAACAACAAATTATACTCAAACTGCTGGAGAACCAATCCAGAGGTATGAGTATTAACTGGAAATCTAAATAAATATAGATAATATAACAGAAAGTAAAGAATAATAGATGGAACAATATTTTCCATGGTGTATTAAATTTGATGACAAGTGAACCAGCTATTTTAGATTCTTGTTTCTATTTTTGATTTTAGCCGCTTGGTATAATTAAATTTGTTTTCCCATGGGAAAGTTCTTTACCCGGGTACTTTATGACCGCTCTTGAAATGCTTAGGGTTACAGGGAACGATAGGGTTAACTGCCAAGTTTACCGGCAGTTGAGCACATCAGCACTACGAGCTCTTGTTTGATTGGACCTTTTAAAAGGTCTATTTGCATAATAAATTATCAACACTTTGGCGCCGAAATAAGAGACATTCTACTCACGGATTGGTTCATATTTTATGCATAAGCAGGAGACACGTGTATATAACAGAGACCCCGAGGTCAGTACATTTTCATCGCCTGACGAAGGTGCACGCTGGTGGCACCGAAACGTTTTTTTCTTTCTTTATTACCCTTCACAGGGCACTCTGTCACTATGTGCAGGCAACCAACATTGTAAATATGGTTCTGCACACTAGCATGTGGTTATTTTAGTCTGTCCTTTCTTTCTTTCCTCCGTTTTGGTCTTTACCCAGCTTAGGAGTAGGGTACATAGTGTATTTTAAATTCATAGTAAGGGTGTTGCTAACAGTCACTAAAGGCTTACAAGACCTTTTGACAGCGTTGTAATTATTGGCGAACTGGATAGGTTGTATCTATTGGGTAACATATATTAAGAACACTATCCAGTATATAGCTACACTGTGTGGTTTTTTGATTTAAAGCTCCACACAGTATCCTATTAGACGACTCACCCCTATGGGTAATTCTGTATCCCCATACTAATTAGCAGGGCCGTCTATAATATGAATAGGACCCTGGGCAAAGCATTTTCTTGGGCCCCCTAGGCCCTGCCCCTCCCCCCCCTAATTACGCCCAACCCCCAATCACACTGACAGACCTTCTGACACATACACACACACAGACAGATATATTAAAACATTCGCAGATACATACTGACACACATACACTGACACACAAATATATACTTATATACATTCAGACATACTGACATACACATACACTGACAGATATACTGAAACACACACAGACAGATGTATTGACACACACAGACATTCTGACACACACACACAGACATTCTGACACACACACAGGGATACTGACACACACAGGCATACTAACATACACACCGACAGGCATGCTGACACACACACACACACTGACATACACACACAAACATACTGACACACACACTGACATACTGACATACACACACACAAACATACTGACATACACACACACAAACATACTGACATACACACACACAAACATACTGACATACACACACACAAACATACTGACATACACACACACATACATACTGACACACAAACATACTGACACACACACATACACTGACATACACACACAGACATACTGACATACACACACAGACATACTGACATACACACAAAGACATACTGACATACACACAAAGACATACTGACACACACACAGACACTGACATACACACACAGACATACTGACATACACACACAGACATACTGACACACACACAGACATACTGACACACACACAGACATACTGAGATACACACACAGACATACTGACATACACACACAGACACTGACATACACACACAGACATACTGACATACACAGACATAATGACACACACAAACATACTGACACACACAGACATACTACTGACACACACACATTTAGCCACCCTCCAGGTTCTTACCTTTTCTTGGAGGGTGGTTTCCCTGGGGTCCAGTGGCAGGCTGAGGCAGATGGGAGTTCTCCTCTGGAACTCCCCTCCTCCTGCCTTTCTCCTCCCGCGCGGCTATTATCTCCGGTGGGAGGAAGTGACGCGCGGCACTCACTTCCTCCCAGACGGTACAGGAAGGGGCCCGGTCGCGCTGTTTAAGCGTCACATCGCCCGACCGGGCCCCTGCTCACACATGCTTACCGGGTGGCCCTTAGTGCATGGGCCACCCAGGGGGGATCCTTAGTTGGCGGGCTGGTGCGGCTCTGTGCAGCCGCACCGCCGGGTACATGGGGGCTGCTCAAATCGCGGGGCCCACGGGGCAGCTGCTCTGGGGCCCCCCAGGAACAACTGGGCCCGGGGCAGCTGCCCCGTTTGCCCCGCGCTAAAGACGGCCCTGCTAATTAGGCAGCATTATTTCTTCAAAACGTTTTTTTCTCAGGCTGCCTTTCTTTCTGTGGATTTACAGATTCTGCGGGTTTTAGACCAGGCTTGAGGTCTGTGATGTGTGAATATATACGTTTCATTACTTATTTTCAGACATTGACCGAGTATATATTATTAAAGTCAGGAGTCTGAGCCAGTACAGACAATCATAGAGACACAAGCTGTGGAGGTACAGCCATTAGGCTGTAGAGACCTGTCACTTGTTTCTGACCTTTAACTGGGGAGTACGGTTATACATTTATATTGTTCCATCTATTATTCTTTACTTTATGGTATATTACCTATATTTATTAAAGGACCACTCTAGGCACCCAGACCACTTCAGCTTAATGAAGTGGTCTGGGTGCCAGGTCCAGCTAGGGTTGACCCATTTTGTTTATAAACATAGCAGTTTCAGAGAAACTGCTATGTTTATTAATGGGTTAAGCCTTCCCCCAAATCCTCTAGTGGCTGTCTCATTGACAGCTGCTAGAGGCGCTTGCATGATTCTCACTGTGAAAATCACAGTGAGAGCACGCAAGCGTCCATAGGAAAGCATTGTAAATGCTTTCCTATGCGACCGGCTGAATGCGCGCGCAGCCAGCCGACGGGGCGGAACGGAGGAGGATCGGAGGCAGAGATCTCCCCGCCCAGCGCTGGAAAAAGGTAAGTTTGACCCCTTTTCCCCTTTCCAGAGCCGGGTGGGGGCACCCTCAGGGCACTATAGTGCCAGGAAAACGAGTATGTTTTCCTGGCACTATAGTGGTCCTTTAAGATTTCCAGTTAATACTCATACCCCTGGATTGGTTCTCCAGCAGTTTGAGTATATTTTGTTGTTTTAGCAATAGGGGTTAAGCACCATGACACTTCTGGAGTGTCAATTAAGGTGTACTTTCTAGGTAGTGTGTGGATTAGTCCTTTGTTTGACAACCACTACTCGTAGATTTATTTTTTCTTTGGAGAAAACAATAACACACAAATACAAAATAAATTAAAAATAAAGCATAAAGTTGGACAGGAAATTGCAAATTATGTTCTGACCCCCTAGAAGCCTAATTATGCCCATGTCCTTTTCACAATACTATCATATTACCAATTTCCACAAACTTGCACATGTGCAGCAGTTATGTGCCCCCCACCTAAAGTGATAGAGGTATAGGAACAATTACATCTGCTCCTGCTAGAGATGGGGTATAATGTACTGTTTATCTATTTGCAGTAATTTGGTTTACAGTTTTGTGAGCATACTCGCTCTTAATACAATTGCATCTCTTAGAATCCCAGCTGGAAGGAACCAGAGGCAGGTGATCTAAGCGGCCATAATTAGCTAATTCGCTTTCTATCCTGTTGACTCAGCATTTTCTCCCATGTACAATCACTGAGCACAGTTCTAAGTGTTGCATTTATTGTATTTATTTTACAGAACCCCAGCTGAAAGGAATTGTGACAAGGTTATTCAGCCAGCAGGGATACTTCCTGCAGATGCACCCAGATGGCACTATTGATGGGACCAAGGACGAAAACAGTGACTACAGTAAGGAAAATCACCCCTTTAACTCCACCTTTAAATCAATCTGATGTTGATTTCCCTATCAGAACCTTAATGTACAAAAACAGTAGAAAATAAGAGCTAAACATATGTTCACCATTTTTTATTTATTTTTTAAACACAGGGTTCTATATATGCTAGTATGGTGGTTTTGAACAGGTTAATTGTAATTTGGCTGTGCCAAAATAATTTACAGTGCTCAACATGGCCAAATTATCCAATACCCCATATCCACATCCACGTATTGCATGGTATGACAATACCATATGTACTCACACCATATAAAAAAATGTATTCATTATGTACTCTGTAGAGCTGTTAGGCTTGAGGTGCTGTGGAGCACTTTTTTGGTCAAGCCATAAAAAATAGTTCAAAATTAGAGGGATTGCACCTGTAGCCTTCTAGAACCATAGCTACTATAAAATGCTGTAGTGATTATGGTGTTTTGAGTATCCCTTTAATTTTTGAAAATCCATCTGCTCCTTTTCTGTCTGCCTGTGTGGGCTGAGGGTTTAGCTTAATTGAGTGGGGACCTTGTGGGTATTACTACTGAAGGTAGCACTTGCAATACCAGCGATGGTTTATTAGCTAAAAAATAAATAAAAAAATAATAAAAGCCAGAATTATAATACTAACCTAAAATTGTAATAGTAGATTTTAGAATCACCAAATTTTTGAATGTCTTGTCAGTAGAGGAAATGTTGATTTCATTCTTTGATCCTGTAGACACATACAGTGGGGGGGTGGGGGGGTGGGGGGGGGGGCGAAAGTATTTGATCCCCTGCTGTTTTTGAACGTTTGCCCACTGACAAAGAAATGATAAGTCTATCATTTTAATTTTAACAGTGAGAGACAGAATAAAAAAATAAAAAAGTTATTCATTGATTTGCATGTCAATGAGTGAAATAAATATTTGATCCCCTATCAATCAGCAAGATTTCTGGCTTCCAGGTGTCTTTTATACAGGTAACGAGTTGAGATTAGGAGCACTCTTTTAAAGGGAGTGCTCCTAATCTCAACTCGTCACCTGTATAAAAGACACCTGTCCACAGAAGCAATCAATCCATCAGATTCCAAACTCTCCACTATGGCCAAGACCAAAGAGCTGTGCAAGGATGTCAGGGACAAGATTGCAGACCTACACAAGGCGAGAAGGTGACAACAGTTGGTGTGATTATTTGCAAATGGAAGAAATACAAAATAACTGTCAGTCTCCCTCAGTGTGGTGCTCCATGCAAGATCTCACCTCGTGGAGTTTCATTGATCATGAAAACAGTGAGGAATTAGCCCAGAACTACACAGGAGGATCTTGTTAATGATTTCAAGGCAGCTGGGACCATAGTCATCAAGAAAACAATTGGTAAAACACTACACCGTGAAGGACTGAAATCCTGCAGCGCCCACAAGGTCCCCCTACTCATGAAAGCACATGTACAGGCCCGTCTGAAGTTTGCCAATGAACATCTGAATAATTCCGAGGAGAACTGTGTTAAAGTGTTGCGATCAGATGAGACCATAATCAAGCTCTTTGGCATCAACTCAACTCGCCGCGTTTGGAGAAGGAGGAATGCTGCCTATGACCCCAAGAACACCATCCCCGCCATCAAACATGTAGGTGGAAACATTATGCTTTCGGGTGTTTTTCTGCTAAGGGGACAGGACAACTGCACCACATCAAAGGGACGATGGACGGGGCCATGTACTGTCGAATCTTGGGTGAGAACCTCCTTCCCTCAGCCATTGCATTAAAAATGGATCGTGGATGGGTATTCCAGCATGGCAATGATCCAAAACACACAGCCAAGGCAACAAAGGAGTGTTCCATGAAGAAAAACCTTAAGGTCCTGGAGTGGCTTAGCCAGTCTCCAGACCTTAATGCTGTACAAAATCGGTGGAGGGAGCTGAAGGTTCGAGTTGCCAAACATCAGCCTCGAAACCTTAAAGGGACACTATAGTCACCCAGGCCACTTCAGCTCAATGAAGTGGTCTGGGTGCCAGGTCCCTCTAGGGTTAACCCTGCCTGCTGTAAACATAGCAGTTTCAGAGAAACTGCTATGTTTACATTTGGGGTTAAGCCAGCCTCTAGTGACTGTCTTCCAGACTGCCACTAGAGGCGCATCTGCCACGCTGGAGGCATATTATGCCTCCATCGCGCAGAGCGTCCAAAGGAAAGCATTGGACACTTTGAATGCGCGCGCGGCACTGCCTGACGTCAGTTGGGGGATCTGACGTCGGCGGGGGAGGAGAGGTAAGGGAGCCCGGCGGTGGAAGAAGGTGAGTAACTGACGGGGTTTTAACCCCTTCAGCGCCACGGGAGGGGGACCCTGAGGGTGGGGGCACCCTCAGGGTACTATAGTGTCAGGAAAACCGATTTGTTTTCCTGACACTATAGTGATCATTTAATGACTTAGAGGAGTGGGACAAAATCCCTCCTGAGATGTGTGCAAACCTGGTGGCCAACTACAAGAAACGTCGAAGGGGTCAAATACTTATTTCACTCATTGACATGCAAATTAATTTATAACTTTTTTGATATGCGTTTTTTTTTTTGGTTATTCTGTTTCTCACTGTTAAATGACACCTACCATTAAAATTATAGACTGATCATTTCTTTGTCAGTGGGCAAATGTTCAAAATCAGCAGAGGATCAACTACTTTTTCCCCCTCACTGTATGTTGGTTTGTTTTCTGGTTTGCTATTCCTCTCTTCTTGCAGGGTTATTCACCAACATGAGAATAGTCTGGAATTCAAAGTAAACTTCACATTTAAAGGAACACTATAGTATTAGGAATACAAATGTGTACTCCTAATGGTACAATGCTGTGTTAACAGTTTTGGTGCCCTTGGCATTGTTTTACATTGCGGGGTAAAACTAGAGGGACTAGAGCAGGGTTCCACAACCCAGTCCTCATGTACACCCTACCGATCCAGAATTTAGGGATTACCCTGTTGTGTCTAAAGTGTTTTTTTTTTTTTTTTTGCAACACCTCAAACACAACTGGGTAATCCCTAAATCCTGGATTGTTGGGGGATACTTGAGGACTGGGTTGGGAACTACTGGACTAGAGGATACGTGCATATAATGTGAGACACATAAAATGCACATATCTATTGACTAATGGCATATAAATTAAAAATTAGTGTGTTCTTTTTATTATTTCCTGTCTAAAATATTTTATCACTACAGAGGAAGGAACAGTCCATTATCTAAATACAGCACATCATAAAACAATAGATCAAACACATTTTTGGCTATAAAGAGTTTTATCCTGTTACAACCAGCGTTTCATTATGAGCTAGGTTAGTAATTAAACAAGCCAGCATTCGAAGATGACGGACTGCAAATTAATGTCATTTACTGCTCTTTCGACACAGCTGTTAAATAAATGTTGAGGTTCTTTAAATTGATTTTTGTTACTTAGACTCACTTATAACATATGCCAAGAATTTAATTATTGTTATATTTTTTTCTTTGTATTAATTGTCTTTGCATTTACTGTACTTGATCTGTATTATAGTAGATGTTTTTGGATTAGATAACATATATTGCAACATATTTCAGTCAGTTCCAATTCCATCATTTAATTGTGGATACATGGCACTCCTTCATGCTGTCATCGAAGTACATGTAAAGTGCAATCCTGTTGGATGCATAATTCATATGCAGCAGAAGGGAAATCAGTCAATTAAGAAGGGATCCCAAGTGACCTACCTTGACTAACTTATTTTCCTGCATACTACGAAGCAGCACGTTTAAATGCTGCCCATCAATATGAAGTTGTGTCCAGTACAACTGGAGGGATCTGGCTACCCTAGGCCTGAGTTGGCAAGTTTAGGTAGTTGACAGTTTTTCAAAGAAGGGTATGGCCAGGGACAGGACTGTACTGAGGTAGTTTCAGTGACTTACTAATAACAATATATGAAACTAAAATATAATTTCGAAAAAGAACAATATATTGTATTATAGTTTAAAGATGCAACTCTCTTAGACACCAACAACATATAACTCCTAGAAAAGAGGGACATTGAGTCAAATGGATTTGGGCCCAAAATAAGGTCTGCTCTTCCTAAATAGGGATACTTGGGAGATTTGATAGAGGGTGTACCCCCTTTAATGCCATATTCGTTGTGCCTACATGTACAACTTTCAGAAATAGATAAATAAATAGGCTGCCTATTTTCTTTTTATTGCTGGAGGGTTTAGTTGAACTTGTCTTCTAATTCTTCACTTGATAGTATTTTGAAATAATTTGGCTAATGGAGAGCACACAATCTGATATTTTTTTTTAAAGACACTAAGTATAGTTTGTGGATACTTAGGGGTAACACTACGTTACTGGGAAGGGAACAAAGGATTTTCAACTATTAGGAGTCATCTCTCCTTTGAAGTAATTATCAGCTACTATCCGTCTGTTAATTCCAAATACAAGCATTAGAAAGCATTAAGCTTTTAGATTATTGTTAGTATTAAATCAATATATTAAGAGTCAACCTCTGAGTAAAGAGTGGGTAGGGAGGGATCATGACACTGCTTCAGTCCACAAAACAGAACTGTTCAGGAAGCCTGGCAACATCCTTTTAAAATGATACCTGTAGGGCAGAACCAGAGAGTTTCTAGTTATGTTAATTTATTTTTAAAATAGTTTATATTTAGATTTCTCTTGTTTTCAAGTATGTCCTATATTAGTGTGCATAGAGCCAGCACTGTCATTTGTAGGAAAATGGATATATCTGAATTTTATGTTGTGTACATTTGTTTATCCCATGGTTAAATATTTGTAAAAATGTTTGTGTTATAGCCAGGAGGGGGAGCATTTATGAAAGCATTTGCAAGGTACCAAAAGAGTAGTAAGAAGACAAAAAGAAGGCTAATCTAGCATTGTTTTAAATAAAGGTGTTTCTTGAATGGGTGTCCACAGACAAAAATAGTAAGGTTTTTCTCAAGCCTTTTTTTTAAAATTCTTTATTGTTGAACTGCAGAGTTAAATACACTTTTTAGTGTTGATATACACTGAATAAAATTATAAGCGCAACACTTTTTTTTGTTTTTGCCCCCATTTTTCAAGAGCTGAACTCAAAGATCTAAGACTTTTTCAGACTTGTGAACAATATTTGAGAGAAATAGGCCTTTTGTGTACAGAGAAAAAGTCTTAGATTTTTGAGTTCAGCTCATGAAAAATGTGGGACAACTAAAGTGTTGGGTTTATAATTGTATTCAGTGTATAACATGAGAAAATAACAAGGCATCATTAGGGGTAGACATGATATGCTGCACTTTTCTTTTGGAAACAAGAGAACAAGAAATAAGAGCATATCACAGGAATAGATTCAAGCAGCACACACACTCTACATGTTAAGTAAGTCATGAAGAAAACTGTTTCTACATGTCAATTGTGCAAGTGGTAGTGTTAAGGTAAAATAGTATCTAGGTATGTAACGTTAGTAGAGATATTCAGAATATGTTTATGGAACTCTGAACTAGAACACATGTTTATCTAGCAGACGTATGCGCATCATGTCCTATAGTTGTTCTACGATCAAAGGTCTTCAAAAGTAGACAATGTATCTAGACATGTGAGTGATAAGGAGAGCAAATATCAATATCTATATGTTCAGCAATTTGTAATACCACTGGGGAAACATGCATCATCAGGAAAACATATAAAAACAAAGAAAAAACAATAATTGCTAAATGCAAAATTAAAAACAATTAAGGAGGGGTTGCGTCAGTGTTAGTCAGCCTATGTCACTAATGGGCCATATGATGGAGGGTGGTTCGGTACCAAGCAGTGCTTCTTTTCATCCTGCCTTTGGCAAACAATATAGTGGTACACAGGCTTGCGTGAGAGGAACAGAGTAAGTTCTTATTTCCAGGCCCGCTCACTAGCTCCAACCCGGGCAGCACTGTGAACAGGTACCCGGTGTATGTTGATCATCTTTTTGAAGCCACAGGCCTTGGAGAGTGCCAGTGCCCTAGCACCATTGATACTCCACTTTCAAGTGGTGGGGACTTAAGCCCTCAGGTTCACTGATATTCGGGCATCCCCCTGAGGGTATGGCCTGCTTCTGGGGGGCAACCCTGAACCCCTAGTCCAGAAGAAGTACAGGCAGCAGGCACAGCAGCATGAGAATTCCGAGTAGCTGGAGGGGAAGGTATGGCAGATCAGTCGCTTATGCGGAGCCAGAAGGCTTGGAAGAGCTAGTCAAATTTTCAAGATAGACCCTCCATGCCCGTCGGATAACGTTGGGACTCTTGCGCGGTGGACTTTTTAGGCACACTATGTGTCCTTCCTTTGGATGTGAGGTGGCTGTTGCGAGATAACAGTCGACCCCAGCTGGGACCGGGAAAATCCCTGCCAGTCCAAAGGGGCGATGATGGGGTTGTATGCGGGCCATCTCAAGATACAGTTTCAGAACCGGGAGATTGGCCGCTTCTCACAGACACTGGACCTCCACACTCGTTAGACTGGACTACGTATGTAGCCGATGTGGCCTCTCTATCCAGGCATAACAAGTAGCCAGTTGCTAAACATGCATTTCACAAGGTTTTGGGACACAAACTGCACAGGTTAATCTGTGGATACACTTTAAATGAAAAACTTTTTTTTATTTATTCATTTATTTTGAATCCCATTACTGGATTGGTGAATTTGGGGTCCATATACCCATTAAAAAGAAAGTGCTCTAACCAATTTTGCAATTTCAACAAGAGCACTGGCACGACATTGACATGGGCAAGTCTACGTTGATCTCCTTGAAATGATTAAAAATTGATTATCAATAGGCTACCAAGACTGCTGGTTGTGCTTTTGTGCTTGTTGTGTATATTAAAGAGAAAAAAAAAAGTGTTTACCGTATATACTCGAGTATAAGCCGAGTTTTTCAGCCCATTTTTTGGGCTGAAAAACCCCAACTCGGCTTATACTCGAGTCAGAGTCTGTATTATGGCAATTTGCATTGCCATAATACAGACCGGGGGAGAGGGGGGCTGGCAGAGCTGTACTTACCTGTTCTGCAGCTCCTGTCAGCTCTCTCCTCCTCCGCGCCGTCCGTTCAGCACCTCGGTCAGCTCCCAGTGTAAGTCTCGCGAGAGCCGCGGCTCTCGCGAGACTTACAGTGTGAGCTGATAGAAGGAGCTGCACGGACGGCGCAGAGGAGGAGAGAGCTGACAGGAGCTGCAGAACAGGTAAGTACAGCTCTGCCAGCCCCCCTCTCCCCCCCACTGAACTGCCACTGGACCACCAGGGAAGGAGAGCCCCCCTCCCTGCCATATATCAAGCAGGGAGGGGGGACGAAAAAAAAATAAAATAAGAAATAATAATAAAAAAAATAAATAATAATAATAAAAAAAATAATAAAAAAAAGGGGGTATAAGGACCACTGTGGGAGGGGGGGGGGGTATAAGGACCACTATGGGAGGGAGGGGGTGGGATAAGGACCACTATGGGAGGGAGGGGGGTATAAGGACCGCTATGGGAGGGAGGGGGGGATAAGGACCACTATTGGAGGGAGGGGGTGGGATAAGGACCACTATGGGAGGAAGGGAGGGGGGGGATAAGGACCACTATGGGAGGGAGGGGGATAAGGACCACTATGGGAGGGAGGGGGGTATAAGGACCGCTATGGGAGGGAGGGGGGGGATAAGGACCGCTATGGGAGGGAGGGGGGGGATAAGGACCACTATGGGAGGGAGGGGGGGATAAGGACCACTATGGGAGGGAGGGGGGGATAAGGACCACTATGGGAGGGAGGGGGGGGATAAGGACCACTATGGGAGGGAAGGGGGGGATAAGGACCACTATGGGAGGGAGGGGGGGGATAAGGACCACTATGGGAGGGAGGGGGGGATAAGGACCACTATACCACTATGGAAGGGAGGGGGGGATAAGGACCACTATCGGAGGCAGGGGGGTGGGATAAGGACCACTATGGGAGGGAGGGGGGGATAAGGACCACTATGGGAGGAAGGGAGGGGGGGGATAAGGACCACTATTGGAGGGAGGGGGATAAGGACCACTATGGGAGGGAGGGGGGGGATAAGGACCACTAGGGGAGGGAGGGGGGGATAAGGACCACTAGGGGAGGGGAGGGGGAAGTAAGGACCACTAGGGGAGGGGAGGGGGAAGTAAGGACCACTAGGGGAGGGGTGAGTCAGGACCACTGGGGGAGGGGGGTGAAGGAACACGGGGGTGGGGAGGTAAGGACCACTGAGGGAGGAGGAGGGGAGGTCAGGACATATGGGGGGGGCAAATATCCTTGCACCGGCCCTGCACACACTGCATTCATACACTGCATTCATACACACACTGCACTCATACACACACACACTGCACTCACACACACACACATTCATACACACACACACTGCATTCATACACACACACTGCACTCATACACACGCTGCACTCATACACACACGCTGCACTCATACAGACACTGCACTCATACACACACGCTGCACTCATACACACACGCTGCACTCATACACACACACGCTGCACTCATACGCACACACTGCATTCATTATACACACACTGTAAATAAATATTCAATTAATATATTTTTTTTAGGATCTAATTTTATTTAGAAATTTACCAGTAGCTGCTGCATTTCCCACCCTAGTCTTATACTCGAGTCAATAAGTTTTCCCAGTTTTTTGGGGAAAAATTAGGGGCCTCGGCTTATATTCGGGTCGGCTTATACTCGAGTATATACGGTATTTGTTTTACGGTTAAATAAGGAAGAGAACACAAATTTGTGGTTTTAATTAACTTTGAGTTCTGTCTGGAAAGTGTCAAATTCCTTGTGAACAACACTTACTCTATTGAAATAACCTGCTTTCTTCCCTCTCTTTTATCTCAGCTCTTTTCAATCTAATTCCTGTGGGTCTACGTGTGGTTGCAATACAAGGTGTTAAGGCAGGACTCTATGCGGCAATGAATGGTGAAGGTTTTCTCTACAGCTCAGTAAGTTTGGGTTCATACTTTCTATATTTTTCAAAACGTTCGATAGTAAATCTATTGTGAAAAACTTTTTTTGTTGGAATGTGTGTATGGTTTGTTCTAGTCTTGAGCAGTTAGTTTCCATCATATGAAAAGTGTTAACATTTTGGAATTATTGGTTCCAAGGATTCTTTTTGTCTGTCTATGTTTGTGTGGGTTTTTTCCACTTCAGTGATACTGACTACTTTCCACCAGGGGGCTTACAATGTTCCAGAAACACCTTGGGCATGAGCCTATGGGAAAACCTGATGAACCCTACACAAACAGAGAGGTGGGAGTATGTAATGACAGTTCCCCACCTTTTCTGTTATGCCTCTTCCTCTCTACCCATATGTCACTGATGCTCAACTAAAGCATAGCCAGGTGTTCAATGCAGTTCTGCTGATAAAGAAGAGGGTAGAGCCAGCATAGATTTGGGCCAGTGATGCAATTTGCTGGAGACACAAATCTGCAAAGGAGCCCATCCAGGACAGAAATGTCTTAGCATCGTCTTAGCATCATCTAACACAGCTCCAGGCATCTTTAAATAAGCTGCACTTAATTACAACTTTTTTTTCTGATGTCCTCAGAAGTAGACAACAGATAAAAAAAAGAGCTTAAATCAATTGTAAACGTATACAGCATATTTAGGAAATAGTGTATAAAAATAAATTTTCATTATATCATGGATGAAAGTTAAAGGGACTCTATAGTCACCATATAAAAGCAAGAAAGACAGGTCCCCCAGCCTTCCTTCTTGCTTTTATATGAACTTTCATTCATTAAAAAAAAAAAATCGGTGTTTTTATATTAAAAACTTACCTCCGTTCCAGCGCCGAGCTCCCCGCTAGGCCGCGCCCCCTTTTTCGTCAAAATGACGAAATCGCGGGGCCCAATGGGACGGCTTCGCGCTGGACCAATCGCGTTCTTCATAGAGCGGCATTGAATGCCGCCCTATGAAGAACCTGAGCGCTTTACCGCGCATGTGCGCGGAATGCGCGTTCGCGAGCTGAGCTGTCTGACTGACAGCTCAGCTCGCTTTCTAAAATTATCAATAATAATTTAGGGCCCCCACCCGCCCTGTGCGGCGGGTGGGGGCCCTACAATTATCAATGAGGGGGGGGACCTACTGTCCCCCCCCCGGCCCCCACCCCTGTGCGGCGGGTGGGGGCCCTAAAATTATCAATGAGGGGGGGGGACCTACTGTCCCCCCCCCGGCCCCCACCCCTGTGCGGCGGGTGGGGGCCCTAAAATTATCAATGAGGGGGGGACCTACTGTCCCCCCCGGCCCCCACCCCTGAGCGGCGGGTGGGGGCCCTACAATTATCAATGAGGGGGGGGACCTACTGCCCCCCCCCCGGCCCCCACCCCTGAGCGGCGGGTGGGGGCCCTAAAATGATCAGTAAGGGGGGGGGACCTACTGTCCCCCCCCCGGCCCCCACCCCTGTGCGGCGGGTGGGGGCCCTAAAATGATCAATAAGGGGGGGGACCTACTGTCCCCCCCCCCGGCCCCCACCCCTGAGCGGCGGGTGGGGGCCCTAAAATGATCAATAAGGGGGGGGACCTACTGTCCCCCCCCCGGCCCCCACCCCTGTGCGGCGGGTGGGGGCCCTAAAATTATCAATAAGGGGGGGGGACCTACTGTCCCCCCCCCCCGGCCCCCACCCCTGAGCGGCGGGTGGGGGCCCTAAAATTATCAATAAGGGGGGGGACCTACTGTCCCCCCCCCGGCCCCCACCCCTGAGCGGCGGGTGGGGGCCCTAAAATTATCAATAAGGGGGGGGGAACCTATTGTCCCCCCCCGGCCCCCACCCCTGAGCGGTGGGTGGAGGCCCTAAATACAAAGGGGGGGGGACCCTAGTTAACCATCCCCCCCCCCAAAAAAAATATCTCCCTACCTACCCCCCTCACCCTAAAAATAATGAGGGGGGACCATTAACTAAAAACCTGTAAAAAAAATGAGATAAAATCAACTTACCATTCGATGTTTTCTTTCTTCTAAAATCTTCTTTCTTCAGCCCCAAAAAAGGCCAAATAAAAATCCATAATAACCGACGCAATTAAAAAAAAAAAAAAAAAAACCGAGCGCAAAAAAAAATAATCCATCTTCACCCATGGAGGGCTCCGCGCAGACTGAGCTCCGCAGGGCGGGGGAAGGCTTATAAAGCCTTGCCCCGCCCTGCAATTAGGCTAAGAACACTCTGATTGGTGGGTTTAAGCCAATCAGAGTGCTCTTTGTCATTTTACAAGCGTGGGAAAATTCTTTGGAATTTTCCCACGCTTGTAAAATGACACAGAGCACTGTGATTGGATGGATTTCAAGCCATCCAATCACAGTGCTCTGTGTCATTTTACAAGCGTGGGAAAGTTCTTTGGAATTTTCCCACGCTTGTAAAATGACAAAGAGCACTGTGATTGGATGGATTTCAAGCCATCCAATCACCGTGCTCTGTGTCATTTTACAAGCGTGGGAAAGTTCTTTGGAATTTTCCCACGCTTGTAAAATGACAAAGAGCACTGTGATTGGATGGATTTCAAGCCATCCAATCACAGTGCTCTTTGTCATTTTACAAGCGTGGGAAAGTTCTTTGGAATTTTCCCACGCTTGTAAAATGACACAGAGCAATGTGATTGGATGGCTTGAAATCCATCCAATCACAGTGCTCTGTGTCATTTTACAAGCGTGGGAAAATTCCAAAGAATTTTCCCACGCTTGTAAAATGACAAAGAGCACTGTGATTGGATGGATTTCAAGCCATCCAATCACAGTGCTCTTTGTCATTTTACAAGCGTGGGAAAGTTCTTTGGAATTTTCCCACGCTTGTAAAATGACAAAGAGCACTGTGATTGGATGGATTTCAAGCCATCCAATCACAGTGCTCTTTGTCATTTTACAAGCGTGGGAAAGTTCTTTGGAATTTTCCCACGCTTGTAAAATGACACAGAGCAATGTGATTGGATGGCTTGAAATCCATCCAATCACAGTGCTCTGTGTCATTTTACAAGCGTGGGAAAATTCCAAAGAACTTTCCCACGCTTGTAAAATGACAGAGCACTGTGATTGGATGGATTTCAAGCCATCCAATCACATTGCTCTGTGTCATTTTACAAGCGTGGGAAAATTCCAAAGAACTTTCCCACGCTTGTAAAATGACAAAGAGCACTCTGATTGGCTTAAACCCACCAATCAGAGTGTTCTTAGCCTAATTGCAGGGCGGGGCAAGGCTTTATAAGCCTTCCCCCGCCCTGCGGAGCTCAGTCTGCGCGGAGCCCTCCATGGGTGAAGATGGATTATTTTTTTTGCGCTCGGGTTTTTTTTTTTTATTGCGTCGGTTATTATGGATTTTTATTTGGCCTTTTTTGGGGCTGAAGAAAGAAGATTTTAGAAGAAAGAAAACATCGAATGGTAAGTTGTTTTTATCTTATTTTTTTTTTCTTTACAGGTTTTTAGTTAAAGGGTCCCCCCTCATTATTTTTAGGGTGAGGGGGTAGGTAGGGAGATAAGTGTTTTTTTTTTTTTTTGGGGGG
Source organism: Pelobates fuscus (assembly GCF_036172605.1). Taxonomy (NCBI): domain Eukaryota; kingdom Metazoa; phylum Chordata; class Amphibia; order Anura; family Pelobatidae; genus Pelobates; species Pelobates fuscus. The sequence continues at coordinate 142,581,860 of NC_086318.1, forward strand.
GGGGGGGGGAGAGAGGGTTAACTAGGGTCCCCACCCCCTTTGTATTTAGGGCCCCCACCCACCGCTCAGGGGTGGGGGCCGGGGGGGGGACAATAGGTCCCCCCCTATTGATAATTTTAGGGCCCCCACCCACCGCTCAGGGGTGGGGGCCGGGGGGGGGGCAGTAGGTCCCCCCCCCTTATTGTGAATTTTAGGGCCCCCACCCGCCGCACAGGGGTGGGGGCCGGGGGGGGACAGTAGGTCCCCCCCCCTATTGTGAATTTTAGGGCCCCCACCCACCGCTCAGGGGTGGGGGCCGGGGGGGGCAGTAGGTCCCCCCCTTATTGTGAATTTTAGGGCCCCCACCCACCGCTCAGGGGTGGGGGCCGGGGGGGGGGCAGTAGGTCCCCCCCCCTTATTGTGAATTTTAGGGCCCCCACCCGCCGCACAGGGGTGGGGGCCGGGGGGGGACAGTAGGTCCCCCCCCTATTGTGAATTTTAGGGCCCCCACCCACCGCTCAGGGGTGGGGGCCGGGGGGGGCAGTAGGTCCCCCCCCTTATTGTGAATTTTAGGGCCCCCACCCACCGCTCAGGGGTGGGGGCCGGGGGGGGGGCAGTAGGCCCCCCCCCCTTATTGTGAATTTTAGGGCCCCCACCCGCCGCACAGGGGTGGGGGCCGGGGGGGGGCAGTATGTCCCCCCCTTATTTTTTATTTTAAGGCCCCCACCCACCGCACAGGGGTGGGGGCCGGGGGGGGACAATAGGTCCCCCCTTATTGATAATTTTAGTGCCCCCACCCGCCGCACAGGGGTGGGGGCCGGGGGGGCAGTATGTGCCACCCTTATTTTTAGGGCCCCCACTCACCGCTCAGGGGTGGGGGCCGGGGGGAGGAGAGTAGGTCCGTCCCCCCCCTCCCTTCAACCACTATTGTGGCCAGACAGCATCCCTGTGGGTTCGGGCTTCAGCTGTCAGCTGAAGCCACGCCCACAGCAGTGCTGACAGGCTGTCAGCACACAAAGCGCGTTCACAGTGCTTTGTGTGCTGATAGCCCGTCTGATGCATTCACCCAGAATGCATCGGACGAGAGGCCTTTTTAGGGCCTCTGAACTCGGAAGTCCCTCTGGTGGCCGTCTGATTGACTGCAACAAGAGGTGTTCCAAGCTTCCAATGTAAACACTGCATTTTCTCAGAAAATACAGTGCTTACAAGAAAAAGGCTCCGGGTAGCTGTAGCACTCACCTAAACAACCTCATTAAGCTGAAGTTGTTCAGGTGACTATAGTGTCCCTTTAAGTCATGTCTATATAATGTTACATTTTAAGAGAAACAATATAAAAGCCCCGGTTTTGGCCTCAGTGACAACTTTTCAGAGATTTGTATTAGTTCCTACTGTCCAGTATTATGAAATATGAATTTCATGGGTGAGGCTTGATTGGAGCATGCCAGTGAAACTGTTGTTTTTATCTTGGTTAGATTTTAGAAAATGCTATTACCTTCAACAGTTAGTTTATTTAAAATTAAACATAATCAGTAACACATGGAATATAGACAATGTAGGTGAAAGAAAATAATGCAAATTGTGTTAAGCTTTGCATTCCATGATCAAGCTAATTTAACACTTCGGTTAGATCAATTAATTTACTTTCTCAGCCGTTAAAAAGGTGTTTTAGCACATATATAAAAATACCACAGTTATATTTCACCCTTTTACTTATGTTGCACAAATAATCATTTTATTCCTGTAGGCTGATTATTGCAAAGCTGCAGACATACAGTATATACTCGAGTATAAGTAGAGTTTTTCAGCACATTTTTTGTGCTGAAAACCCCCCACTCGACTTATACTCGAGTCACTGTCCGTATTATGGCAACTTACATTACCATAATACAGACCAGGACTGCCGGGCTCATTACAAGCCTGGCGGTCCTGTTGGGGGCTGGCAGGAAGCGTTTACTTACCTTTCCTGCAGCACCATTCAGCTCCCTTCTCCTCCGTGCCGGTCAGCTCCCCTGTAAGTCTCGCGAGAGCCGCGGCAACACTCTGCACGGCATTCAGACCGCGAGACTTACAGTGGGGAGCTGACCGGCACGGAGGAGAAGGGAGCTGACAGGAGCTGCAGGAAAGGTAAGTAAACGCTTCCTGCCAGCCCCCCTCCTGCACAGTACACACCACTGGACCACCAGGGAATGAGAGCCCCCCTCCCTGGCCATGTATCAAGCAGGGAGGGGGGATGAAAATAAATAAATACAAATTTAAATAATATTAAAATAAAATAAAAATATTAATAATATATATAAAAAAAATTAATATTAAAATAATAATAATTTAAAAAAAAATTATAAAAAAGCCTACCCCCCACCAAGGCTCTGCATCACATACACACAAACACACACTGCATCACATACACACTCACACACTCACACACTGCATTCATACACACTCACACACACACACACACACAGCATTCTATACACTCACACACACTGCATTCATTATATACACACACTGTAAATAAATATTCAATTAATATAATTTTGGGGGGATCTAATTTTATTTAGAAATTTACCAGTAGCTGCTACATTTCCCACCCTAGTCTTATACTCGAGTCAATAAGTTTTCCCAGTTTTTTGGAGTAAAATAGGGGTCTCGACTTATATTCGGGTCGACTTATACTCGAGTATATACGGTAAGTCCTGCCTAGCAATCCAGTACATTCAATAAACTATATTTTTCTGTAATTTTTTTTATTTGCCTGTTATCATAATATATATGTTATATTACATTCTCAATATCACAATATTCAATTATTTTTTCATTCTTTGGTAAAGGGCAAATATATTTGTGATTAAACTTTCCAAATGAGGCCACTTGAGAATGGCTTCTTTGTTGCTTATCATCAGTTTGTTAAACTAGCCTTGTTATGGTTTTTATCTTTCATTTTCACCTTCCTTATGTCCCCTATATCTTAAAGCTCATACTTCTTTCCCTTGCCTTGATTTATATTTCTTATATTTACTTTAGATCTGCTTGCGTTGTATCTGTATGTTACCATATTGTTTTTCTCTGTTCATGATTTCTGCAGTTTTTGACATTTTCTGCTGTCCTTCTGTGGATTTTTTTTAACTGGTGGATTGTGAGTAAATGATCTTTCGCAAGTGAAATGGATTGTTGCTTATGCTCCGCCCACTGCCAAAGATCGACAAAGGTCATACTCCCCATAAGAAAAAGTTGTCCCTGTTGTATGTTATGTATAACTAAAAAACTAAGGTGAATTAAAAAATAAATAAAATGAGAGTAAATAGAGGGAGTAGGGACAATTTAGAACAGCTTGCTGAATGCTAAAGGGACACTATAGTCACCAAAACAACTTTAGTTTAATGAAGCAGTTTTAGTGTATAGAGCAGTGATTTGACACCATAATTTTTTTTGTGGACTACATTTCCCCTGATGCTCAGCTAGCTTTTAGAGTCTAAAAGCTAGCTGAGCATCATGGGAAATGTAGTCCAGAAACAATTTATCGTGTCAAGGTTAGCCATCACTGATATAGAGCATGCATTTGACGTTTCACTGTTCAAATTTCTGCCATCTAGGAGGTAAATCACTTTGTTTATGCAGCCCTTGGCACACATCCCTGCATGTGACTTACACCGACTTCCTAAACACTGCCTGTAAAAAGTCATCTAATGTTTATACTTCTTTTATTGAAAATTCTGTTTAATTTAGAATTTCTTATCTCCTGCTCTGTTAATAGATTGCTAGAGGAGCCTTGTGTGTGATGAAAGTTCAATTTAGAGAGCAGGACATAAACACTTTTAACGTAAGTTACATCTGATTGAAAATTAAACCGTTTTTTTCATGCTGGCTGTGTCAATCACAGCCAGGAGAGGTGTGGCTAGGGCTGCATAGACAGGAACAAAAGTGATTAACTCCTAATTGGCAGTGAACTGAGCATTGATACTTCAGAGGCATAACCTATAACAAAAACGTATTCATTAAGGTAAAGTTGTTTTGGTGACTATAGTGTCCCTTTAAAGGAAACTTGTATTCCTGACACTATAGTGTTAAAACCACCATCTAGCCCTCCTGGGCCCCTCATGCCTCCATAAATGTAGCAAAATCTTACTGTATTCAAGCTTGAAGTTATAGATCTGCATGATGTTTGCCTCAGAAAAACAAGCTATCTGCTGACATCATCAGAAGTGGTGGCCGAGTAGATCATTGGATACTTTGGTCGGTGCCGTTTCCACAGAGTGCTTAGAAACATAGAAACATAGAATGTGACGGCAGATAAGAACCATTCGGCCCATCTAGTCTGCCCAGTTTTCTAAATACTTTCATTAGTCCCTGGCATTATCTTATAGTTAGGATAGCCTTATGCCTATCCCACGCATGCTTAAACTCCTTTACTGTGTTAACCTCTACCACCTCAGCTGGAAGGCTATTCCATGCATCCACTACCCTCTCAGTAAAGTAATACTTCCTGATATTATTTTTAAACCTTTGCCCCTCTAATTTAAGACTGTCCTCTTGTTGTGGTAGTTTTTCTTCTTTTAAATATAGTCTCCTCCTTTACTGTGTTGATTCCCTTTATGTATTTAAATGTTTCTATCATATCCCCCCTGTCTCGTCTTTCCTCCAAGCTATACATGTTAAGATCCTTCAACCTTTCCTGGTAAGTTTTATCTTGAAATCCATGAACAAGTTTAGTAGCCCTTCTCTGAACTCTCTCTAAAGTATCAATATACTTCTGAAGATACGGTCTCCAGTACTGCGTACAATACTCCAAGTGAGGTCTCACCACTGTTCTGTACAATGGCATGAGCACTTACCTCTCCCTATACAACCAAGCACTCTGCTAGCATTTCCTGCTGCTCTATTACATTGTCTGCTTATCTTTAAGTCATCAGAAATAATCACCCCTAAATCCCTTTCCTCAGATGTTGAGGTTAGGATTCTATCAAATATTCTGTACTCTGCCCTTGGGTTTTTACATTCAAGATGCATTATCTTGCACTTATCCAAATTAAATGTCAGTTGCCACAACTCTGACCATTTTTCTAGTTTACCTAAATCATTTGCTTTATGGCTTATCCCTCCTGGAACATCAACCCTGTTACATATCTTAGTATAATCAGCAAAAAGACATACCTTACCATCAAGACCTTCTGCAATATCACTAATAAAAATATTAAAGAGAATGGGTCCAAGTATAGATCCCTTAGCACGGAATCCATACTGAAGCGGGTCTAGCAGAGAGTTGGACTGTCAATCTCGCATACACAAATCTTTCAAGGATCTTGGATGCAAAAGACAGTAGCGAGATAGGACAGTAGTTGGGCGGGGAGTTAGGGTCAAGGTTGAGCTTCTTTAGAGTTGGGGTTATAGTTGCATGTTTGAAGGGCGATGGAAATATGCCAGATGAAAGAGAGAGATTGAGAATTTTAGTGAGAGTTAGAGAAAGAGAAGAAGACAGAGTATGGATGAGATGCGAGGGAATTGGATCTAGGGAGCAGTTGGTGGGGTGGGAGGACTGGAGCAGAGCAGAAACCTCTTCCGCTGTAGCGGGTGCGAATGAACATAGAATAGCAGAGGGAGTGAGGTTAGGGGAAGTATTGTAAGGGGAAGAAGACAGATGAGAGATCTCTTCCCTGATTGTAGAGATCTTGTCAGTGAAGTGAGTTGCAAAGTCTGAGGCGGTCAAGTTAGTAGGTGGAGGAGGAACAATAGGTTGCAGAGGAAAGAGCCAAGCTGTATGTGCCCAGCATAAATGTATAGTGGAAAAAGTCAGACGCACAGTGAGACTTTCTCCAACAACGTTCAGCAGTTCTGGAGCATTTTTGGAGACAGAGAGTCAGCTTGGTGTGCCGAGGTTGTTGTTGGGGGCACTTGCTGCATTTAAATGTTAGGAGGTGCCATGATGTCTACTTGAGAGGAGAGGGTGGAATTGTAGAAGGAGGTTGCAGAGCTAGGACAGGTGAGGTTTGAGATAGGTAAAAGGAGAGTTTTGAGATTAGTGGAGGAATGCTCTAGGTCAAGACATTGGAGGTTTCTGTGAGATTGATGTTCAGATAGTGGTCTTAGGTATGCCGATGTCAAAAGTCAGCAGATGGTGATCAGATAGAGGAAAAGGAATATTGGAGAGATTAGAGGCGGTACAGAGATTGGTGAAGGCGAGATCAAGAGTGTTTCCTGCTGTATGGGTTGCTAAATTGGATCATTGCGTAAGGCCAAAGGAGGAGGTTACAGAGAGCAGACAATAGGCACCAGTACAGTTGGGGTTGTTGATTGGTATATTGAAATCCCCAAGTATAAGGGAAGGAGTGCAAGATGAGAGGAAGTGGGGAAGCCAGGAAGAAGTGTGTGTGGGCGGGGCGGGGGGGGGGAGGGGTGATACATGATTGCAGTGGATTTAAATAGGTGGACTGTGTGAATTTCAAAAGAAAAAAAGGATAGGGCATGGGGAGTTATGATTGGTTGAACGGTACATTGAGGGGATAAAAGGATGCCTACACCACCTCCTTTACAGTTGAGTGTGGGAGTGGGAGAGAATTGTAGTCTGCCAAATCATAAAGAGGCAGGAGTAGCGCTATTAGAGGAGGACTTGTAAATGTGAGTGAGTTTGAGATGAAAAAGTCGTGTATGGCTGTTGATTTTAAATTACTGCAGATGGGGCGGACATTCCAAAGTGCACACTGAATGTTGGTAAGTGAGGATAAAGGCCAGGGTATTGTGATGAGGTCTGTGGGGTTTCTGGTTTTCTTATTGTGTGTAGAGAAGGTGAAGGGCCCTGGGTTGGGAGAGACATCACCAGCTGGAGGTGTGAATGGGTTTTGTATGCATGGGGTCTAGGATGAGATCGATTGTGGGTAGGAGTGAGAGAGTAGAAAAATAAGTGCAAGGCATGAGATGAGAGAAGGGGGAGTGTAGCAGAGAGGGGCATATGTGGATGGGGGGATGAGTGAAGTGGGTGTAAGGAGAGATTTTTATTGTGAGGAAGAAGGAGGAAATAAAGAGGAGGAGAAGACAGATCATTGCTAAACTGGGAAAAAGTAAATTGGAAATAATTGGAATATCAAGAGCAGGTGAAGGTAGGGTAAATATTACGTTTTTATGGGTTAAGAAAGTGCAGGAGTGTACTAATAAGAGGCAGTGTTTACGCCTGTTATTTTTACTTATCTAAAAATGTGGGTGTGACAGACAATCTATAAATTAAATAATGAGCATGCGGTGGGGTGGATGGGTATCAGACTTTCTAACAGCAATGTTGGGGCTTGATAATTCTGAAATCAGGCTGTTGAATAAAGATATGTGAGGTTCAGATAGGCTTGCAATAAAGCTAAGGGAGGGGTTATGTATCTAGGCACAGAGATGAAGGGATAGTTATTCAAATAAAAACAAAACATAGCAATACAAGAAGGGAGGGGCAGAGGTCAGTCAGAAATCAGAGGGAAATAGAGGAATGCATATAAGTGAAGAAAACAATTACATACAGGGCTAGCAAAACTACACTATAGCATGACAGACAAGATATAAAGGCAAGAAAATATACAATGCACACAGGATCTATAAAATAAAATAAATGTACAGGGTGGTTAAATTAAATATAAATGATGCTGTGCAGGATAGTCTTAGTGTTGTCTTCCAGAGAGCTGACTTTTGAACAGCAGTATTGGGGCTTGATAATTCTGAAATCAGGCTTTGCTTATTGCAGACAATCAGCTGATGGAGCACTGACTTTCTTACAGCGATAATGGGGCTTGATAATTCTCAAATCAGGCTTTACTTATTACAGATAATCAGCTGATGGAGCACTGACTTTCTTACAGCAGTGTTGGGGCTTGATAATTGTGAAACCAGGCTTTGCTTATTGCTTTAAGTGACAGATACTAACATCCTCACTAACAGACACACTAAAACACTCACCATTTTTAAAAAAATTTTTAAAGTTTAATCCACCTGGCACTCCTACCTTTAGGAGTGTTGGAGTGGATTCTTTCCTGGGGTCCAGAGGGGCTGGCTGCAGCTTTGCTGGAAGAGCATGCAGGCACAGGCAGGCGGTCGAGCAGGCAGGCTCACATTGGAGGTGGTGAGGGATCTTCCTGCTCTGTTCCCTCATGCGCCGCTTAGTGATGTTGGAAGCCAGCATCACTACAGGGTGCGCGTGGGATCTGAGCAGTTAGAGCTCAGGGGACAGCGTTGCCTCGCCACCCATCTCCTACATCAGCAGATGCCAGGCTCAAGGGGGTCCCAAGGTGACCAGCTCCCCACAGGACAAGAGGCTGACAAGGCATCTACAGGGGAGTTTGGGGGGGGTGGCATGTTAGGGGGACCCCCTGAAAGTGCCGCCCAAAGCAGATGCCTTGTCAGCCTCGCGCTATATACAGCGTTGCACATACACACGTCTATACGCAAAATAAATGAAGAATAACAAATAAAATTTTACATTGTAAAAAAATTACATAAAAACAACAAATACAAGTGCCATCTTTGGCATGGACTTAGAAACTGGCAACAAACTGTGTAACTGGATGCATAACATGAGTAAATAAATAGTCACAGTGCACTGATCTAAGACCTGATTCATTTACCAAGATCATGACAGACTTTCTCGGGGCACTGCCCTGACCAACTTCACTTTTATAAATTCCAAGTATAGCTAATACCAGTCTTTTTCTGACATGTATTCACCCCCCAATTTTTTTTTATTTTTTATTGCTTATATATTTAAGTAAAAAAAACAACTGCAGCCTATTGAGAAGGGAATTTTGAATTTAGCCCAGGTAGCCAAGCTTAACCCCTTAAGGACCAAACTTCTGGAATAAAAGGGAATCATGACATGTCATGTGTCCTTAAGGGGCTAAAAAAAAATAGCGTCATTAGAGATTCAATGTAGTTCAGCTTTTTTTTTTGTCCAGATTCATAATGCCATTGTCAAGTTTTGCTGTTCTTTTCAAATATTCCCTTTGTGATGTCATCAGCAAATAGAGAAAAATGAATGGACATGATTAAAAAAACAAAACAATTATATATTTGGTGTTACTTATATTACTTTATTTAAATTGCTTTGTTAAAATGGATACTGTTTTTTTTTTTGTCTATGGGAGAGAATGAGGAATGCTGGTATGGTTTGTGCTCTCTGAACAGATACTTTGAATATAGACTGGTTCCCTGTACTGCAGTCTTGCATCACGTTATCGAGATGTTTATTGTGCTTGCATACCCTGAATACAGTTAAGCTTTGCATTGATTGGTTCGCTTCATTTGCACTCAGGGCATGCTGTGTTGCTGCAATAAGACTGCCAAAGTTAGATTACTGCAGGTTTACGTTATTAATGTATTGTCTGTGTTAGCTTCACTGGTAACACCACTTTGTATGCATTAAGGCGAGCTGTCAGTGCTTCCCTGTCTTTAGTTTTATACAACACGTGCAGAACTTGGATTTCATGATTTTGCTAAAGTATGGGAAATTGCTGCTTGTTTATTTCAAATCTGTCCCCATTAAAGTAAAGAGTAGCTAACAGCTTTATTTTGATGATGGAAAAATTGAGTGTGGTTGCGTAGTAAGTACCGTATATACTCGAGTATAAGCCGAGGCCCCTAATTTTACCCCAGAAAACTTATTGACTCGAGTATAAGACTAGGGTGGGAAATGCAGCAGCTACTGGTAAATTTCTAAATAAAATTAGATCCTAAAAAAATTATATTAATTGAATATTTATTTACAGTGTGTGTGTATATAATGAGTGCAGTGTGTGTGTTTGAGTGCAGCGTGTGTGTGTGATGCAGTGTGTGTTTGTGTATGTGTTGCAGAGCCTTGGTGGGGGGTGGGCATTTTTATTATTATTTTTTTTAATTATTATTTAAAAAAAAATTCATATTATTATTTTTTGTTATATTATTATTTTTTTTTTTTTCGTCCCCCCTCCCTGCTTGATACATGGCAGAAAGGGGGGCTCTCACTCCCTGGTGGTCCAGTGGATGGGCTGTGTAGGAGGGGGGCTGGCAGAGAGCATTTACTTACCTCTCTTGCAGCTCCTGTCAGCTCCCTTCTCCTCCGCGCCGGTCCGGTCAGCTCCCTCTGCAAGTCCCAGTGTAAGTCTTGCGAGAGCCGCACTATGACCCCGCGGCTCTCGCGAGACTTACACTGGGAGCTGACAGAGGTGCTGACCGGACCGGCGCGGAGGAGAAGGGAACTGACAGGAGCTGCAGGAGAGGTAAGCGCTCACTGCCAGCCCCCAGTCTGTATTATGGCAATGTAAATTGCCATAATACAGACATTGACTCGAGTACAAGCCGAGTTGGGGTTTTTCAGCACAAAAAAATGTGCTGAAAAACTCGGCTTATACTCGAGTATATACGGTATATATTTTCCAACTGTCTCTAATTTTCCTGGACAGTCCCATTGTTTAACCCTCCCATAGCCTCAGTTAAATTTGTCTAACCTTGTGTTATCCTGAATTTACAAAAAGGTGGCATTTGGTGTATAATTTGTGACAACTTTTTTTTAATTAGAACATTTTGTGATAAGGGAAACAGAGATAAACAAAAGCAACATATATAAAAAATATACATTCTGACACTACATACAGTCACAGGAATTTGTATAATGGTTTGTGGTTTTATTACATGTCTGTATTTTTAATTAATATATGCACAGGAGAAAGTTTGTTTCTGCAGGTAAAATGGTTTTGGGTAGGGTAGTTAGTTGAGTGAAGACGTGGGCTATGTGCTGCATCTCCTTTACCTAGCACCTTGACAAATTGGGTACTCACCATAGCTGATTTTTCACTCCCCTATTGGGGTAGTCAGGTGTTTTTTTTTTGGGGGGGTGGGGGGGGGGGTTTGTACCATTATCTTTGCCTGACACCAAACCTTCGATCCAACCATCAGCAACTTCCACAACTGTAAAGTCAGCTTATACACACATTAAGAAATGGTTTTATATATGCCCGAAGTGTCTCATTTCTACGTGCGCAGAGAGGTCCTTTTTTTTTTGACTGCAATGTACACAAGGTAATGGATCTCTGTTTGCCAGCATGTGTGTATATATAAATATATATATATATATATATATATATATATATATATATATATATATATATATATATATATATATATATATATATATATGAATGAATTTATCCATTTTGGAGGTGAGGAGGGTTGCAGATGGGCACTAAGAAATTTAGGAGAGAGTCAGGCTTTAAAAAGAAATATAGAAGTGAGGTCACTAACGGAATACACACTAACAGACAAAGAGCAAACACTAACAATGAAGGTAGAAGGATGGAGGATGTGCATAACAAGTTTCAAAATGAAATTCAAATGAAGGAACACACATATAAAGCACAACAAAAAATCAAACCTGATACTATCCACCACAAAGAAAGTTTAGATAGGAGAGAGAATTCACACACAAACATAAGTGAGGGAATCTTCAATGGTAGTGAGACCAAAAACACATGGACTAACACAAGGATATAAATCACCCAAAAATACCAGAAATAAAGAAAGCAACAACCCATGGGAAAGAGAAGATAGGAGAACTCATACTAGATACGACAATAGAAACAGTCCCCCTGAAGATTCTCTTAAACAAAATAGATATCATGTTTTGTTTTTCTCAGAACAATTGGATGAGACATCTTTTTTAGAGATCCCGTCCAACCGGGAAAGACAAACAGACCATACAAGCCCACAGAGGGGCCGCAAAAGAAATTTAGAGGAAGACGATCTGGACGAAGAAAACAAAAAAGGAAGAACCAAAGATTTTAGAGAATGATAATATTGAAAAAGATAATAAAGGGATATTTAATTTATCTGGTAAATCCCTTACAAATAATCAATTGAAAGTATTAAATAAAGGACTTAAATATGCTCCCACAAAAACTTTTAACCAGTTTTTAGCATATATAGATATCAATAAGTTCGTCCGGAACGCCACCCTAAAATGATTTTATATGAGTAAAAGTAATAATACCAACGATACAAAGATTAATGGTGCAACAGATAATATGTATGTAAAAAGTTTAAAAAAAAATAAAACTAAATTTTATCCATCGAATTTTAAATCAAGTGCGCTAGATATATTTGAAAAGAAGGTATCCCATGATATTAGAAATATTAATATAAAAAACAAGAGAGATGAAAACAATCTAACAAAGAAAGAAAGAGACAGTTTAAAAGAATTACAAAAGGATGAGACCATTGTAATTAAACCAGCTGATAAGGGAGGAGGACTGGTATTTTATCAGCAGAAATGTATGAAAAAGAAGCTTATAGGCAGTTAAATGATATTACAACATATACTAAACTGTCTAGAGACCCTACATCTGATATTAAAATTAAAAGGTTTTCTAAATAATGAAAAAAATAAAAAGATTTTAAATACAAAAGAATGTAACTAATTACCGTATATACTCGAGTATAAGCCGACCCGAATATAAGCCGAGGCCCCTAATTTTTCCCCAAAAAACTGGGAAAACTTATTGACTCGAGTATAAGACTAGGGTGGGAAATGCAGCAGCTACTGGTAAATTTCTAAATAAAATTAGATCCTAAAAAAAATATATTAATTGAATATTTATTTACAGTGTGTGTATAATGAATGCAGTGTGTGCGTATGAGTGCAGCGTGTGTGTGTATGAGTGCAGCGTGTGTGTGTATGAGTGCAGCGTGTGTGTATGAGTGCAGCGTGTGTGTATGAGTGCAGTGTCTGTATGAGTGCAGTGTCTGTATGAGTGCAGCGTGTGTGTATGAGTGCAGCGTGTGTATGAGTGCAGTGTGTGTGTGTATGAATGCAGTGTGTGTGTGTATGAATGTGTGTGTGTGTGAGTGCAGTGCGTGTGTATGAGTGCAGTGTGTGTATGAATGCAGTGTATGAATGCAGTGTGTGCAGGGCCGGTGCAAGGATATTTGCCCCCCCCATATGTCCTGACCTCCCCTCCTCCTCCCTCAGTGGTCCTTACCTCCCCACCCCCGTGTTCCTTCACCCCCCTCCCCCAGTGGTCCTGACTCACCCCTCCCCTAGTGGTCCTTACTTCCCCCTCCCCTCCCCTAGTGGTCCTTACTTCCCCCTCCCCTCCCCTAGTGGTCCTTATCCCCCCCTCCCTCCCCTAGTGGTCCTTATCCCCCCCCTCCCTCCCATAGTGGTCCTTATCCCCCTCCCTCCCATAGTGGTCCTTATCCCCCCCCTCCCTTCCTCCCATAGTGGTCCTTATCCCCCCCTCCCTCCCATAGTGTTCCTTTTCTCCCCCCCTCCCTCCCATAGTGGTCCTTATCCCACCCCCCTGCCTCCGATAGTGGTCCTTATCCCCCCTCCCTTCCATAGTGGTATAGTGGTCCTTATCCCCCCCCCTCCCTCCCATAGTGGTCCTTATCCCCCCCCTCCCTCCCATAGTGGTCCTTATCCCCCCCCTCCCTCCCATAGCGGTCCTTATCCCCCCCCTCCCTCCCATAGCGGTCCTTATACCCCCCTCCCTCCCATAGTGGTCCTTATCCCACCCCCTCCCTCCAATAGTGGTCCTTATCCCCCCCTCCCTCCCATAGCGGTCCTTATACCCCCCCTCCCTCCCATAGTGGTCCTTATCCCACCCCCTCCCTCCCATAGTGGTCCTTATCCCACCCCCTCCCTCCCATAGTGGTCCTTATACCCCCCCCCTCCCACAGTGGTCCTTATACCCCCTTTTTTTTTATTTTTTTTATTATTATTATTATTTTTTTTTATTATTATTTCTTATTTTATTTTTTTTTCGTCCCCCCTCCCTGCTTGATATATGGCAGGGAGGGGGGCTCTCCTTCCCTGGTGGTCCAGTGGCAGTTCAGTGGGGGGGAGAGGGGGGCTGGCAGAGCTGTACTTACCTGTTCTGCAGCTCCTGTCAGCTCTCTCCTCCTCTGCGCCGTCCGTGCAGCTCCTTCTATCAGCTCACACTGTAAGTCTCGCGAGAGCCGCGGCTCTCGCGAGACTTACACTGGGAGCTGACCTAGGTGCTGAACGGACGGCGCGGAGGAGGAGAGAGCTGACAGGAGCTGCAGAACAGGTAAGTACAGCTCTGCCAGCCCCCCTCTCCCCCGGTCTGTATTATGGCAATGCAAATTGCCATAATACAGACTCTGACTCGAGTATAAGCCGAGTTGGGGTTTTTCAGCCCAAAAAATGGGCTGAAAAACTCGGCTTATACTCGAGTATATACGGTAAATAAAAAGTTTCATAAAATACCAGTTATATACTTCCTCCCCAAAATCCATAAAGACACCAAAGAACCCCCAGGGAGGCCGATAGTATCCGGCATAGACTCTATCCTTTCAAACTTATCAGAGTACATTGATATAATGCTACAACCATATGTAAAAATTACTCAATCTTATCTAAAAGACACGGTAGATTTACTGAATAAATTACAAAAAGTTAAGTGGGATGACCAATGTGTATTAATAACCTGTGATGTTCAGTCGTTATACGATAATACAACATAATAAAGGTTGCCATGCCGTAAAAACAATTTTAGAAAGAAACAATCTGATGAAAATTGAGCAAATTGATTTTATAATTGAGGGGATCAATCTAATACTCAACAATAACTAATTTCTGGTTTAAAGATTCCTTTTACTTACAAAGAAATGGGACAGCTATGGGGACCAGGTTCGCACCCAGCTATGCCAATCTCTTCATGACAGAGTGGGAAGAAAGGATGGTATGGAGAGGGCATGGCTGGGTGGAGAGCCTGGTCGCCTATTTTCGATATATAGCTGACCTTCTGTTTATATGGAAAGGCCCAATACATACAGCTAAAGAGTTCATAGAGTTTTTAAATAATATTGATGATGGAATTATTTTAAAAGCAGATTTTAGTCAAACTAACGTCACTTTCCTTGATTTGGACATATATATTAACAATAATAATTTATGCACAATTTCTTACAAGAAATTTTACACAACATCAAAAAAACTCTAATGCCCTCAATAATTTTTTAAATACTAAAATTTTTTTTTTTAAATGTAATTGTTGTGTTGCTTGCAAAAAAAAACAAGAAGACAGATAGACATACCTCAATGTTCAAATTAAATAATACTAATACAAGCCATAAGATCAGAGATACAATTACATGTATGAGCACAAATGTTATATATCTCTTAGAGTACCCCTGTGGCCTACAATATGTAGGTAGAACTATAAGACTGGTTACCTCCGCTATTACCTTCCTTCAGCCACTCTGGACCCATCAGCACAAGTAAATACCCATTCCCCCAGAAACCAGACGAAACATTGTACTGGGAGTCAACTGAACTGAACTTTATTGGAACACAAACGGCTTTTATACAATAATACAGTATATATATTATGATCGCTCTATAAAGACTACAGATCACGTGAATCACTGCGAGTCGCGGTACGTCACTTCAGATTGACTTCCGCGACTCAAAGAGAAGGAGGATGTTATCATTCCCTCTATTGAATAATACCAGCACAAACTACATTTCCCATCATCTACAAGCGGTCGCGGCGCGTCACTTCCGGTCGACGCCTGCGACGAAAAGGAAACAGCACCACACCGGATGAAAATTAAAGCATCAGGACCCCTTATAAAAGTCGGGTGGAATGGAAGACACATATACACTTTTGATAAAGCCCAAACCTGGGCGAAACGCGCTAAGTGAAGGATTGGAAGCTGCATTCTTATATTTTATATTATTTTTAAATAAAAGTTTAGTTTTTATCCATCCTTTTGATTTCATCATCCTTTCTGGTGCTGCTGGATTCCTACTATTTCTACATATCCTCTGGTGGGGATTATACCACCATAAGCCACTACTACCAGAGCAAGTTATTGCTCTGGAAACTGTAAGTAGGATATTTCATTTTATTATTTCCTGTTTGGATTTTATACTGTACCATTGGAGTTTGTATTCAGTTTTTTCTCCCCACATACGGTGGCTGAGGTTGGATATTTCATATTACCTACATCTACATATCCTAAGATGGGGATTATACCGTCCAGGCGATATACAGCAGAGCTCTTAGCAGCTCTGTAAAGTGTGAGCTTGCCTTTTATCGGATATTTTGCACATATGTGTATCCACTCATTATAGCATATTGCACTATTGTTTGTATTCTTTGTGTTTCTCTTGAGGTCTTCATACTGAATTGTACTAATCAAGATTGAGATGTATGTATAACATATTTATTTATTCTACACTTCTGAGCACTATTTTGGCGCGGTTTACCACATTCTTTATTTTTTGTATTTCTGTTCACAAATAGCAGGTATTGGGAAATCCTGCTGGTTCACTGCTGCCACTGTCACTGCTGGTTATATAGCGAGCGCCTAAACTTCTCCTCTATTATTTAAAAGGACTTAACCCATGAGTATTGTGGCAGAACTACTAATCATTCGCATGTTTTTTCCCCTTGTTCGCAAATCATGTTTGGGCTTGATTAGAAGAGTGTGCTTGTCCCATTCTAAATGTAATAGAAATGAGGCTTAGTTATTAATCTGTGGGTAAGTGTTAGTGTCTCTTTAATATGGTACTGGAGCACATGGGGGGTTTTCTTGAGGGCTGATGGCTATTCAAAGGACACCTTATCTAGGAGGAAACCAGAATATATGGAAAGTGAGAGAGTAAGTTTATACTGAAGCCAGACTTCCAGGCCACTTGCATGTGACTTATCAGACCTTGCAGAGTGGCTCAGTTGGGGTCCCAGCTTCAAAGAGGAATTTGGATTGTAAGCTCTGACCTCCCATGTAACACAAATTGCCCCTTTTAAAAATGTATTTTTGGAGTGTTTTAGAATATTGTATATTTTCCTACAGAGGATTCTGGGAGAAAAAGCCCTGTATTATTGTATAAAAGCCGTTTGTGTTCCAATAAAGTTCAGTTCAGTTGACTCCCAGTACAATGTTTCGTCTGGTTTCTGGGGGAATGGGTATTTACTTGTGCTGATGGGTCCAGAGTGGCTGAAGGAAGGTAATAGCGGAGGTAACCAGTCGGGTTACCCGTGGTCCGCTACAAGTATGATATTAATACCTATGAACCTTGAAAGTATAGGAGATAACCTTTAAGAAAGTGAAAGAGAGAGACAGTCATTACGAGAAACACTGCAAACGTAGACAGCAGTAGCAATAACGGCCAACATCATCCCTATCATTTCCTTATTATGGGAAGACTTTTGGAGTTTGATGATGTGATCTTATAGCATATGTGGTGCTAAATTAAACTTTCAACCTTGATGGGTAATGGGCAGAGCTTGCAAAACGTTTACTGTGCATAATCACCACTCTTGTAACCATTTTATTTAAGTGCTCTCCTTTATTGTGTCCCTGCATTTCTTTTCTTTTTTTTCTTTCTAAATGTTGTATAAATGAATAAGTCTTGTTACATTATTTTACAAATGGAGAGATGCTTTGGAAGTAAAGTATTTGCTGTTTAGAACTTGCTGGGAGACTGAACTGATCACATTAGTGTGTAGGTTTACTGATACTGATATAGAGAGTTACAGCTCATTAATAGCTGGAGGACTAAAATTGTCCATCCCTGTTCTCTGGAACATTGTCCTACTTTTTATGTCCATGTTAATGATCATAATTTTTATATATTGGTTTATTGTGTGCACTATTTTTTTTTTATTCTTTTTTTTTTTTTTTTTTTAACGCCTTACCTTTTTTTTAATAAACACATGATCGAATTCCATAACCAAATCTTAATGTCTTTGCTTAATGATTTGCACATCATATTTTTTCCTGACTGCTGAGCTGTTAGGACTTTGTGTTATAAATGCATCCGAAACTGGTAGTCCCAGGTATACCTTAATACGCTCCTAACCCCTCTAGCAATTTAGTGATTGAGAGGAAAATCATTCAAAGGCCTTCTGTTCAAACTAACTATTTATTTATGTTCTCATAACAGAGCATACTGTGATCAAAGTGATTCCTGTTTAAATGATGCTGATGCTGCAGCTTGTGCAGGAAAGGCGGCTTTATCCAGAATTATCTAACAGTGAACATGAACCCTAATAGAACATTGCGTAGGTGGGAAACAGTCCATTAAAACACAAAGTCTTCCACATTCACATGACTGCAGAACATTACATTTTTCAAAGCTGGAAGGCAATGTTGGGTTCACCAGTCTCTGGAGTAAATAAATTTGATTTTCTGCCCCTCCAATTATAAACACAATGTGAAACTCAAAATTTTACCTTAAGACTCCTCTCTCTCTCTCATATATATATATATATATATATATATATATATATATATATATATATAATCACCATTCTCACTATGCTTGTGGCCGGTCTATTATTGGGAACATTACACGGTCCAAATACAAAATGAATCAAAATCACTGTTTAGCAGATATATACCAAGTGAAAACTTGCATGCTTTTATTTATGCATTTTTTCATTGGGGATATATATAAAATCAGCTTGCAAAAACTGCAGTTCTCTTGTGTGCTGCCTTTGCAAGCCCTCCTCTTCAACCTTGCCCAGACTTTCTGTGGCTGTCCAATCACAGACTTCCCAATAAAGCGCAATAAGAAGTCTTTGTAAGTCAGATGCTCTGGGCAATTGCTGCCTCTTGATGTCAGCTGCATTGAGCTAACTAAACCAGGAAGTAACATTAGTTACCTGTCGTCTGCTTGAAAGCCAAGGGGGTGTTACTAGGTTGATTTATAAAAGTGTCTATATTACTATTGAAATCTGCACTTTTTTAAAATGGAAAAAAAAAAAAAAAGAGAAAACACTTGTCACACATAAAGCTTTTCAGCAAGCTAAAGTTATTTAGGGGTCTGGATTGACCCTTTAAAGGAATCAGAAGATGTTCTCATATTAAAGCTTAAAGCGACACTGTCATGCCGAACTTACCTTTCCGCTTCCTCTTCTCTCCCTCTCTCAGGATCTCGTCTTCTTTTTCTCCTATCTACTCTAGGTTTCTTAAAAACATAAAACAAAGTAGAGACATATTGTCCTCAGCCTAGCTCTCCCCCCCCCCCCCCCCATGAGCGGCAGGTGGGGCCCCTAAAGACCATGGGGGGGACCTATTGTTTTCCCTACCCTACCCTGGGGTGGGGGCTAAATGTAACATCCCCAAGTGACTAGGTTCCCCAAGCCCCTAGTCAATCCCCACCCAAAAATCTAAAGCGGCGAGTGGGGGTACTAAAAAACAATGTCCTCTCCCCCGACCCCCACCCATGAGCTGTGGGTGTGAGCACTTAATAACAATAGGGAGGGACCTATTGTCCCCCCTGGCCCCCACTCATGAGCAGCAGGTGGGGGCCTAAAAGACAATGGAGAGGGAGACCTATTGTCATCCGCCCATGGCTCCCACCCATGAGCGAAAGGTGGGGACCCAAAAAACAATGGGGGGGAGACCTGTTGTCCTCCCTCCCTCCCTTGAGCGGCAGGTGGGGGCCCTAAATTACAATAGGGGGGACCTGTTGTCCCCCAAGCCCCCACACATGAGCGGCGGGTGGGGGCCCTAAAAGTCAATGTGGGGGACTTAGTCCTCCTCTGTTATTTTTTTATTTTATAAGTTCAACGGGATTTATGGATTTTAATTTGCCCTGTTTTGGGGCTGAAAAAAGATGTTTTAGAACAAGTGGTTTATTGTTCCCCCCCTCACTATTTTTAGGGTGAGGGGGGAAGGTAGGGCTTTAGTTTATTTGGGGTCGGTGGTGACTAGGTGCCTGGGGACAGCAGAGGGGATTGACACTTGTAGGCTGCGTTAGCTCCACCCAGGGTGCCAACATACCAGGTGTAGGAAATATAAAGAGACAAAGTAGTCCCTACTTTATATCAGTATATCTCTTGACTGGGTTGGAATTTCAGCGAAATTGCAACACAGTCAATATGAGTATTTCATAAAGATAACATTGACACTTTAATGTGGTATTACTTAAATGATTTTATAATAGACATGTGCAATTCATTTCGGTCCAAATTTAAATTCAGACGAATTTCGGCAATTCGGACATACAGATGCTTCCGAATTGCCGAAGTGCCAAATTTCGGAATTACTGAAGTGCCGAAGTGCTTCGGATTTCTGAAAAGTGGAAAAACAGGAGAGGGAGGGATAATTAAGGGAATGATGACAGGAATCTAACCCTAACTATACTCCTAACACTACCCCTAACCCTGCTCCTAACACTATCCCTCCCCCTAACCCTAGTAGGGGTAGGGTTAGGGTTGGGGTTAGGGGTAGGGTTACCCCTAACCTCCTAACCCAACCCCTAGTAGGTTAGGGTTAGAGTTTGGGGTAGGGTTGGGGTTGGGGTTAGGAGTAGGGGTAGGGTTGGGGTTGGGGTTAGGTTAAGGGTAGGGTTTTGGTGGTAGGGGTAGGGTTGGGCTTAGGGAATTGCCAAAGTGCTGAAGTCCTGAATTTCGGAAGTGCCGAAACGAACCGAAGTGCCGAATTCCTGAATTGCCGAAGTCACAAATTTCGGATTGCCGAACCGAACCAAATTTTTTGCCCTTGCACATCCCTATTTTATAACAATAGCTCAAAGATTACAAACCATAAATTGTTAATAGTTTTTTTTTAACATGATACAACTTTAACATGTATTATATCTTTAAAAATGAAATGCATATATATTTCCAAATCCACATTTAAGACTGTGTAATATTCCATCTGCACCAATTTAAAACAACTGTTTTATTATTTATCAATTTCACCTGTTAAAATAATAGTTAAATACATGTTTTAACGGTAACACTACTTTTTAATACTAGTTTTATTTGTACTGAAAAAAAATTGCGGAAGTTTGCTAAATTAATATTGGAAGAGAGACTTGTATTTGCCTGATTCTTCTGATAAATTGTTTCTTCAAAGGCACTGGTAACACTGCAAGAATGATTCAAAATAATCATTCTGCATTAAAAAAGAATGCCTTAGAATTGAGCTGTCGCTACATATTTTAGGAAAAATTTATTATTATTTAAATGTTACTTGGACTAGAAATTAATTTCAAATTCCAGTTCTATAAAAGTTATTCAGAAACAGAAAAAAACAAAAATAAAACCAACCAAAACCAAGTAGGTGATCAGCCTGCTCTAAAGCAAATGGTGTTGTAAATGTCAAATGTCATTGAGCTTGTGATATACTAACCTATACTGCTGTTGCAAATAATTAAAAGTAGCCATTGAAATGTGAAATGTTTAAAATTAGTTTTTTCTGGCAGTCTATTCAGTTGGTAAAGCATTATTATTATTATCCAAACTATAATCTGGTTTCACTGCTAGTAAAATGATACTTGGCACCCCATTAATTACACAGATAGGTACCTTTCATTAAAAAACACAATAGGCACCAATACAACTTTAGCTTAATCAAGCAGTTTTGGTGTGTAAATCATTGCCCTGCAGTCCAACTACTCAACTCCCTTCCTTCTAGCAGCTGATTCACTTTGTTTATCACACCTCCTAGCATGTGCCACCTAAACACTTCCTGTAAAAAGAAATCTAATGTATAAACTTCCTTTATTGCACATTTTTCTTTACATTTAGAATTTTAGAAAATCCAGAAGGAAATCCAAGAACAGGTTTGTGGAACCGCCAAATACAGGTAAACAATAAAATACAAAATAAAAGAACATAAATTAGAAGTCCATGGACTTTTTATGGACTTCTAATTTATGTTCTTTTATTTTGTATTTTATTGTTTACCTGTATTTGGCGGTTCCATATACCTGTTCCTGGATTTCCTTCTGGATTTTCTTACCACGCTGTACAGGAGTTCCATGCTATATGGAGACACGCTCTTCTTAATATTCCTATGTGTAAGTGCGACCAATACATGTGATTTTGTATTTTTATAAAAAAAACTTCACTATATCTGATTTCCTTTATTTACATATATTCCATCGGATGATATTTCAAGTTCATATTCATCATACATCATATTACCCCTGAGAAGGTGAGAAGCCTGATTTCACATTTGTTTGTGAGTGTACTCATTACCACATTTATCACACACTCCATTTAATACTATATTACGCTATGTCAGCCTTTTAAAACCTTTTTTACCCTTGAAGTAGAGGCCTGGTTACCTAGTTGGTGATTAAGGCTCTATAGTGTTAGGAATACACATTTGTATTAATGCTACAGTATTCCTTTAAGGAACCATTACACTACCAAGCTACCAGTTTATTTATATAGTGAAGGGACACTTCTCTGCTCCCCAAAAGATCACCCAATTTAAAGCATGCATGCATTTAATTATGCAATTCTTCATTGGGGTAAATGTAAAACCTTCTAGCAAAAACTTCAGATCTCTTGTTGATATTTCTAGTCAGTCTATGAGTTATCTCAATAATGCTTATGGTCATAACATACAATTAGGAAATAAACTTTCTGATATGTTGCATAAGTGGAATATTCTTCAAATAAAGATTACAGGGGAAATAGTTAAAGCATATAACTGAATACATTTTGATACAGTGGTTTAGAGTATTTATGTTCATTCCCTTACTTCTAAAAAGAACAAATCTGTGCAGATAGGATGTTAGAAATTTGTGTTGTTTCCATTAATCCACAGTTTAAAGAGGTTTCACAGTGACTTTATTAGGAAACCAAAACAATCAAACCCAATTGTAAATAATGTATTGCACCTTACTCAGCAGAAGTATTCAATGTTCCTTGGTTAATGACCTCTAAGTGTCATTGATTTGGTTGTAAATGATTACCTTTTAAGAATGTAAGATGTACTTTAAAACTAGAAAGATTTGCAATGGAATAGAGTTTATTTTTGTCAGCCCTTAAACCACTATTAAAAAAATATTGATACTTTAATCTAATGGGTAAATGCCTGATCTGCACGAATACCAAAAAATTCTAAGTGAGAATTTATTTAAGGGTTGCAACCATCCTAACCACTGCATCCTGCTGTAGTGCTTATGTTGGTATAGTAACCTGGGCCAATTCACCAGTAATGGGTCAAACTATTTAATACGTTGTCCTCCTCTTTCCTGATCCCACCAGGCTCCTGCTTTTCTATCAAGACAGATTTACAATATCTGCAGATCAGCAGAAGGTAGATGCTGAGCCTGCTGAATGCTTTCAGCCAATGAATAAGCATCTGTGCATCATTATATGCACATAATTGATATTAACCAGTCCAGAACTCTTGTTCTAGGCTGGATAATGATGCACCAGCGAGTTACACCATTGGTAGCAAAAGGCTGCAAATACAGACTCCAGGCAACATGACCAATTCAAATCACAGTAGTGGTCAGGGTGATTGGAGTTACCTTTTGAGTATGCACAAGATAGCCTAACATGAGGACTGCGTTAACTAGTTATCATTATTATCATATTCATTATTGTAACCAAACCACTGTTCGTACTCTTCAATTATCCACCAGTTGAATTATTTATGCAACATGAAACAAAAGGGTGCAAATGGTTGGGTTAAAGTACGAGCCATTCGTGGATAACGAGTCAAGAAAGCATCTAGAGGGCCATAGAGCATGTGTATATAGGATTTTAGAAGTGTTATTTGTGATTGTGATATGGAGTAGGTAGGAGAGTGGAGCACAATAAGACCATTCTTTTTTAAGTTTCATTGAAACATTTGATCAAACCACGCTGCCCTATAGTAAACTGATTTTGGACTAAGAGACCCGCAGATATAATTTATGTCTATAAATAATATTGCAAACTAATATAAGGTTTTTTGTTCTGTGTAGGGCTGCATGGGGAACAACATAACTAAAATGAAAGATATCATAGTGAAATTATTGTAAATCCGGTTGTAATCCTAAAATGAAAAGGGGATATAAACAAGTATAAGATTTTAGTAAAATTTGAACAAAATAACCATCAAACCACCAGATCTGTTATGGTATTCAGGTGTGAAATATTTCCCAGACAGTGTACAGAAGAGGTGAAAAGTTTGGTTTATAGAGATCTTGTCAGGAGGTCATCAGTTTGATGCTGATAGAGCTATGGAAGACCAGCACCATTTGAAAGAGAAGAGTGATTGTGTTTTTTACTAATTATTAAAAGTAATGGTTTTCTTTTTTGTGAAGTCATTATATACTTGATACTTGCATTATTGATCAAATTTGCTATCAGCTGTCATCCTTCCCTAATCCAGAATTCAACAGCTTCTCTTCTCTTATTGCACCCAAAATACTAAAAAACTTTGAGTAATTATTTGATTATTTTGAAAATCTTTCAGTTCTTGTCTGAGTGAAAGAGTGAGTGGTTCTTGTTGATATAGACCAGGTATAAGTAACCTTCAACTCGCCAGATATTTTAGACTACACCTCCCATGATGCTGTGCCAGCATTATAGTTTTAAGAGCATTATGGGAGATGTAGTCCACAGCATCTGGAGTGCTGAAGGTTGCCTGCCCTGATCTAGACTATTCTGAAAATAGCAAACTCAACAGCTTGTGTCCCCACATGGACTATTATTATTGTCTCAACAGGGCTAACAATTTCTACTCGCCGCTAGACCTTGGTGAGTGAAAGCTCTATATTGGCAAGTAGAAATTCAACCTTGGTGGAAATGCCATGGACAATCCAGGGTTGCAGTGGTGGCTAGTATCGTGACCATTGTAAGCCCCAGTTATATCCACTGCAATGCATGCTTACAGAGTTATTTACAGAAATAAGATTTGCCAATAATTCAAAGTGAATTTAAAATATTTTTTTTACATTTCACTTTGAATACCCAGAAATTCTCACTTAATGAATAACTTTGATAGTTTGTACTGCAAGGGCCAGCCTACATGTTGTAAAACCCGCCTAGAGAAATACTTGCTTTAAAGGAACATTGTAGCATAAGGAATAATTATCTGTATTTCAACAGCCCTGATGCCCTGTATCTATTAGGTTCCCCCTCCTGTGTAAAATAATCTAAAAATAAAAAAATGGAAAAATAAACAAATTACTCATCTTTTCTCTAATGCCTAGTCTCTGATTTTGTCATCCTGAAGGCCATTCCTATGCACCTCATTGCCGCGATGTGCCTATGATTTTTCATGGAAATTTGTTGTATTACATGATTCAGTATGAGAAGTAAGATTTCTGGCTCTCATGCCCAGAGGGCTTGGAGGTGTGGGTTTTAAGGATGTAGGACAGTGGGATGTAGGACCTCAGACATTATAACAACTTCGATAAGATGAAGTTGTTAAGGTGCCTAAAGAGCCTTTAATGTCCCGTTTCTGCCAACGGAGAGAGGTTGCATATTGCATAGGTACATCATCCTTAAATATATATTTGAATTACCTTTTTTTCCATTAGATAAATAAGAGAAATAAGAGAACTAAACAAACTTAAAATTAAATTAAACTAAAACCCGAACTAATGGTGCAAGCAGCCCTCCCCATCTCCTCCCTACCCCCTCTCTCACCCCCCCCCCCCCCCCAATGCATACCACAACCTTCTAAACAAGCTCATCATC
Source organism: Pelobates fuscus (assembly GCF_036172605.1). Taxonomy (NCBI): domain Eukaryota; kingdom Metazoa; phylum Chordata; class Amphibia; order Anura; family Pelobatidae; genus Pelobates; species Pelobates fuscus. The sequence continues at coordinate 142,607,245 of NC_086318.1, forward strand.
TGCTCTACAGTGAAATTGAGCTATATTATTCTATACTGGCTTGGTACCATATGTGCATATATACTGTTCCAAAAGTTCCCAAGGCACCCAGACAGGTGCAGAGGAGGGAACCAAGGAGAAAGCCATCGAGTTCCACGTCTGGCTGGAGATCACCGTATCTATCACTGACATTAAAGGGGATGGGTGGGAGATTTCCATGCCTTTTCTGCATATAATTGCAATTAATTGCATCCCAATAAGGATGTACAAGAACAAGTTGTTGTCATGATCAGTGGTGTATCTTGGTTTTGTGCTGCCCTAGGACAGAACTCGGCCCCCCCCCCCCCCCTGCACGCGCCACCCCCACCCAACCCTTCCCCCCTGCCCCGCCTTCTAAATACACACACATTCACTGACAGATACGCATACACTAGCTAACAGAAACACACACTTGCTGACACACACAGACACACACACACACTAACAGACACACACAGTCAGACTCAGACACACACAGTCAGACACTAACAGACCCACACAGTCGGACACACACACACACAGTCAGACACACACTAACAGACACACACACACACACTAACAGACACACACACACACACACACTCACTCACATTAATACTCACTTTTTTTTTTAATATAACCCCCCCCCTCCCATCCTCCTTACCTTTGGGAATGCTGGGGGCCCCCCCCTCTGCGGGCGGCGCACGAGAGAGCTGAGCAGAGAGCTCAGGGGAAGTGCTCCCTCGCCAGCCGCCCGCCCAGCAGCCCGACCGCATTTGGGGGCGACTTTTTTTGCCGCCCCCTGGAAAATGCCGCCCAAGGCAAATGCCTTGTTTGCCTCGAGGCTAATACGTCCCTGGTCATGATGTGATGTTGCCTACATCTCCAGCACTCAAGGAATGTCTCAGAGAAACACCTATGGATACTCACTGGCACATAAGCAATGTGTAATGCTTTTCCAAGTTGTTGGTACATCTAGTAACCTGACGTAGGGCTGTTGTTTCTTTCCATCACTGAGACTGACTGATGTCTGTCTCCCAAAGCTGTGCATATGAAGGCTTAGTCATATAAGCAATGTTGCCACTTGAACATAACACATATTAGCTTTTGTTGGGGAAAACACTCCTGATTTTACTATCAAAGAGGTGATAAACAGTCTTTTTAAAAAAGATTTGGTGGACTTGTTTTGGAACTAAATTAAGTATGCTTTGTCCCAAAATCTGAGAGAGAGTGGAGGAGATATGAATAGTCGTTGCTAAGAGAAAAGTGTTTCAAAGTTCTAAATGTTGCATAATTACATTGTTTCCATGGTGATTGCTTAATTTTTAGAACTTTATCCCACCTATTTTATTAGCAATACTTTTATAAATCTTCATCAGTGTATCACAGCACGATAATTCATTGGATGTCAGCCACATTATTGATAAAGTGATTTAAGGAAAACTGCTTGAAAGGAATGACATTTGTACTTGATTTATGGCAAATGTGTTTTTTGCCCCCTTCCTTTTTTCAATGTCGATTGATTACAGCATAGATTAAAGGGCCCTCTCAGCAGTTCTTCTCAATAGACCAGGAGGGAAGGTATATTCCCACCAGGCATAAGTATAGATCATTTAATAGATTATGCATTCAACCTTTTCTTTATGAATTAAAATGTCATGTTAAAGGTAATTAAAAGAAAAACTTAAATGATATAGGTATGATAGATTGTTAATCAATTAGTTTAAATTCTTCCCTATGAACTGGTAGAAGGTCATTTCTTGTTTTATTATTATAGTTTATAATTTATGAGTAAAGAACAAGCACATTTGACTGTTTTGTTAATAGAAAATGCATGCAAAAATGTAGTGCATTTTTGTTCCTGAGCTACCATAATTTGACATACTTTTCTTGATATCTAAACACATTTACAATTTAATGGGAAGCAGTCAACTGTGAGGAGAAAAATCAAATAATTATAAAAATAATAAATAGATACATTAAACAGCACACTGTAAAATCAATCTGTAAACTACATAATTCCCAGATTACGTTCAGTTTTAATATTATTTGCATGGCTGTGAAGCTGTTTAGCACTGCTAAGAAGAGTACAGCCATTTAGCTGCCCTAGGATTGTTGAGAACAACATGCAACCCATTGTGCCATGCAAGTCTGAACATAGGTATAAGAAAAACACAAGACACAACATTACTTGAACACTGTATGCATGCGGCCCACAATGAATATCTTTGCGGCCCGGCAAGCCGTGAGTTTGAGCCATGCTTACTAAGGCTCAGTAGGCACCTGCTCTCCTCACATTGCAGGTGCCTACTCTGCTAAAATTTACAGCCACCATCCAGGGAGGAGAGGTTCCTGGCGGCGGCGAGGGTTCTCAGTCTTCCTGCTCCCTCGCGCGCTTTCTCTGTTGTGATGCAGGGCGTCATTCCGGCATCACTAAACTGCGCACGTGAGGGAACAGGAAGACTGAGCTCCCGAGAGAAGATCTCCACTGGACCCCAGGGAGAGGCCCCACACCAGCTCCCAAAGGTAGGGAGCAATAAAGAAAATTATGTTAATGTGTGCAAGAATGTTGAGGTGTGTGTGTGTGTCTGTCTGTCAGTGAGTGTGTATCTGTCCATGTGTCCCCCCCTGTCAGAGAGTGTGTGTCTGTCTGTCTGTCAGAGAGTGTGTGTGTATGTCTGTCAGAGAGTGTGTGTGCCTGTCTCTGTGTGTGCCTGTCTCTGTGTGTGTGCCTTTCTCTGTGTGTGTGCCTGTCTCTGTGTGTGTGTCTGTCTCTGTGTTTGTGTCAGTGTTTGTTTCTGTCTGTCTGTCACTGTGTGTGTGTGTTGGTCACGATGGCCGCGGCTGGACAGTGGAGGACCTGGAGGTGCATGGAGGCACGCAGCGCCACGTCACATTCCGACGTGACGTCAACGTGCTCCACCTCCACAGGTTTTCAAGGAGTAGCGGGAGGCACACTGGGGGTATACCAGACGATGGATTCCAGAGTCGCATACTGGCAGCGGCAATGTGAGTGGAGTCTGCTTGTTGGCTAATATTGGGTTTTTTTTTATTTGGCCTGTGCTAGCCTTTGAGTTTGACATGCGTGCTCTAGCCCTTGCTCCTTTACTTCCTTTGTCTAACTTACTTATTTTGTCTACATGTGTTGCCTTGGGCTAATTAACGTTGGCCTTGAATTAATATTTTCGGATAAGCATATTCAGATAGAAAAATGTGTTTTCTGTAGATAAATCATGAGAAAAATTAAAAATATTAAATTGAGGCCATAGTAGTACTTTTATCAAGAGAGAACAGGTACTGTTTTCGAGAAAAAGTGCTAAATGCTGAGGATTATTCAATCTATTGAATTTCACAGTGATTGCTCCTTAGTTTGGTCTTTGCACTGGTATACCACCGGTTTTTGCCTTAATAAATTTTCCCAAGAAATTTAGAAATTTAGAGATTGCAGTTTTGATGTTTACCAGTGCAACAGGTTTTGAGTGCTGAAATAGGTGTAACAATAAATCATATAGTGGATAGACTGATTGTATACTGCTCAAGTTTATTTCGCATCACTGCTGCTAAAGGTTAACTGGACAAAACGTCAACCTCAGATAAAATGGTAGCAAGCCTCTTCGTGGTGTAGTATTTTTCAGACATTATTGAAATAATACCGTATATACTCGAGTATAAGTCGAGTTTTTCAGCACATTTTTTGTGCTGAAAAACCCCAACACGACTTTTACTTGAGTCAATGTCTGTATTATGGCAACTTACATTGCCATAATACAGACAAGGGGCTGTGTAGGAGGGGGGCTGGCAGCGAGCGTTTACTTACCTCTCCTGTCAGCTCCCTTCTCCTCCGCGCCGGTCCGGTCAGCTCCCAGTGTAAGTCTCACGAGAGCCGCAGGGTCAGAGGTAAGTAAACGCTCGCTGCCAGCCTCCTCCACTGAACTGCCAATGCCACTGGACCACCAGGGAGTGAGAGCCCCCCTCCCTGCCATGTATCAAGCAGGGAGGGGGGACGGAAAAAAAAATAATATATAAATAATAAAATATGAATAATAATAAAAATAATAAAATAAAAAAATATTAATATAACAAAAAAAATTATATTAAAATTATAATAATTAAAAATAAAATAAAAAATGCCCACCCCCCACCAAGGCTCTGCATCACACACACACTGCACTCATACACACACACTGCACTCATACACACACACTGCACTCATACACACACACTGCACTCATACACACACACTGCACTCATACACACACACTGCACTCATACACACACACACTGCACTCATACACACACACACTGCACTCATATATACACACAATGCATTCATTATATACACACTGCATTCATTATATACACACACTGTAAATAAATATTCAATTAATATAATTTTTTTAGGATCTAATTTTATTTAGAAATTTACCAGTAGCTGCTGCATTTCCCACCCTAGTCTTATACTCGAGTCAATAAGTTTTCCCAGTTCTTTTGGGTAAAATTAGGGGCCTCGGCTTATATTCTGGTCAGCTTATACTCGAGTATATACGGTATATTGTGTAAACAATAGCATTTTAATAATGATTAAAAATCAATAGAATTAATGATTCTAAGCATTTAGCTTTTTGCCCCCAAAACAGTACCTCTTCTCCCTTGATAAAAGTACCACTATGATCTCGTTTTAATATTTTACATTTTTTTTCATGATCTATCTACAGAAATCACCATTAAAGTATATGCAATTTGTTTTCTAAATAAATAATTTGAATGTTTACTATGTTTACACTGATATGTCAGCATTTATTATATTTAGCTAAAGAGCAACTAGACTTTTTCCATTTACTATTTACAGTATCTGTTTCTTGCGGATGCATCTTTCTTGTTTCCTTGTGTTACTGTTGCAGCTTGTTCGATTACAGCTTATCATTACAAACTAGGGATTTGGCTGCAGTGTCAGATGAGCTTTGGAGCTTTGGATAGTAACATTCACCCCAGAATTTCATGCTGAACAGGTGTCTCTTTTTTTTTTCCTCATGTAACCTTCATTATTGCTCACTTACTGCTGGGAAGCAAAGGTAATTTGGTAATTAAGCAGACAATATGGTTTGCTTGCTGTTTCATCACTGCATTGTTTTTCACTAGAGACTTTCAGCTCTGATTGATTTTTACCGGCTGAATAGACACACAAAAAAATAAACGGAAGATGTGTGATAGAGCTTCAAGTGATTGTGTTAATAGTCATCAGTCTAGTTCTTCTACATAGGAAGACAAAAAAATTGCCTCTATACATTTTTTTTTCTCCACAAAGCTTAAATAGACATTTTAAGAAACACTATTCAGTTGATATCCATATGACCCTGTAGCTAATTTTACAAGTATCAAATCTTCTGCTGACTTTCCGATGTGGTCTTTACTCTACTATTGCTTTTTTGTGTGCTAAATTACTCCATATAAGCATCATCTACCTTAATTTTAAAGGGACACTTTAAGCATCACAGCAACCTTAGCTTGATGAAGTGGTTTAGGTGTAATGATCAAGCCCCTGCAATTTAACTGCCCCATTTTTTAGTTGATGCTTGATTAATCAAGCTAAAGTTGTTTTGGTGCTTAGCGTATGCCTTCAAGTTACCATTTAAATTCGTATGTCATGCACTCATGCAATTCTACTGCAATCAGACATTAAATTATTTGTAAAAAAAAAATCACAATTAAATGAAAGCTAATTCCCACATGCAAAATTGACCATGCAAAAATTTGCCCACTCTGAAAAATACCTACAACAAAAAATGCCCAAACAGAAAAAAACAGATATGCATACTATGCAGATATAGTCAAGTTTAACCCCTTAAGGACACAGGACATGTGTGACATGTCATGATTCCCTTTTATTCCAGAAGTTTGGTCCTTAAGGGGTTAAGTAAAGGTGGAGATGTATGCACAATTTAAAGTTCCATATATGGGAGCAGGGCATATCCTGCCAATCTCTGTTTTGCAAGGTACTTTAGATTCTAAACTTGTTTGGGCAGAGCCCTATTCACCTTCTGTTCCCATATGTCATACGTGTTTTGTTACAATTAAATGTTTGTATTGTTTATCTTTTGTACAGTGATGCAGAACATGTTGGCGCTATATAAATAATTGCAATTGTGCCAAGTGCTTTAGCAATTGGTAGCAGCTAGATCAACCAGATAAGAGGAATAGAACACATGTGGTTCCTATCAGCATATGACAGCTCCACTTGCAGGTTTTTGAGTGTAGACAATACTTCATGATGTAGTGCATGAGTTTGGCCATATCTCTGGCTTTTCACAGCTAACTGTGAAGAAGCCCATTAAAGTGGCTTTGTCATCCCAAACATATCTTTCCTTAGTCTGTTGTTCTTATTTTATTCTTCCTGTCTCTTAATAGATTCTTGTTTTCTGTTCTATTTTTCTGAAAAAAAGGGACTGCCTTATGTATTTCCCTCCGCTTGACAAAACTTGACAAGGAGCGGAACTAAAAGGGAACTGTCACCTCAAAGCTATTTTTTTTTATATAATAATCCTTTCATCAAGTTTTGAAAGAAAATAGAGAACCTGGGTCATAGATAAACTTGCGTGAAAGATATCTTGACTTTCTGTAATTTACCATAAACATTGACAGAAAAAGAAAACAGCACATTTCTAGAGCAGTTTATCTTTATAAACATGTTCACCACATTTAATGCAGCATTTAGTATACTGATATTTATTGGAAGTGTGAAAAAGGTTGTTCCAAACATATACACAATGTGTCTACATAAGGGTGATTATTATTGTATTATTTAGCAGGGGACTACTATGGGGGAAGTCTTGTGTGCCCTCATATACCAACCTGCACCTGGGTTGGTGGAAAGAGAATGTTGTGTTCTCCGGTATGTACAGTCATTTTGAGGGGTGCATCCATACTTGGAAGAGATTTATAGATGACATCCTGGTTGTTTGGATGGGGTCTAGTGAGGATTTATTCTCCTTTGTCAAATTATTAAATAAAAATGAACTCAATTTGAGATTTACAGCAGAGGTGGGAAATCCCTCCTTAAACTTTTTGAATGTGACACTAACTCCCTGAAGGTACCATACGAACAGACCTCTATAGAAAAAGTACAACCACTAATAGTGTGTTGAACTGGAGAAGCCATCACCCAGTCCAACATAGAAAGGGGTATTTCTATTTGCTAATATCTATGCCTCAGAATAATTTGCTCTGACATAGAGAACTTCAAAAAGAGTGCGAAAGAACTATGCTCTATGTTCAGGTCAAAAGGCTATCCCAACAAATGGTTAAAAAGAGCATATCATAGGACACTTTTAACTGAAATAGAAAGTCTCCTAAGTGTGGACGTAAACCCTCTCTCGATACAAAAGACAAGTGACTCTAAACAGTTAAGGTGCATAGCCACCTATGATGTAGGCTGGGTTAGGGTAAAGATGATTATAGACCGATTTTGGCCCATCCTAAGACAGGATGGTTATCTTGGGAATGTAATTTCTCCAAATGCATCCATCACAGCTAGAAGGGGAAAGAATTTCAAAGACTTATTGGTACACAGTCATTTCCAAAGGGAGACAGCACCGAAACACTGGCTGTCAAGTAAATTAATAGGGACTTACAAAGCTGTAAAGTGTGCAACTTTGGGATCCAAACAGTTTGAGAATAGCAGCCATAATGAAACATTCCAAGTTTAGTCTTTCTTTAATTGTAACACAAAATGACTAATTTATTTACTTACATGCCAATGTGGTCTCATGTACATAGGAAAACTTTTTGCCCCTTCAAGAGACGTATTCTAGAACATTTCAATTCTATAAAAACCACAAGAAATATCGAGACACCAATATCCAGGCATGTCAAACTGGTCCATCAGGGCAACACCAAAGGACTTAAAAATTTAAGGGCATCGAATTAATAACACTGGATTAAAGGAAAGGCAACCTTGACAAACGCCTGCTGAGGAGGGAGTGCTTTTGGATACATCATCTGAAGACAAAGGATTTACATTCTCTGCATTTATTAACAACCTCTAAAATATCATATTATTCAAATATTGATTACTAATACAACAGCTAAACTATACACTATTTTACTAAAACATGCATCCGTTCAGTAGATCTTCAGCGACGCAGCATGATAATTATGTCCCAATATCTCCATAGTTTTCTTTATTGCTCCATTCGTGGAAAAATAAATTGGGGGCCTGTAACCCACTTTTCCCTATAATAGACTACAGTGAAAAGATGGAGGTATACTCTAAGTTTATATTTACAGATCAGATGTTTTAAAGGATTAATAAAATAATACTACTTGTGAGAAAGATTGCAGAATTCCAGAGGGGGATCTATAGCCCCTTTGTCAAGAAGATACAGTCTGTACCATTTGATATTTACTGGTATTTTTATATATCTTCACATTTAAAAGTAGTCCACCCCCATAACATAATTTATAACTATTTAGTATGTATTGCTATCTATTCTAACTACCTGTAAATTATCGATAAGCTAAAGGGTTAAAGTGGATACTTCGCCCGAGAATCACATACATCATTCCTTACTGGACTACCACGCAGTGTTAAACTTGCAAGATCCGCCCACCTAGATGATGTCATTTTTGGTGGATGGAACATGAGACAGAGCATAGGTGGAAGCATGATGAAGGTGGGATCGATCACCATTTAAAACTCCAGGCTTTCAGTTTGAAAGCTGCTCCCCTGACGAAGGTGCCATTAGAGCACAGAAACGTGCGTCAAGACTTGTATTTACTTTTTCACTTAGCACTTTCCTCACTATGCACTAAGCTTGATCACCACTTTTGTTTTTATTGTGAGGATGCTCCAGGGGGTTAAGTTTGGGTTTACCTATGTATACTAGGAGATAGGAGACTCCATTGCAGCCGTTTATACTGGGAATTATACCATTAGCATCCACAAAGGTGCTAGAGGATATCAGTATTAGGCACTAATAGAACCCATGTAGGTGCAGGAGTTTATACTTATTTCTGTTTTTTTGCACCCTTGAAGTTGCAGTAATTGAGGGATTTCGGCAATTGTATTTGATAGTCCAGACTATAGATAAGTGGACTTTTTGCAGAATAAGGAGTAGCAAATATTTATAGAAATAGGCACTCTTAAGCCTCCAGACAATTGCTACCTTTGATTACCGTCATACTTACCTAAGCTGTGTCTAAAGTTACTTACCTTCTCCCTTCTTCTATCTCTCCCGATCTTCCAATATCATCTTGCTTTGTATACTTATCTTACAATTATTACCCTACTTTTCTACTCCAATAACACACTGTACTATCATTACAGCCAATTGACAATTTAGGTGATCTCTCTCTATTATAATACAGTTTTTTTCAATCAGACTCCCCTCTCCTTTTTCAACGATTGCTCCAGATTATTTGGACAATGTAAATCATGAAATGATTCTGAAGGGATGTTTATTATACTAATAGAGAATATATAGAGACACAATATATCACTTGTTGTCTTGATTTTTAGGATCACTATATCTAATTAGCATATAGATACAACTGTCAGTTTTATGTTTATTTTTGGCAATGAATAATAAAAACTGTTATATAATTGAATAGACGGTTAAATGCTTATATTTTGCTATATTGCAGCAATCTTCTCACACATTGTTTACTGATGAAGACAATTCATTCAGTCACTTACTTAGTTTTATGAAATACCAAACCAGGGATTCTCACATGAGGTTTCCCTGATAGATATATTTACTTTAAGGGTTAAGTCCTGGGTGGAATTGGTAACACCCCTACTGACCAACCCCTGTCTGAGATATTCTCGGTATAGGGGTGATTTAGTCTATTAATTTTGTTTTATTAGACATGTGCAATTCGTTTAGTTTAGAATGTACATTCGGACCAATTTCGTGGAATTCAGACATTCGGATGCTTAAGAATGTCCGAAGTTCGAATTGCTGAAGTTCCGAAGTGATTTGGATTTCTGAAAAGTGTCAAAACAAGTGGTTAGGGTTAGGGGAAAAACAAGTGGTTAGGGTTAGGGGTTAGGGTCCAAATTGCCAAAGTTCCGAATTGCCGAACCGAATATTGGTTCCGAATTGCTGAAGCAGACACGTTTTTTTACTTAGCCGAATTTCCAAACCGAATTTTTTGCCCATGCACATCCCTATTATTTATATAGTTCCAGCAAATTCTGTAGCGCTGTACAATGGGTGGACTAACAGACACATAATTGTAACAAGACGAGTTGGACACACAGTAATAGAAGGGTTGAGGGTGTTTCAGGTGATATAAATAAAGACACCTGAAACACACTATATTAGTGTATAGCAGCCATGTTTCAGGAGACACAGAAAGGAACCACACACCCCAGCAGGAAACCCGTGGAATAGAAAATAAACCACACAGTTAGTTGCATGTAAACCAAACATAACATCCATAACAGAGGGCCCTGCTCAATGAGCTTACATACTAGAGGGAGTGGGGTATAGTGACACAAAGGGTATAGGGGTTATGAAATAGGTTGCTAGAAAAGTATTCACTGAGAACTTAGTAGGTTATTTTTGACAGTTTCGGAGAGAAGTCATAGGGGTGGTGAAAACCTGAAACCGTTTAATTGACACGCTTTCCTGAAGAAGCGAGTTTTCAAAGATTTTTTGAAGGAGTGGAGACTGGTTGAAAGTCTAACGGAGAAGAGAAGGGAGTTCCACATAAAAGGTGCAGCCCTGGATAAGTCTTGAAGGCAAGCATCAGATGTGTGAGTACGGACAGAGGATAGACGTAGGTCTTCGGCAGAGCGCAGGGACCTCGACAGGACATACTTGTGTAGTAGGGAGTGATAACCCCCTCTTGAATGAGCCAGAATTTCAGAAATATGGTAATGGTTATCAGTGCTATTCCATAGTATAAAACAAAAGGTGAAATACTATCATCTTAATTGTAGCAGTGGTAAGAAAGCAGGATATGCTGGATCTCACATGCACACATTTAGGTGTTGTACTCTATACAGCATCTGACAGTCCTTTTTGCAGTTGTATAGCCCACGTGAAATCCCACAATTATGTAATGCGTTACGCCTTATGCTGGGCTTCCTCAGATGCCTCTGTCCTTCCCTCTGCTCGATGATATATATATATATATATATATATATATATATATACTGCTCCCCTTGTCCCAGTTTGTCAGTCCTAATGGTGTGTGGAGGTTGGGGGTCCTTCTCCCTGCTGAACTTCCTCAAGACGACATCTGTGTAGTATTGGTGGGTAAAGTAGTATATTTTATGGAACCAAATATTCTGCAGCTCTTTACACTTTTTCAATGGCAATGCACAAAAGCAAGCAACTAGTAACAAAATAATGACAGGAGCAAGAGGTGAATGAGGTCTTGCTCTGCATCCAGGAATAATGGTTCCATTAGTTTTTGCATAGCCCTAATCACTCCAGAGACAACTTACTTACAGACAGTGCACAAAGTGTAAAACTCTGAAATACCCTTGCATCATATAATGGTGGTAGTAGTTGTGGGACACATCTACTGTTGGGAACCAGTGTGTCCACTCCAATAGTTCAATTAAAGGGAAACTCCAGTGCCAGGAAAACAATCCGTTTTCCTGGCACTGGAGGGTCCCTCTCCCTCCCACCCCCCAATCCTCAGTTACTGAAGGGGTGAAAACCCCTTCAGTCACTTACCTGAGGCAGCGGCGATGTCCCTCGTCACTGCCTCCTCCTCCGCGCCGCTCCTCCCTGTGATTCCGTCGGCCGGTGAGCGAGACTGATCCCGCCCACCGCATTACATCTCCCCATAGGAAAGCATTGAAAAAGATTTTCAATGCTTTCCTATGTGGAAATGAGCGACGCTGGAGGTCCTCACACAGCGTGAGGACGTCCAGCGACGCTCTAGCACGGAAAATCCTTGCTATAAATCAGGAAGTGACCTCCACTAGAGGTGGAGTTAACCCTGCAATGTAATTATTGCAGTTTATAGAAAACTGCAATAATTACACTTGCAGGGTTAGGAGTAGTGGGAGTTGGCACCCAGACCACTCCAATGGACAGAAGTGGTCTGGGTGCCTGGAGGGTCCCTTTAAGGTGCTACAACTCATAAACAAATAATCTATATGACTTGATCATAAAGCAAAAGTGTTGCTTAAAATGCTAATTTTATTGTGCAGGAATATTAACCCCTTAAGGATGCAGGACGGTTCAGGACCGTCATCGGCATTTTTCCATTGCCGACCGCTGACGGTTCTGAACCGTCCTAACTTTGGGATGTACTTACCTGATCGCCGTCGTTCCCCCGGCGGCGATCGCCGGTGCTCCCATTGTGGGGAGACTGCCTGCAGCCCAGACAGTCTCCCCATGGCAGTTTAGGACCCCTGTGGCCATGTGATCGCCCAACAGGGCGACCACATGGTCACAATAGGTGTCCATGTGTCTGCCTGCAGGGGGACTGTCTGTGCTGACAGGCAGTCTCCCTGCCAGTGTAAAATCATAAAAAAAATTAAAGTTAAAGTTAATAAAAAAAAAAATTATATATGTGTATATATATATATATATATATATATATATATATATATGAAATATAGACATATATTATACCTATATAATATATGTCTATATATCATATATATAATGTCATGCTAAGTGTATTTTTATATTAATATGTACATATATTAATATAAAAATACACTTATAATTAAATTACACACATATATATAATATATATAATAACTATATATATTGTATATATATATATTATTATAAAATACAAATAAGTAATTTAAATTAAATTAAACATGTAAAAATAATAATAAAAGTGTAAAAAAAATATATATCTATACAAAATTTTATTCTAACTGTATTTTGATTTTAATATATATATTTATATCAAAATACACTTAGAATGAAATTGTATATATATCTATGTATATATAAATAAATAAAAAGAATACGAACTATTCATATGTCCATATACAAAATTACATAAATAATTATATAAATATACACGTAGACTTCAAATATATAAATATGCATATATATTTAAATTCTACGTGCGTATTTATGTAATATTTTTACATAATTAAGTTATTTTACTGATTGCAATTTAAGGGACCTGCCTGCCAACCCAGGCCGAAAGTCCAGAGAATTTCATTTGCTATCACTGTATTTTACCCTGTAACGTTCTACAACACCCTAAAACCTGTACATGGGGGGTACTGTTTTATTCGGGAGACTTCGCTGAACACAAATATTAGTGATTCAAAACAGTAAAACATATCACAGCGATGATATTGTCAGTGAAAGTGACTTTTTTTGCATTTTTCACACACAAACAGCACTTTTACTGATGATATAATTGTTGTGATACATTTTCCAGTTTTGAAACACTGATATTTGTGTTCAGCAAAGTCTCCTGAGTATAACAGTACCCCCCATGTACAGGTTTTATAGCGTTTTTGAAAGTTACAGGGTCAAATATATGGGTCAAATATTTTTACATTGAAAATGGCCAGGTTGGTTACGTTGCCTTTGAGAGCGTATGGTAGCCCAGGAATGAGAATTACCCCCATGATGGCATACCATTTGCAAAAGAAGACAACCCAAGGTATTGCAAATGGGGTATGTCCAGTCTTTTTTAGTAACCACTTAGTCACAAACACTGGCCAAAATTAGCGTTCAATTTAGTTTTTTACTTTTTTCACACACAAACAAATATGAACGCTAACTTTGGCCAGTGTTTGCGACTAACTGGCTACTTAAAAAAGTCTGGACATACCCCATATTGAATACCCTGGGTTGTCTACTTTAAAAAAAATATGTACATGTGGGGTGTTATTCAGCGATTTATGACAGATAATAGTGTTACAATGTCACTATTGATACATTTTAAAAATGTATGTTTTGAAACCGCAATATCCTACTTGTACTTATAGCCCTATAACATGCAAAAAAATAGCAAAAAGCATGTAAACACTGGGTATTTTTGAACTCAAGACAACATTTTGAATCTATTTAGCATTTTTTTTCATTCGCTTTTGTAGATGAGTAAAAGATTTTTCACATAAAAGTCAAAAAATATGTATTTTTTCAATTTTTCATCATATTTTTTCATTTTAAAAAAAATGTAATTACATGAGATTATATAAATAATGGTATGTAAAGAAAGCCCCTTTTGTCCTGAAAAAAACAATATAGAATTTGTATGGGAACAGTAAATGAGAGAGCGGAAAATTACAGCTAAACACAAACACCACAAAAGTGTAAAAAGATGCCTGGTCGCAAATGTACAACATCGCAAAAACAGTCCGGTCCTTAAGGGGTTAAGAGTGAGCATTCATGACTTTATATTCAGATGTAATTCTATAAATCAGTTTACAGTATGTCATTGTTTTAATTGTCATACTTAGTCAGTAATAACAGCATACAAAAGACAAGCTGAGGACTTTTGAATTGAAGGTTCCCCTTAAAATATTGATACCAGATATTAGTCTATATGGCAATATTTAGCCCACTGGCACTTGGTTAGTTAAACCCTTTCACATCACAATTCCCTCTAAATAGAATGATCTCTAAATCACAAGTGACAAATCATGAACACCAGAACAGTTTAACAGAAAATCATTTGCCTTGCTTTTTTGATTTTTTTTTCTCGAAGTGTCCTTGGTGTCTCATTGTATTGATTTGCAACAGTTTAGATTGTTTTGTCAAGTGGAATTTGGACAAAAAGTATTTATTGATGTAGATCTAGCTGCTGGCTACCTGAAATCTATGTATACAAGGATGCACTCTGTGAAGCTGACATATTGAATTAATCCCTTTGTTACTATCAAACAATCTTTCATTGATTAAATACTTACTTTCCAATGTACTCACCAGAACATGTGTCAAAGACAATATACTCTTGAGAATAAGCAATTACACTAAAGGAAAAAGTAGGTATATTTAGAAAATATTTTGTGCCACCAGATTGTCTGTTGTGTGTTGGTGACATTGTCTAATAAATAAGTCAAAATTGACATTGTCTATCAGATAAGTCAGAATGGTAATACTAATTGTATTTTTTTTTTTTTTTTTTTTATATTATATAGCTCCAGTTTCTAGACATTTGTGAGCATTTTATTTTTTTACATGCTTTCTAGTTGCTAAAAATATGTACTTTTCCCATGTAAAAGATTGTTACATTTAACTGAAGTATGTAACCGGTAAAAAATAAAAGCAATTACATTCAAAATGAACAATTTAGTTGGTGCAAGCTTGGGTTCCTGGGAACTCTGTATTATGTTTAGTCATACAAATAGGACACAATTAGTGGATAACTATTCATACAATATAAACTAGGGGGGGAAGGGGAAATCACAAAATGTCCATATATTTCTGAGATGTGCTAAGTAATCAAAATATATGTCCGAGATTAAAAAAAAATATTAAAATTAAAATATATCGATTTAAAATATGTATTTTAAGCAGTGTAGATTTAAGTGATTATTTGTGTTTCCCCATTTGTAAAGTTTGCTGGTGTCATGTTTTAGGGAAAATAGATAGATACGTGACCTAGTTTTGCACTGTTTTTAGAAGTGCAAAACTATTGAATGTTAGTAAATGAAAGCAATGAAGGAACTTACAGTAAATTACTTTGTATTCATAAACTTTTTTAAAACAATTTGGTTATGCTAAGCATTTTTTTTTTGTTTTCTGCTTTATTTATCATAAATTTGCTTTATGCAATAAATATTTAACTGATGCCACGGGAAGTAAGATTGAAGCCATGTTTCCAAGCCTTCTAATTTGTTTAATATTACATTTTCAAAAAGATAAAGTTGTTAAAGTGCATATAGTGTTTCTTTAACCCCTTCCCGACTGCGGACGTATCAGGTACGTCTGGCAGAAAACAGTCCATAATGACCTTGGACGTACCTGGTACGTCTGCACCTATTTTGAGCTCTGGAAGCTCTGATAGTATAGCAGTGATGTACTGCATGTGATGAGTGCCTTGAGGGGTCCTGGCACTCCGTGCATATAAAATAATATATATAAAAAAATAAATATAAAATAAAGAAAATGATCAATATTAACTCCCCCCCCCCCCCCCCTTTTTTTTCGAAAGGCAGTGAATCATGGGGCTTCTGGGGGCGTCCCTAGCATGCCGCATCATAAGGGGAAGGCTGGAGTCATACAATCACAGCTTGCCCCATTAGCAATTTCATCCCAAGTGTGTTCCCCATTTCTCTGATTAGTGTGGATCTGCCTCCCTCTCTTCACTTGTGTTTTAGTGTGAGAGAGAGAGAGAGAGAGAGAGATTTTTTTTTTTTTAGGGGTTCATTTTTTTGTGATCTTTTTTGAGACCCAAAAGCGCTTTTCAGAACGATTAACCCCTGCCCTGCCAGTGATCACTATACAGATCACAGGCTCTTGCACAGCATCACTTATTTTGCTGTCTGTTCATTTTTTCAGGGGTTATTTTTTATTTTTTTTTGTGACAGGTCACTACTAAGTAAAGCAATTGTGATCATGGCACACGGGTCACGGAAGACAACCCGCGCTGAGCAGTCATATGCCACCCTTGCGCTAGAGTCTGACGCGTCTATGTCAGACTCTGACCCTGATTTTGACCCTGCCAGGTGCTCAGATACATCATCACTCGATACAGTGTCTACTGCTAGTGATGTATCTGGTGATGTTGTATCTGTGCCTGCTAGTCCCCCTGCCAGAAGGAGACGTGCTGCTCCAGCTGGCAGAACTGCTGAGGAGTGGGTAGTGCCTCATAACCAGAGGCCAGACATCCCATCCTTTACTGCAAATCCTGGAATTAATTTGGATGTCACAGGTTTTAGCCCTCAGCAGTTTATGGAGGTGTTTCTGGGCGATGATGTATTGGGGAACATTGTCGCCCAAACTAATTTATATGCCCATCAATTCCGAGCTACAAAACCGGACTCTTTTTTGGCAAAGCAGCAATGGGCCCCCATCGATGTGCCAGAATTTAAAAGATTCTGGGCATTGACTATGCTGATGGGCATCATAAAGAAGCCCTCCATCCGCTCCTACTGGAGCAGTAGCCCCATCTGCTCTACCCCCATTTACTCCCAATGTATGTCGAGGAAGAGGTATGAAATGATTCTGCATTTCATGCACTTCAGCGACAACAGCCTGTGTCCCCCTAGGGAGCATCCCCAGTTTGACAGGCTGTATAAAATCCGCCCCCTGATTACCCACTTTGCTGCCAGGTTTGCAGAGGCTTATACACCTGGAAGGAATATATGCGTGGATGAATCCCTGATGAAGTATAAGGGAAGGCTGGGATTCAAGCAGTATGTTCCTTCCAAGCGCTCTAGGTATGGTGTAAAGATGTATAAGCTCTGTGATAGCGAGACTGGGTATACTCAGGCCTTCCGGGTGTACGAGGGAAAGGATAGCCACCTTGACCCTCCAGGTTGCCCAGAACATATGGGAACCAGTGGCAAGATTGTCTGGGACCTGATATTCCCCCTGATGAACAAAGGGTACCACTTGTATACTGACAATTTTTATACAAGTGTCCCTTTGTTCAAGCTACTGTACTGTTTTGATACAGTAGCTTGCGGCACAATTAAAAAGAACAGCACAGGTTTCCCAAGACAACTTGCACGCACCCGGCTACGGAGGGGGGAGACCTCAGCTCTGCGCCAAGAGGAGCTGTTGGCAGTTAAGTACAGAGACAAGAAGGATGTGTACCTTCTTACCACCATCCACACTGAGGGGACTGTGGAGGTCCCTGTACGTGGCAGAGCTGAGAGAACGAGGAAGCCAGTGTGCATCAAGGCCTATAACCGTCATATGGGTGGGGTTGATCTGGCAGATCAGCTGCTGCAGCCCTACCTAGTTATACGAAAGACAACGGCCTGGTACAAAAAGGTTGCAATCTACCTAATGCAGATTGCAACCCACAACGCTTTCTTGTTGTTCAAAAAAGCAAACCCCGGGACGCAACTGAGATTTTTACAGTTTCAGCTCCAGATCATTTCGGGGATTTTGTACCGTGATGCACCTGCTCCCCGGGCGGTGATGGGAGAGAGCAGAGTTGGGGCTACACATTTTATTTTTAAAATTCCCCCTACTGCGGCAAAACAGAATCCCCAAAAAAGATGCAGGGTCTGTTCTAAGAGGGGGCAGAGAAAAGACAGTGTATATTACTGTCCTGATTGCCCTGGGCAGCCTGGACTCTGCATTGGAGACTGTTTCAAACGATACCACACGCTGGCCCATTTTTAATTTATTTTTTGCCGTTCAGTTTTTTTTTTTTGGTGTCTTTTTCTTTGGGGGGGGGGGGGGTTGTTACATTTACCCCGTGCATGGGGGGCATGGGTGTCCTTAGGAGGCCTTGCAGAAAACAACCCTGTCAGGGGTCCGCGGGCGGCTAGTAGGGGAGGCTGCTCGCAACTCGCAGCACTCACCCTCAGTCCATCGCCGCCCGCGGTCTCCCCTCCTCCTACCTGTCGGCGAGCGGCGTCTCCTCTCCGCCGCTCGCATCCGTCACTCCTCCCAGCGGCAGCATGTATAACGCTGCACGCTGGAAGGTCGTTGATTTATGCAAACGCCGGGGTCACGTGAGTGACCCGGCGTTAAAGCAACAGTACCACAATCACAGTGGGAGGCTTAGATATCTCCCAAATGTGATTGTTAATTCTGATTGGAAGTTATCCAATCAGAATTTAACCTAGGGTATTTATACTCACCTTTCCTGTTCCTCCCTGCCCTGTTGTGGTCTTTGCTGTATAGTATTGATTCTGAACTTGTGATTTGTGGTTACGTACTCTCTGGCTTGTTAAACTGACTTTGTGACTTTCTCCTACCCTTTGACCTCGGCTTGTTTCTCGTTATTCTGTTTTCTGGTTCCCCTGACTCGGCTTGTCTCCTGACTATTCTGTGTGTGCTTAGCCCGGCCACTCTAAGGTCCGGTACGGCACCTTTTCTGTGTGTGTGTGTGTCTGTTAGCGTGTTAGGTTCCCGGAATCGTGATAAACCCGGGGTGTGTTCCACAGTCAAAAAGCGGTGTGCGTGTCTACGTTTCAAGTATGTACCCTTTTGTGGTGATATATAAAACTGGGGTATGTGATAAGCCCCAAGCTAAAGATAGGCCTATCAGAAGACATACTCTCAATTTCAACTCAAATGGCAAGTCATTCAATTGTTACCGTACCTTCCCCAAATCCTGGCAGACCTATGCATGGGGTGGAATGGGTGTCCTTAGGAGGCCTCGCAGAAAACAACCCGGGGTGTGTTCTTGCAATAACCAACAGCGGGCTCTCCTAAATCACAGTCAAATAGCGGTGTGCGTGTGTAAAATTGAGGATTGAACAGTTACCTCCACACACGTTCTTCATCTTGTTTTATCTTTTTTTCTGGCTAAAAAAAAGTTGCATCAAAGCACTCCACATACATGCAATACCTCGGGGTGTCTACGTTTCAAGTATGTACCCTTTTGTGGCGATATATAAAACTGGGGTATGTGATAAGCCCCAAGCTAAAGATAGGCCTATCAGAAGACATACTCTCAATTTCAACTCAAATGGCAAGTCATTCAATTGTTACCGTACCTTCCCCAGATCCTGGCAGACCTATGCATGGGGGGGGCATGGGTGTCCTTAGGAGGCCTCGCAGAAAACAACCCGGGGTGTGTTCTTGCAAAAACCAACAGCGGGCTCTCCTAAATCACAGTCAAATAGCGGTGTGCGTGTGTAAAATTGAGGATTGAACAGTTACCTCCACACACGTTCTTCAACTACTGTGGGGTGTAAACTTTTCAAATATATGCACGCTCATGGCAAGAAAATACATTGGGATATCTGATAAGGCCCTCAAAAGCAAGATAGGCAAACAAGATATATAAAATTTGAAAAACGCATATCAGACATTTCGCTTTGCACCCCCCCAGTGAACCCGACAAACGTATGCATGAGTGTTATCGCTGTACTCGGGAGATGATGCCAAGTACATATTGTGGTGTCCTTTGGCAGTAACACCTAACAGGAGCTTAGAATCTATGCACAAAGTAGAATGTGTGAGTGAAAAATAACACCACAAAAACTTTGACAGAGACTGGTGGTAGAATTAGTGCATGTAAAGTGTTCAAATGCCACCATGTGAAATGCCCTAGGGTGTGTACTTTTCAAAAACATACAGTTTGACGGAGGTGAATTACATTGGTCGGCTTCAGACATGTTCCAACTGGGACATGGGTGCATGATGGCCAGCTGTGTTTTTTTTGTTTGTTTTTTTATCATATTTTACTTTTTTTATTCTAGTAAATTATATGATATGATGAAAATGATGGTATCTTTAGAATGAACATTTAATAGCGAGAAAAATGGTATATAATATGTATGGGTACAGTAAATGTGTAAGAGGCAAATTACATCTAAACACAACCACTGCAGAAATGTAAAAAGAGCCCTGGTCCTTAACGGTAATACAATTGAAAAATGGCCTGGTCACTAAGGGGTTACAAAAGGTTTTGCCATGTTTGTGTTTTTCTCAGTGTATAAAACTCTGGCTATATGTTTATTTATTTATTTTTTCAAATGTAGACCTTGATTTAACCCGTGACCCGTGACCTTGATGCAGGGTATTTTATGCCATCTTGCAGAAGCAGGGCTTTAGCGCCGCAGGGGGATTGATACTTACCTGCTATTAATATCAAGGTACAGTTAAAATTAAAATGTATCATATCAAAATACCGTATCAAGATTAAAATCTTAATTTTTTTAATAATAGAAGTCAAATATTTTGTATATTTTTCTCTATGGAACTCCCCCCACCCCCGGAACCCCTCAATACAGTAAAACTGCACATTTTAGAGTGGCCTTTTATTGTGGTCAGCCTAAGGCACACCTGTGCAATAATCATGCTGTCTAATCAGCATCTTGATATGCTACACGTGTGAGGGATGGATTATCTCGGCAAAGGAGAAGTGCTCCCTAACACAGATTTAGACAGAATTGTGAACAATATTTGAGAGAAATAGGCTTTTGTGTAAATAGAAAAAGTTTTGGGGGCAAAAACTAAAGTGCTGCGTTTATAATTTTGTTCAGTGTATGTATATGTATATATACACATACACACTAGGTCTGTCCAGAAAGTATCCAGCCATTTTTAATATAACAAGAACGATTTGCGCTACATTGATGTAACTGGGAGAGTGGACTGGAATGCACATTCGTGAACAATGGTGACTTCACTGTACTAGTCAGTAAGAGCGCTAGACACTGCTTAGTGAGCATGTGTACTGGGTGGCTGTCGCATGCAAAATGATTGAGCTAGTGGAGCAACAAATCTGCAACAAATTTTGCATTAAAGGACCACTATAGTGCCAGGAAAACATACTTGTTTTCCGGGCACTATAGTGCCCTGAGGGTGCCTGGCTGGATGGAGAGGAAGGGGTTAAACTTACCTCTTTCTCCAGCGCCGGGCGGGGAGCTCTCCTCCTCCTCTCCTCCCTCTTCTTCCGTCACCGGCTGAATGTGCATGCGCGGCAAGAGCCGCGCACGCATTCAGCACAGTGAGAAGCGCGGAAGCCCTCTAGCAGATGTCAATGAGATAGCGGATGTCAATAATTTATGCATTCGCTACATTGTTTGTATTCAACCATGGGAAATACAGTCAAATATTTTGTGGTTCACAATTTTAATTTTCATGTATTTGCATTCGGTATTTTGCATTTAGTTGAAGAGATAGTGAATCAACATTTTTGTAGATTAGACTGATATATCATTGTATTTGAATGTAAACACATTTATAGATTACAATCATGCAAATGCAATACACGAGATAGTTATGTATATATGTGGAATTAATTATTAAGAATATGGTTGTATCCATTTAGTAATATTTAAATTAATAAGACATCTTATATTTAAAAAAAAAAGAAAAAACTATAATATGAAATTAATTATATAGGGAAAAAAGGGGGGAGAGGGAAGGACATATATATAGATACATATATATTACAATTAATTTAAGATTTTTCTTGTCAGATACCCACACTAGGACAAAATACAGACCGTTTTAGTCAATATATGATAATCAATGGCTTTTTGTTGGCTAAATGTAACCAGCAAAGGCATTTTAGTTTTATATTTAGGATATTTTTGCCTTTTGAAAATTACAAATCTTGAACTATACACAGTGTTACCACACAAATCACCAATTAATAATAGAGGACAAAACACCTTTTGTGACAGTTTTGTCCTTCACATTTTTTTAACATCGATTTTAGTAATTTATCTGTCAGGTACCACACAAATCACATGTACACTTTTTCAAGCAGGCTATACCATTTCAGAAAATGTGATTTGATTGTGTATATAACTTAATGAGAAAAAAAGTCACTACCAGAATATTAAGTCATTTTATCAAATGCATTATAATCAACAGCATATTTCCTATATATTATCAAAAAGGTTTAAAATGCATTTATCTTCCCAAAACTGAAAAATTTAGGGGTTCATTTTCTACTTGCTCATTTTTTTTAAATCACATACCTTCATATTAATCTAGGGCGGCCATTAGTTATATATGTTTTCCCAGCAGGAGGAGGGCCAGGTAGCTTATGCCAACAGGCACATTTATGGCCTTTAAGGTGGTTGATTGATTAATTAGCAGCCATTCACTTTGAATTCTAGGGCTGTTTGACAAATTCATAGTATGCAGAACCTGTCTCAATAATCTATACTGTATCACATCACAAAGTGAATAGTTCCAACCTATAATGCACATTTCTGAACAGAATACTGTCTGCCTCATTAAGACAATTTTCGGTATCTAAATTCACTGTTTCCGAAGGCACATTTGTTGTGTTTTAATGTTACTTTGTGTACTAGATGAAGGCTGGATTTCACAGATGTTCCTCTCTAGTCGGTTCTCTCACACATCACCCCTTATCCTTACATTGGCTTCCTGTATCCTATAGGAGTCAATTCAAAGTGCTAACCCATACCTATAAAGAACTGAACAATTCTAGCCCCTCCATTAGTATGCCCCTTCTCGGTCTCTCCACTCTGCCTGTGACCTTCTCCTGTCCGCTGCTCGCACCCGTACGGCCAACTCGTTTGCAGGACTTCTCGCAGGCAGCTCCCTTCCTTTGGAATATCCTGCCTACCACTGTCAGGCTGTCCCCAGTCTTCAATTGTTTAAGAAAAGCCTTAAAGCCCATCTCTTTAGGAAAGCTTATGGCCTCCCAGACTAACCTCTACCTCACATACCGGTGTCTTGCTCTCTCCTAAAGGGCAGCACTCTACTCTCTCCTCCAGCTCTGCTTCACTCCCACCTTATTTGATTGCGATTTCCTGTCCTAATGTGTTTTACACCCCACCTCCTATAGACTATAAGCTCGTTTGAGCAGGGCCCTCTTCAACCTATCGTTCCTGTAAGTTTTCTTGTAATTGTCCTATTTATAGTTAAATCCCCCCTCTTATAATATTGTAAATCACTATGGAATCTGGCGCTATGTAAATGGCAATAATAATAATAATAAATAGTTGGCGTGATACTGAAATATCTATAACTGGAATTACTTTACTGCTGTGAATGTTCGCATATCCATAGAAATTACTTATACATTTCCAATTTTTTTTTTTTACTTTACTGCTTGATCTGTACCTACTGCTCATCCATCACAAATCTTTTCTCAGACCAAGTACATTTGATCAACTACTACAATATTTTTCACGTAAGTGGCATTCGCTCACTGGCCCATTTTTCAAGCATAATGAATGATTAGTATTAAAGTTTACAAAACACCTTAATTATATTCTCTCCACTATCAAATGGTTCTCCCACTGCACTTTAGAAAGCAATTATGCTATATTAAACAGATTATGGTTCCCAGATGCCTGGAGACTAATGAATATGAATTGTCTGATCCTAGCAAAGGGGACCCTTTAAAACCGTGTTGGGACTGATGTTGGTGCCCAGAACCAGGGATTGTCAAATTGGCTACACCTCTGCCTAGAATTCCATACCAAAATTACTGATCTTATTTTCCACTGATTATTGCATTCCTAGTCTACTCCCTAGTGTTCTGTTCTGCGGTGATGTATGTAACCTACAATAGAAAGTTACATCAGCTTTTCTAAAGTAATTTTAACATTGTTACATTAACATCAGGGAAATGTATGATACAAGATGACAGCTATATGGTATTCTTTGATGCTTTGTCTTATACTTTGAAACTCTTATTGTCAGCAGATCTGTATTAGTAGACTGCTGGCATCCAGTGAATGTGCCAGCTCACACTAATGTATGATAATAAAGAAGCAAATCCCAAAGCATTTCATTGATGTTACAGAGTAACATGCTTTGGCAACTGCTGGGGATCTTCATAGTCTTCATGTAAAATACATCCTAGATGGAATGAGTAATCTACTTGTTAATGGTGGATATCTCTGTTTGAATGCTGCCATGACTTCTTAGTAATAAAACAGTTCTGGCAAAAGGCAAGACTATATCATTAACAACAATTTATGCATGCAATGTCATCGGGTTAATTAATTTGGGTTTAGAAAAAAAATATACTACACTGGAGCACACTATATAAAAGACTAACATCTTTATTAGAAAATCCAAAATATCAATAATCCATAAGTTTACTAAAAAATCAAATACCTTTAAACAAAGCATGATACATAAGAAAAAAACAAAAAAAAGATGTAGTCACCATGTATCAACTAAGAACAAATAATTACAGTAATAAATGAATAGATATAAATCAGGGAAAGCTCATGTGAGAATCCCTGGTTTGGTATTTCATAAAACTAAGTAAGTGATTGAATGAAATGTCTTCAACAGTAAACAATGTGTAAAAAGATTGCTGCAATATAGCAAAAGATAATCATTTAACCATCTATTCAATCATATAACAGGCTTTATTATCTATTGCCAAAAATAAACATAAAACCGACAATTGTATCTATATGCTAATTGGTGATCCTAAAAATCAAGCCAACAGGTGATATATTGTGTCTCTATATATTCCCATTAGTATAATAAACATCCCTTCAAAATCATTTCACAATTAAAATGTCCAAATAATCTGGAACAATCATTGAAAAAGGAGAGGGGAGTTTAATTTGAGGAAAAATCAAAAACAAAAAACAGTATTTAAAATAGGGAGAGATCACCTAAATTGTCAATTGGCTGTAATGGTAGTACAGGGGATTATAAGAGTAGAAAAGTAGAGTAATAATATTAAGATAAGTATACAAAGCGAGATAATATTGGAAGATCTGGAGAGAAGGAAGGAGAAGGTAAGTAACTTTAGACACAACCTAGGTAAGTATGACAGTAATTAAAGGTAGCAATTGCCTGGAGGCTTAAAAGTGCCTTTTTCTATACATATATGCTGCTCCTTATCCTGCAAAAAAGTCCACTTATCTATAGTCTGGACTATTAAAATACAATCACCAAAATCCCTCAATTACTGCACCTTAAAGGGTGCAGAAAAACAGAAAAAGGTATAATCTTCTGCACCTACACAGGTTCTGTTAGTGCCTAATACTGATATCCTTTAGCACCTTCATGGATGCTAATGGTATAAGTCCCCGTATTAACAGCTGCAATGGAGTCTCCTCTAACCTAGTATACATAGGTAAACCCTAACTTAGCCCCCTGGAGCATCCTCACAAGTGATCCTAAACTCATCAGCAGTATCAGGCACTAATAGAACCATGTAGGTGCAGGAGTTTATACTTATTTCTGTTTTTTTGCACCCTTGAAGGTGCAGTAATTGAGGGATTTCGGCAATTGTATTTAATAGTCCAGACTATAGATCAGTGGACTTTTTGCAGGATAATATATATATATATATATATATATCAAAATACACGTAGAACGAAATAATATATATATCCTATTTAGCCTTGACTTGCAGAGAGTCCCAGTAAGGAAGCATTTCCCAAGTAAGTGGATTAATCTCATAAGAGCAAGCATTAGGCTGCTAGAGTAGGACCTGCCAAGAATGGGGTACTTTGATGCAGTTGGCAGGCTTATGCAATATATGATCATATAATGTAACTAAACCCCCATTATTTTTTACCTAGGTGAGGTGTTTTTAAATAGTACTATTTAGGATTTGAAATCACTGTTTAGTTAATAAGCGAGTGCACTGGTTTGTGTATTTTGTATTATCTATATACATAAATATATACGTATATATCACTATATATATACCTATATATAAATAAAAATATTTAAAAAAAATCATATACATATACATATATATATATATATATATATATATATATATATATATATATATTAATTCTACATATATATTTATGTAATATTTTTACAAAATTAGGTATCTTAATTAATTACAATTAGCGGGACCTGGCTGACAACCCATACCGAAAGTATAGGGAATTTAATTTGCTAGCACTATATTTAACCCTATAACTTTCCAAGACACCATACAACCTGTACATGGGGGGTACTGTTTTACTCGGGAGACTTCCCTGAACACAAATATTAGTGTTTCAAAACAGTAAAATGTATTACAACTATGATATCGCCAGTAAAAGTGACGGTTTTTGCATTTTTCACGCACAAACAGCACTTACACGGACGATATTATTGCTGTGATACTTTTTACTGTTTTGAAACACAAATATTTGTGTTCAGCGAAGTCTCCCGAGTACAACAGTACCCCTCATGTACAGGTTTTATGGTGTTTTCAAAAGTTACAGCGTCAAATATAGGGCTTGTGTTTCATTTTTTTCACATTAAAATTTGCCAGATTGGTTACGTTGCCTTTGAGACCCTATGGTAGCCCAAGAATGAAAATTACCCCCATGATGGCATACCATTTGCAATAGTAGACAACCCAAGGTATTGCAAATGGGGTATGTCCAGTCTTTTTTAGCAGCCACTTAGTCACATGTAATGGCCAAAATTTGTGTTTTTTGCATTTTTCACACACAAACAAATACTAATGCTAACTTTGGCCAGTGTTTGTTACTAAATGGCTACTAAAAAAGACTGGAAATACCCCATCTGCAATACCTTGGGTTGTCTACTATTGCAAATGGTATGCCATTATGGGTGTAAATGTAATTCCTGGGCTACTATACAGTCTCAGAGGCAACGTAACCAATCTGACGAATTTCAATTTCAAATGTAACGTGCTATATTCGACCCTGTAACTTCCCAACACACCATAAAACCTGTACATAGGGGGTACTGTTTTACTGTTACTGTTACTGTTACTGGTACTGTTTTACATGTGAGACTTTGCTGAATACAAATATGTGTATTTTATTACAGTAAAAGCAAACAGTATTATGACATTGACAGTTAAAATGTCATGTAGAACTAAAAAAATAACAATTTGTTATTTTCTCCCATTTTTTTCATATTAAATTATGTTTCATAGCTAAATATTTGATATTAAATGAAAGTCCCGTTTCCCCTGAATAAAATGATATATAAAAAGGGTGGGTGCATTAAATATGAAAGAGGTGAATTACGGTTGGACAGACATAGCGCAAATGCCAGATTTTGTTTACGTTTTGTTTTGTTCACAACGTGTACATTTGGCTCAGTCCTTAACCCCTTAACGACGAGTGACGGACGAGGTCCGTCACTCAGGGGAATGCGTTAATGACGAGTGACGGACCTCGTCCATCACCCGTTAAAATTAACCCCAGATCGCCGCAATCGCGGCGATCGTGGGGTTAATGGTGCTCCGGTCTGCCTCTGCATTAGAGGCAGACCGGGAGCACCGGATCGGGCTGTCAGAGTACATGTGCCCGCTCTGACAGCATGTCTGAGCGGGCACATGTGCTCTCTATACTCACCTCCGCCTCCCTGCACTTCCTGGTTCTGTGTGAAGTGCAGGGGGACGGATCTTCAGTGTTAAAAAAATAAAGTAAAATTAAAATCCCACCCCCCTTTACCCCCCCTTTACCCATTTTAATAAAAAATTAACCCCTTCCCTGCCAATTGATCACTCACTACAGTGATCAATTGGCAGGGATTACATTTTACTAAGATCTGATTTTTTTTTAACCCCTGAGGGTTAATTCTTTTTTTTTTTTAACCCTCAGGGGTTCAATTTATTTTATTAATTAATTTAAATATTTTAAAATTATAAATTTAGCTAGCTGGGGAGGGTGGAAGTTAGTGGGGAATTGGGGGATTTAGTATTACGCTAACTAGGGGTTAACGTTAAAAAAAGTTTAAAAATAAGCTTTAATAAGTTAAAAAATTAAGTTAAAAAAAAGTTTTAATAACATTTAAGTAAAAAATTTAAAAAAATAAACCCTTTACCCAGTCCAAATAAAAATAAACCCCTTCCCTGCCAGTCGATCACTGCCTACAGTGATCAAAATACAGATCACAGTATTATACTGTTCTAATTTTTTTTTTTTAACCCCTGACGATTAATTTTTATTTATTTTTTAACCCTCAGGGGTTAAATGTATTTAATTAACTAATTTAAATATTGTATAATTAAATATTTTGCTAGCTGGGGTGGGTGGGAGTTATGGGAAAATGGGGAATTTACTGTTAGTGCTGCTTACTGCTAGTTAGGGGTTAACGTAAAAAAAAAAGCTTAGAAAAATGTTAAATCTGTAAAAAAAAAGTTTTACGAAAGTTTAGGAAACTTTAAAAAAATGAATAATCAAAACAAAAGTTTAAAAAATAGTTTTAAAAAGTAAAAAAAGGTTTAAAAAGTAAAAAAAGACATTTAATAACGCTCATTACCACTACACCTGGTACAAGCTAGCGGAAAAATGATCCCACGCTAAGGTTCAAAATATGCCTTTTGAAATACCCTGGGATGTCTTCTTTAAGAAATGGTATGGCTTTATGGGGTATTTGGTTTATATAGCCTGGTAAAATACTCTAAAATGGGACATGGGCACAGCGTAAAAATTCAAAATTTGAAAAAAAATGGAATGGCTGTGTCCCAAATGTGCCCCTCCGATGTCCACATATACCTGGCAAAGGTACATACGGGGGTATTTTTGTACTCAGCAGACATAGCTGAGCAACATATGAAGTATTATACAGTGGTAGTACACATAAGGTTTGCAAAATATACTGTGCAAACTCACTTTGTGTGCCAAAAAGGCAGAAAAAACGCTTATTACCACTACACCTGGTACAAGCTAGCGGAAAAATGATCCCACGCTAAGGTTCAAAATATGCCTTTTGAAATACCCTGTGATGTCTTCTTTAAGAAATGGTATGGCTTTATGGGGTATTTGGATTATATAGCCTGGTAAAATACTCTAAAATGGGACATGGGCACAGCGTAAAAATTCAAAATTTGAAAAAAAATGGAATGGCTGTGTCCCAAATGTGCCCCTCCGATGTCCACATATACCTGGCAAAGGTACATACGGGGGTATTTTTGTACTCAGCAGACATAGCTGAGCAAAATATGAAGTATTATACAGTGGTAGTACACATATGGTTTGCAAAATATACTGTGCAAACTCACTTTGTGTGTCAAAAAGGCAGAAAAAAACGCTTATAACCGCTACACCTTGTACACGCTAGCGGAAAAATGATCCCACGCTAAGGTTCAAAATATGCCTTTTGAAATACCCTGGGGTGTCTACTTTAAGAAATGGTAGGCCTTTGTGGGGTAGTTTGAATTTAAAACCTGCAAAGATGCTTGGAAATTGCACATAGGCCCGGCGTCAAAATTCAAAGTTCGGTCAAAACTGATATGGCTTGGTCTCCTATATGGCACTGTAGCTTCACAAAATAGTGCCATAGACATACAATGGGGGTGTCCTTTTACTCAGAAGACTTAGCTGAGCATAATTTGGGGGGTTTGAACTTAGTGGCACACATGAAATATACAAAATGCCCAGCAAAAATGCAATCCGTATGTAAAAAATGCACAAAATTATTTTTTACCACATACTTTGGCATGTAATGGTAAAAAAATGGGGGCATGTTAAGGCACAATATGCACCTTATGAGATACCCTGGAGTGTCTTCTTTTACAAATGGTAGGCCTTTGTGGGGTGTTTTGAACAGTCAAACTGTTATAATACCCCAAATGGAAGCATAGGCTCATTAAATCCGTCTCTCAAAATTCTACTGTGAATACTGAAAAGGACAGGTCTCCTGTATGGCACTGTAGCTTCACGAAATAGTGCCATAGACATACAATGGGGGTGTCCTTTTACTCGGAAGACTTAGCTGAGCATAATTTGGGGGGTTTGAACTTAGTGGCACACATGAAATATACAAAATGCCCAGCAAAAATGCAATCCGTATGTAAAATATGCACAAAATTATTTTTTACCACATACTTTGGCATGTAATGGTAAAAAAATGGGGGCATGTTAAGGCACAATATGCACCTTATGAGATACCCTGGAGTGTCTACTTTTACAAATGGTAGGCCTTTGTGGGTTTTTTTTGAACAGTCAAACTACTATAATACCCCAAATGGAAGCATAGGCTCATTAAATCCGTCTCTCAAAATTCTACTGTGAATACTGAAAATGACAGGTCTCCTATATGGCACTGTAGCTTCACAAAATAGGGCCAAAGACATACAATGGGGGTACCGTTGTACTCAGCAGAAGTAAATGAACACATAATAAAACTTTGTACAGGAATAGCACACACCAACTTTACAAAATACACATGAGAAGTTCTTTGTTATAAGTTTGTGTGCGAAAACCACCAAAAAACACAATTTTACTCCAATATTTAGCAGAGGTTGGCGGTAAAATGGCTACGTAGAAAGTGTCAAAACAACCTTAGGTAAATAGCCTGTGGTGTCTACTTTATATAAATATATACTTTTGTGTGGCAATTTTGTTTTCTTTTATGGCTATTAGGCTTACAAGACAAACATACCAAATTCTAAAATCGCTCCACATAAAAAGTTTATTTTACTCCTTGTGCTTTGTGACCTGTAACTACCAAAAAAAACTTAAAATCCCAGACACATTATATATTCTGTAATTCAGAACAACTAAATGAATTTATTTTTAATTACTTTCCTTAACCTGCACTAATTATGTACACATTATTATTGCAAAAACTGTAAAAAAAACACACAAAAATTATTTTTTTTGCATATTTCTGTATTTTTTTTATAATAAATAAGCATTTATATATATATGTGTTACATCAAATTAAAGCCCTTTCTGTCCTTTAAAAAACGGTATATAATATGTGTCGGTGCAATAAATTAGTAAAATGCAAATTGCAGTTGAACGCAAATAGCAAAAAATGCAAAAAATGCCGTTGTCATTAAGTGAAAGACAAGCTTCTGAAGCTCTGTCCTTAAGGGGTTAAGGGGTTAAGGGGTTAATTATACTTATTTGTTTTTGTCTGTACTCAGAATCTGCAAATCGCTCAAACAGTAACTTTAAGTAAACATGTAAATAACCACCATTGTCAGATAGTGTCAGAACTGTCACTTCTCAGAAACCTACACCATGAATAAAATATTGAAAATCACATAACTTATTTCTTAGTTACTGTTTTCTTTTAAATTTATATTAAGGAATAATATCATAATCCAATTTAGACAAGTCAAAGCCAATGGTCACATTGTGAATGAGGAGGAGAAAGTGACTGCCAAGTGCAAAGGACGGTTTATAATAATTAATGACCGGATGGAGGCACCAAATTGCAGAATATAGAGGTGTGAATGTCTACATTTAATTTTATTTGTGTTAAATACAGGGATAACAAAACATAACATTAAAATCCTGGGAAGGGACAGTTCTACTTTAAATATTCATATGTCACACTTTGTTTTGAACAGTTTATTATTAAGACTTTGTCAATGAAAAAAATATTGTTTAAAAATCTAGATCTAACTAGGTAAAGAAAGCACTTTGATAATTAAGGTTGCTTTGAAATATACCAGAGAAAGTGCCAAAAGACTAAATATTGTAGGTGCAACTCTTATCGTACACATGGTAGGTTTACTTTGAAGATTTTATCTTAAAATATAAATGGCAGGGTTTCAAGAATAATATTGAAAAACATTATTTAGGAATTAAAATAAACAAGCATTTGGTGTAGGGATCATAATCTATTTGACTTATTTTTTTTACATATTTTTTATATTCTTAATTCTGGTCCCTTTTGTACTCTATATATGTGTAGTAAATGTTATAGCTTTAATAATTATCTATACTATGGTTTCCTTAAAGTATCACTCCACACACATAGAGCACTTCAGCTTGTCTGAAGAATATGTCCTTTTTTGTTTTTCGTTTTCTAAATGTCCATAGAAATTGGCACTTTTATTAATTAACCTTGTTACAACTCCTGGTTGTCAATCACCCAGAGCACCTGTCTCGCAAATATTTGTCATTGAGCTGCATTGGGAAGTCTGTGATTGGACAGGCACATAAAGTCTTGGCATTGGAAGAAGATGAGGTCTTGCAAAGGCAACAGGCAATTATGAAAATTGCATAATTAATACATTAATGTTTTCATTGGGGTGTATCTATTAAATGATAAAGTGATGTTATTATTTTAAATGTTTTTGGGCAGTGGAGTGTCCCTTTAATATCCATAATTTGCAATGAAGTAACCCTTTCCACCTGCTACTGCATTTATTCAAGAGTTCATTTGTATAGTATTTAGAATTGTATAGTTTTATAGAAATTGTAAAAAGATTGTTTTTTGTTAATTGTTTACTGTATTTTCAGGGTTTTTTTTTTACATTGAGAATTTTTTTTAAATTCTTAATTAATGATTTGTCTCTTTTAACCCCTTAAGGACACATGACGTGTGTGACACGTCTTGATTCCATTTTATTCTAGAAGTTTGGTCCTTAAGGGGTTAAACTGTATATATTAACTATAGAAATATTGCTGAAAGCTTTTCAGCATTATTTAATGCTTTTAAATTATTGATTTTTGCCAATAAATATTCACATTGAATGAACTGTGCTTTTCCATGCTTCCTTTACTGCTCATGTGTATTCTATCCTGTGCATTGCCATATGTTTCTACATCCAACAAATCGTCCAACCGAGTCTTCAAGGCAAATCCACTATCATAGCAATATACCAGCACCAAGAATGAATGTATTACTATATTTACTGCAACAATAACATTTTAATGAAAAATGCTTTCAGTATCAGAGTGGGAAAAAACTTATAGAAATGCACAATATTTTATTTTGCCTAGTAAACATCTTTTCTTGACCACCTCTTGCAACATATGTTTAAAGTAACACTTCAATCATCTAAAACATTCAAGCTTGCTGAAGTGCTTTATGTGTGAAGAGTGTCCTCCTTTTTTCATGTTACAAGAAATGCACATTTCAATAGAAATTACAATTTTTATAAATTAGCCTTGTTGCAATTACTGGTTGTCAATCAACTCAAAGGAAGCAATCACCCAGAGCACCTGCCACACAAAGACTTGTTATTGAGCTGCATTGGGAAGTATGTGATTGGACAGCCACAGAAATCCTGGGTTGGGTTAGAAGTGGGGGCTTGAAAGGCTTGAGACAAGAGATCTGCAGCTTTTTCTATTTGTTTTAGAAAACCTCCAATGAAAAATCCAAAATTAAATGCATGTATGTTTTCAATATAGCATGGCTACTAAACAGTGTTTTTTTTTGGTAGGGGGGGGGGGGGGGGCAGTGGACTGTCCCTTTAATTTACAATTACCTTTGTGTCTTGTTTTGCAGTGCTGTGGAATAGATTGGGAAATAAGACAATGGTTGTAAATGCAGGTACACTGATGTGAACATTCTGTATGCCCAACATGGCTAGCTGATTTATTAGACAAAACTTTTGCTAATTGCAGTGATTTAAATGATCACATATTATCAACTGGAAACTTCCTATGGGTGTTTAGGGATTTCTGTGAATTAATAATGGTCTCATAAATACCACTCTGTGTTCACTATTAAACAAGGAGTCTGTGGAAGTGGATTTATTAATGCGGCTGGTAGTTTCTAATTTGGTGAAGATTTATTTACCAAGCCTGCTGCAAAGTATTGTTCTCTGCTACTGTTGGGATTTTTGACCATAATTTTAATTTCAGTGACAAATCTTTTGAGTTGTTTTAGACGAATGACATAGAGAATACAGTACAGTGAATTATAACAATGTCACAGTTTTTTTTAAGCTGGGCATAATTCCTCTGTGACTGTGTCTTCATTTTTTATTATGAACATAAAAGGGAATTTGCTATGCTAGAATGTTGTCACAGGTTTAAGATAGTTCACACATCATCCTGATATAGAAAAGAAAAAAAACGTATTGGTTAATATCTTACAAAATCAAGACTCAGCACATTGTGTTCAAACGTTTCCAGTTATTTAATGCATTAGGCGATAAGCCAGTAAACTAGTCGATAAGCTACATGGCTTAGTGGCATTACATGTAATAGAAGGCATTGCAATAAGAATAAAATATAAAAAAGTGTAGAGGATTAGCGCCACTCTAGAAAGACACTGGTGAGGATATTATAACCAGCATAAGATGCCCTAATAACAAATAAATATTACATAAGATAAATAAAATATAAAATATTGAATATTAGTCCAAGATAGAAAGTCCAAAAAAAGATGATGGTATATACTTTCCAGAGGAGCAATCACAAACTTGTTCAAGGAAAATCTTCTTGTTGTGATATCAGATGTGGTCCGTATGTGGAGAGATGGAGAGGATAATTTATTTTATTTATTTATTAGGTATTTTGGCTACTTTTACATTGAGTATGCCATTTTGCTTTTTTTACTCCGTTATTATTCTTGTATTATTTTATTGCCTGGTATCCTGATTTTACTCCCAGTAAAAACTATTCAAGAAATCTTTAGGTGGGGATTATCCCACCCGTGCCCTATCCATAGAGCAATTTCTCTGCTCTGGTAAATGTGAGTAATATTCTCTTATTTATTCTTCTGGTTGATTTTATACAGTGATCACTATTGTTGTTTCTTTTTATTTATTGGTCCGTATATCATTAAAACCATTCTTCACATATCCTATAAGTGGTGATTGTACCACTGTATACACCTTTCATACTAGAGCTGGTTTAACGCTCTAAAAAATGTGAGTAGGACCATATATACTTTTATTCTTATATATATATTTTTTATTCTTTATTTAGGTTGTGCATGAGTTAAGCAGATTTGCACTGCCACGATAGCTAGTGCAATCAAAGAAATAAACAATGGAAAACAACAGTGTGGCTTCATATACAATGCACATTTTCTTTTTTATGTTAGAGAAGTATTCAGTAGGCTAGAGATCAAGGTCTTTGCTATCTAGACTGATAATAGGTTAGTACGAACATAATAGTAGAAATACAACATGCCTGGGTTTGAGCTATATAACATGTGGGTGCAGATAGTATTTAGTTGAATAACATCTATTGACGTCCCCCCTGCGATCCCTGGATAATCTAAGAGAAGATTATAAATTCACTGGAGCATATATGAATCATATGAGAGTTTTCGACTTAAGTATAGTGAGGTGAGAGATAGTGGGCACATTGCCTGATATTGAGTCCCAGTCCTGGGTCAGCCGATGCCTCTCTGGGGCTGTGTGTGTTCCCACCGCGCTGTTCGTAGCAGCCTGCTCAGTCTCCGGAGTACGAGGAAGCGTGGGGTCTCTGTGCCTCGGGGTGGCATGCTTGTCGGTAGGTATGTCCTCCAAGGTGGGCTCAGAGCTGGGTTTGCTGGTCGTGGGCTGTGATAATTCTTTGTGAGCCTTTTCTTGAGTCCCACACCCCTCTTGAGGTCCACATGGCATTGCTGGGAGGGCGTCTCTGCAGTACTCGCCATGGGTGGATAGTCGGGGTCGATCACTGCTTTACCCCTCTGGGCCACACGCGTCGTGCTCCGCGGCAGGTCCTCGGGGAGGGCCCCTGGTGCTGGGGGTTGCATGCGGGCCTCTAATTACTCCCAGAAGGAGGCGAAAATGTTGTTCAGCCTGCGTTCCGTTTCTAGCCGCGCTTTGCTGAGGCAAGCATCCGCCATTTTGGAGGTCTCTCTGGTAGTTGTTTTAGGGCTCTGTGTCAGTATGTCGATTTCATTGCTTTGCTTGGGCTTCGTGTGAGGGTGGACCGGGTTAACCCCAGCCGGTCCAGAGGGGGAGTGGGGGGAACGTGGGCCCATTCTCAGGGTCCCGGTTTGTCGTGGCTGCAGGAGAGCGGCCGTCTCCCCCTCGCCCGCCATGCTTGTAGGCCGCAGAGTAGTTACCAGTGGCCCCAGCCCGGAGTGTCGCTTGGATGGTATCATCTTATTCATCACAGTGTCAGCAAAAGCTTGGTGGCCTTTCTGTTGTGAGAAATTGCTGTTTTGTGGGCAAAATTCTGCTTTTTCTCTGGCAGTCAGCAGGAGCTGTTGAGGCTTTCGTCCTCTCTGCTCTGCGGTCAGGCCCTGCCCCCCCCCCCCCTTTATTCTTATTTTTATATTTTCTGGACATACTGCACTATTATCCTCTCCTTCTCTCCTCATACGGACCACACCTGATATCACAACAAGAAGATTTTCCTTGAACAAGTTTGTGATTGCTCCTCTGGAAAGTATATACCATCATCTTTTTTTGGACTTTCTATCTTGGACTTATATTCAATATTTTATATTTTATTTTCTATTTATCTTATTTTTCATTATTTGTTTTTAAGGCATCTTATGCTGGTTATAATAATGAGAATATTATAATGGTGCAGTATGCCTAGAAAATACAGGGAGTGCAGAATTATTAGGCAAGTTGTATTTTTGAGGATTAATTTTATTATTGAACAACAACCATGTTCTCAATGAACCCAAAAAACTCATTAATATCACAGCTGAATATTTTTGGAAGTAGTTTTTAGTTTGTTTTTAGTTATAGCTATTTTAGGGGGATATCTGTGTGTGCAGGTGACTATTACTGTGCATAATTATTAGGCAACTTAACAAAAAACAAATATATACCCATTTCAATTATTTATTTTTACCAGTGAAACCAATATAACATCTCAACATTCACAAATATACATTTCTGACATTCAAAAACATAACAAAAACAAATCAGTGACCAATATAGCCACCTTTCTTTGCAAGGACACTCAAAAGCCTGCCATCCATGTATTCTGTCAGTGTTTTGATCTGTTCACCATCAACATTGCATGCAGCAGCAACCACAGCCTCCCAGACACTGTTCAGAGAGGTGTACTGTTTTCCCTCCTTGTAAATCTCACATTTGATGATGGACCACAGGTTCTCAATGGGGTTCAGATCAGGTGAACAAGGAGGCCATGTCATTAGATTTTCTTCTTTTATACCCTTTCTTGCCAGCCACGCTGTGGAGTACTTGGACGCGTGTGATGGAGCATTGTCCTGCATGAAAATCATGTTTTTCTTGAAGGATGCAGACTTCTTCCTGTACCACTGCTTGAAGAAGGTGTCTTCCAGAAACTGGCAGTAGGACTGGGAGTTGAGCTTGACTCCATCCTCAACCCGAAAAGGCCCCACAAGCTCATCTTTGATGATACCAGCCCAAACCAGTTCTCCACCTCCACCTTGCTGGCGTCTGAGTCGACTGGAGCTCTCTGCCCTTTACCGATCCAGCCACGGGCCCATCCATCTGGCCCATCAAGACTCACTCTCATTTCATCAGTCCATAAAACCTTAGAAAAATCAGTCTTGAGATATTTCTTGGCCCAGTCTTGACGTTTCAGCTTGTGTGTCTTGTTCAGTGGTGGTCGTCTTTCAGCCTTTCTTACCTTGGCCATGTCTCTGAGTATTGCACACCTTGTGCTTTAGGGCACTCCAGTGATGTTGCAGCTCTGAAATATGGCCAAACTGGTGGCAAGTGGGATCTTGGCAGCTGCACGCTTGACTTTTCTCAGTTCATGGGCAGTTATTTTGCGCCTTGGTTTCTCCACACGCTTCTTGCGACCCTGTTGACTATGTTGAATGAAACTTTGATTGTTCGATGATCACGCTTCAGAAGCTTTGCAATTTTAAGAGTGCTGCATCCCTCTGCAAGATATCTCACTATTTTTGACTTTTCTGAGCCTGTCAAGTCCTTCTTTTGACCCATTTTGCCAAAGGAAAGGAAGTTGCCTAATAATTATGCACACCTGATATAGGGTGTTGATGTCATTAGACCACACCCCTTCTCATTACAGAGATGCACATCACCTAATATGTTTAATTGGTAGTAGGCTTTCGAGCCTATACAGTTTGGAGTAAGACAACATGCATAAAGAGGATGATGTGGTCAAAATACTCATTTGCCTAATAATTCTGCACTCCCTGTATAAAAATAAGAATACAAGTATATATGGTCCTACTCACGTTTTTTAGAGATTTAAACCAGCTCTAGTATGAAAGGCGTACTGCACCTTTATAATATCCTCATTATTATAATCAGTATAAGATGCCTTAAAAACAAATAATTAAAAAAATAAGATAAATAGAAAATAAAATATAAAATATTGAATATAAGTCCAAGATAGAAAGTGCCAAAAAAAAGATGATGGTATATACTTCCCAGAGGAGCAATCACGATCTTGTTCAAGGAAAATCATCTTGTTGTGATATCAGATGCGGTCCGTATGTGGATAGGAGAAGATAATGGTGCAGTATGTCCAGAAAATATAAAAATAAAAGTATATATGGTCCTACTCACATTTTTTAGAGCTTTAAACCAGCTCTAGTATGAAAGGTGTATACAGTGGTACAATCCCCACTTAAAGGATATGTGAAGAATGGTTTCAATGATATAGGGACCAATAAATAAAAAGAAACAATAGTGTTCACTGTATAAAATCAACCAGAAGAATAAATAAGAGAATATTACTCACATTTACCAGAGCAGAGAAATTGCTCTATGGATAGGGCGCAGGTGGGATAATCCCCACCTAAGGATTTCTTGAGTAGTTCTTACTGGGAGTAAAATCAGGATACCAGGCAATAAAATAATAAAAGAATAATAACTGAGTAAAAAGAGTAAAATGGCACACTCAATGTAAAAGTAGCCAAAATACCTTTATAAATAAATAAAATAAATTATTCTCTCCACATACGGACCGCATCTGATATCACAACAAGAAGATTTTCCTTGAACAAGTTTGTGATTGCTCCTCTGGAAAGTATATACCATCATCTTTTTTTTGGACTTATAGTCAATATTTTATATTTTATTTTCTATTTATCTTATTTTATATTTATTTGTTTTTAAGACATTAAAAAAATGTCTTATGCTGGTTATAATATCCTCACCAGTGTCTTTCTAGAGTGGCGTTAATCCTCTACACTTTTTTATATTTTGTGCTTGCCCACTACTATAGGGATAGAGGGATTCCCTTCCTTTTGGAGGAAAGCTGCCTTAGTTTCACTTTTCCCAGTTTGTTCTATCAGCGCTGTCCCTTTACTACTGTTTCCATTGCAATAAGAATAGTTGTGTTATGCCAAGTGATCTTCTTTTTCAAGATAATCTCAGAAGCAAGTATCCATAACCTAAAGGTATTTACTAGCATTCCAGCAAGGTAGGAATAGTATGTGACTCTGTTGATTGTGATGTAATTCGATCTATGGAATGACAAAATGAGCCCTTGTATATGTTCTTTAAAATTAATAAAATGGGATTACATACATATTTACTGTTCTTGTTAAATTATATGTATTTTTATTAGTTGAGAAACAGAATAATTTTACCTGAAAATATTCTCTTTGCAATACTATATCAATTTTGATGATTTATTTTTAGGGACCTAATACCAAGCAAGGTCTTTTTTAAAAGAAAACATTGGATAGATACAAATAACATAGGAACACAGATAAAGATTGCAGATAAGAACTTGTTATCTAAAGCTTTAATTTAGGAATATATATTTTTAATGGACATATTCTCCCATCACAACTGTTTTGGGATTTCTCTATGTGGGCCTAAAATTCTCAGATGTGGATATTATAAGGTCCACATTAGGTAACTATTAAAATTAGATATTGAAAGGAAAATTAAAAGTAAATGTGTGATTAGATGTTAATTATAGAGAATGGTGTTCCCTCTGAATATCATTTTTTGTCCTGTACACCAGTGAAATAATAAAGAATTCACATACTGTTATTTGCTTTTCTGGACCAATAACAACAATTCTATAGGAGGCAACACTACATACATAGTAAGTATGTCCGCGCAAAATGTGTTAGGAAAATCTGCAATATAAAATGGAAGATACAAGGCAGGACATTGAGTAGTGCTGATATGTATACTAGTGTACACACTAGTATATGTATTAAAGTATGCTTAGCCTTTTATTTTAAAGGTTAATGAGAAACAGCATACTTTGTGTACATGTCAATTTAAGGTACAGTGTATCCATCAGATTGAATGCACAGATCTCTGTTTTGCTCCTTCACCAGAAGTGACATCACTGGAATGCTGCAGACATGAGTCACTCAGCACGAGTTTATTCTGTATAAATGTATTAGAGACATCACTTCTGGGGGGAGGATTCAGAAAGCATTATATTGATGAAATGTAATGCATGGCATATATATTTTGTTACCAGAAGTCTTTCTGGCTGTGAATAATAACTCCCATTTAAAATAGGAGTAACAGATATGATTAACAAATATCAAGATTTCAGATTTACCAGTGTGATCCAATGTCTCTTTAACCATATTTGTAATTTTCAGTGCAGTGCGTAAATGTTTTTTCTTAATCAGGTTAAGTATAACTGCCACTCAATTCCAAATACAAACAATTGCCCCTTTACAATCATGTAATACATTTCTTTTGTTTCTAGCAGTACTGTACCAAAAATAATGCTTTTGCCTTAAAGGGATCCTATAGTGCCTGGAAAACAAAGCCATTTTCCTGGCCCTACAAGGTTAATAGGTCCTCCCCCCTCCCTCGGTTAAAACCCCTTCAGCCACTTACCTGAATCCAGCGCCAGTGTCCCTCGGCACTGTGACAGGCTCTGGCCACGCTCCTACCACACCGACGTCAGCCGGCGGGGGATTTAATGCGCATGCGCGGCAATGGCCGCGCGCACATTAGACCTCCCCATAGGAAAGCATTATTCAATGCTTTCCTATGGGGAAAATCTGATGCTGGAGGTCCGTGAGGTTGTCCAGCATCAGATAACGAACTAAAAGTCTGTTAGGATTCCAGGGGGGCAGACTTGGAGCTACAATATAAACATTGCAGTTCTCTGGAACTGCAGTGATTAACATTGCAGCACTTAGTGCAAAAGAGTCACGGCACCCAGACTACTTGAATTAGCTGAAGTGGTCTGGGTGCCTACAGTGTCCTTTTAATTACAGATGGCCCCTTTTCCATCTAATGAGTTGACATATCTTAAAAGGCTTTTGAGTGTCTGCATAAAACTGCCAACAAGAAATGATTTACCTGCTGCAATGAATTAGTGTTCAATCACAAGTATTTTATATGCCCATAGCAATATCCTTAACTGAAAATGTATTGATGAAAAGAGTGTTTGAAGATTAGACAGAAATTTGTCTGATACCTCCTAAAACTCAGCCTTTTTGTCCTACAACCCCCTGAAGGAAGAATGTTTAATGTGAAATGAAATAGTCTTGACGTGTTTGGAGTCTGACAGTGCGTTGAGCATTTTTATGGCTCCAGGGGTAAGAAAGTATGTGGCACAAGCAGAAAAGTTTTTTAAAGAACAATTCTATGTGTAAAGTATTGAAATTAACCTAGAAATGAATATATGCCATGGAAGGAAGATAGACAGTTTGCATTTATATATGCCTTCATACTCAGAACTATATAATTCTCAGTGTTCAGTGATTCACAAAATAGCATTAACAGCAAAAACAATTTAGTAAAAAAAAAAAAAAATCTGTGTTCACTTAAAGGAACACAAACATGTATTCCTGACCCTATAGGGTTAAAACCACCATCTAGCCTCCCTGGTCGCCTCATGCCTCCCTAAATATAGTAAAATCTTACTTGTATTGCAGCTGCTAACTTAGTCCCTGTTTCCTTTAGACCTGCCCACTGCCTGTTGACATCATCAGAAGTGGTGGCCTGATCCAATCAGAATGCATAGGATTGGCTGAGACTGACAAAGAGGAAGATCAGGAGCAGAGCCAGCACAATTCAAACACAGCCCTGGCCAATCAGCATCTCCTCATAGAGATGAACTGAATCAATTAATCTCTATGAGGAAAGTTCAGTGTCTGCATGCAGAGGGTGGAGACACTGAATGTTTGGATGCATTTTAGGCAGCCATGACCCAGGAAGGATCTCTAACAGTCATCTGAGGAGTGGCCAGTGAAGTTTTCACTAGGCTGTAATGTAAACACTGCATTTTCTCTGAAAAGACAGTGTTTACAGCAAAAAGCCTGAAGATAATAATTCTACTACCCAGAACAAATTCAATAAGCTGTAGTTGTTCTGGTGACTATAGTGTCCCTTTAATCTGTAGAGAATGAAAATGGGAACATGAGCAACCAGGTCAGTTTGTGCTCCTCTGGCTTTTAAAATGTATAAGCATCATAAATATCCATAGTATATGGGTGTAAGACATGTTTATGAGCTAATATGTTCAGTTTTGTAAGCTACACTATATATTTATATGAGTTGGTATTAGAGTTTATATGGGGAGGGTTCTATTTTTCTTTTTAACCAGGAAGAATGTACAGGGTTATTAACTAAAGTGAGGCTTCAAAGTGAATTCAAAGTGAATTTTATATTAAAGGTCAAAATAGCCGAATTGGAAAATTCTCTAAGTCAGCTATGCGTTCAGTTCGGCTACTCTGGCCTTAAATTTGAAATTCCCTTTGCAATTTAGTAAATAGCCCTGTCAATTTATGGTATGCCCTAATCTGAAATGTAATACAATTGAACTTAATTTATTGCAGCATGAATAGGTTTTAGAAAGTTCAGCTTGACAGCAGATTTGATATTTTCCAAGTTGGATGTTGGATGTAGAGCATAGGCGTGCGCATGACACGTGCTATGTGCTTCCCTCCGTGGGCCGGTGAGGGAGATCACCCTCACGACCCACAGCAGCATGGAGGGAGGCAGGAGAGGACCGGGTTCACTCTCCACTGGACCACCATGGATGGCAGCAGCACGGTCCCCCTTCCCTACAAAAGGTAAGACGGGAGGGGGGATATTAATTAGACGGCCCCACACACCCCCACACAATACACACAAACAGCACACACACAGCACCCTTACATACAGAACCCTAACACATACACACACAGCACCCTAACACATACACACACAGCACCCTAACACATACACAGCACCCTAACACATACACACACAGCACCCTTACACACACAGCACCCTTACACACACAGCACCCTCACACAAACACACTAACATCACCCTCACACTAACATCACCCTCACACTAACATCACCCTCACACTAACATCACCCTCACACATACAGCACCCACACACATACAGCACCCTTACACACACACACACTAACAGCACCCTCACACTAACAGCACCCTCACACTAACAGCACCCTCATACACACAGCACCCTTACACACACAGCACTCTCACACACAGCACCCTTACACATACACACACACAGCACATGCTAACAGCACCCTCACACACAGCACCCTTACACATACACTAACAGCACCCTCATACACACACAGTACCCTTACACACACTAACAGCACCCTCTCACACACAAACAGCACCCTTACACACACACACACACACACACACACCATCTTCACACACACACCGTCTTCACACACACACCGTCTTCACACACACAGCGCCACACACACACACACACACACGCACAGCAGTGTATGTGTGTGTGTGTGTGTGTGAATATATATATATATATATATATATATATATATATACATATATACGCGGGTGTGTTTGTGCTTTAGGGTGCACACCCTTATGCAATAGGCTGCGCACGCCTATAATGTAGAGTAAAGCATGGATTTGGGATGTGGTTTGTGTAAGTCTTGGAATTGAGCATATTACTCAGGTATTGAAAGCATGGATTTAGAGATTTACAATGCTAGCCAATTTTACAAATTTACAGTGATATACAATTACAGTCACATAATGGGACATTATATATAAAAAAAAAAGCTGCACACACTTATTTGTTAGTCACATGTGTTTCACTATGACCATTCTTGATTCTTGCAAACTGATCCTTTGCTCACTTCAGAATTTAAATCTTGATCTAGTTATTTCTGTACATAACATGTTAATATAGAAGGATATAGTATATCCTAGCTTGTCCAGGAGATATATCAGTCTGCTGCAATTTTTTAACCGTAATATACCCATAAAATGAAATCAGTGCAGTGTATCAAAGTAGTTTTCTTCACACCAGTGAAAGGCAAGGATCTTGGCATAAAATATATATCTATTCTTCTATGTTCTAGTAAAAGTGCCATAATAATGCTTAGTTTTATATCTTTACATTATTATACTAATGAGCTCTGTCAGTGCAAAAAAGAAAATGGATGTGCGTATGT
The DNA here is from genome assembly GCF_036172605.1 of Pelobates fuscus. NCBI lineage: Eukaryota > Metazoa > Chordata > Amphibia > Anura > Pelobatidae > Pelobates > Pelobates fuscus. The sequence continues at coordinate 142,651,680 of NC_086318.1, forward strand.
TTATATATATTATGTATATAATGGAGATGCTCTTATTTAAGTATATTTATTAATTTATATTATTAATACACATATATCTCAAAATACACTTATAATATAATCATATATATGCATTATGTATGTATAATATATTATAAAATGCTTTAATTCTTTTATAATATATTATACATATATAGGAAATAAAAAGGGTGTGTCTATATTTGTGGTCGGGGACAATAAACCGAGTTATAGTAGTAGTGGCATAAGCTGGATGTGGTGTGTGGGAACCGACGTTCGGGTAGGCCTGTAAAAAGAGGGTCAACCAAGTTGAGTGGTTTGATAAAGGGAGCGGTGGGTGGGCTGAACCAGGCAGCAACGGCACAGAGGAAGGGGAAGCCTGTATATTTATAGGCAAACTAACCCCTCCCACAATTCCAGGCTTCACCCACAGGCTCAGCCTTCTATTTGTGGTCGGGGACAATAAGCCGATTTATAGTAGAATGACATAGATTGGTTGTGGTGTGCGGGAACCGACATTCGGGTAGGCCTGTAAAAACTAGGGCAAAAGTTTAATAGTTTACAACTTATTACGTGTTGACATTACATAACCAATACTTAAATATTTATCAACATTATAACCATACCTGAAAGAGAAACAGTTTGTTAATGGGAGATACTCTATAACACCTAGGTACTGGCTGACCCTTATTAAGCCAAGTGGTGTGTCATGCCTTAATAATAATATCCTCTTACTTCCTGGTTCCACGGAGCTTAGCCACACCTCTTTATGACATGGTCTCCTTATTTAATCCGACCGCACCAGCTGATCGACGCTGGATTAATGAACTACGTTCTGTACTCACGAACCGGCTGCAACATCGTTGTGAAAGCCCTCTGTTACCGGACCGGACTGGAAGACTTCAAGTTCCCTTCACCTTTCCTCATCCTCGGCTAAAGCTGAACTCTATCCATGCAGGATAAACCGCCTCTGAGGAAATCTCGGGAACCAGTGTTCTATGTGCCGGAAGCTAAGTAAAACCTCTGTGATAAGCGTTGCATCTCAAAGCTGTTATTTCCTGTCTCCAAAGTCCTTCGTTAAAGCCAATCCGTTACAGCTAACTTCAACTCATACTTTGTCTCAGTTAGCTGCATCTGTCTTACTTCGGTTAAAGTCTATGGAACAGCTATTGTAACTTCTTATCACCTAATTAATTAATGCTACTAAAGGACTCTTGTTACTTCAGTTATCGTTTACTACTTAAGGCTACAGTGCATATAATTGTGGACTTCAGTTATCGTTTACTACTTAAAGCTACAGTGCATATAATTGTGGACTTCAGTTATCGTTTACTACTTAAAGCTACAGTACCTGTAAATTGAAATTAAAGTCAATACCATTTACTTCTTATAATAAATATTCAAACTATATGAAATCTGCAGTTGTGTTCCTTCATAACAAATGTTTAGACGTGACATGGTGAAACAATTATGCTAAATTGGTGACTTGTGAACTTAACTAGTTGCCAAGTGCCAATGAGAGGCTCTACCTATGATTTGACCCATGGGTAGGTTTCCCACAAGTGAGCGTTGTGGAGGGGTGTTGGCCTCTCAGTGAAAGTTAAAGAGTTATATGATAAGTTGGCCATGACTGATGAGTTGCCAAGTGATGGCTGTGTGTAGAGGTACCGTAGCGGAAGGGAAGAGATTTCCCAAAGTAAGTCATGAGCTGCAGGAAGGAGAAATAACGCTGAAAAGGGGTAACAGATGTATGGAGTGAACAATTTAGGTATGTTTAGAATGTCATTAGGGATGTCCTGGTGTAGACCTGTGCAACTGTAGAGGTAGGAAGAGTAGTCAGACTGAAGGGTGGCAACATGGAATGTGGTGGAGGGCTATCTATAAGACCGATGCCAAATGATGATGAGTATGTAACCGACACTAAATATATTTTATAGTGTCATGAAGGAGGTGACTAAACACCTATTACTTACGAATACTGTTCAAGATCGAAGTGGCCCAATATGAGAAGTAAGGAGAAAATGTATAGGAAGAGTGAATCTGGAGAATAGGTCCTGAGAGGCAGGATGCAGAAATAGAGCTGTATAAGGGGAATAGATATATGGAATGAAGAAATGAAGGATACTTGTATCATGGTATAGCAGTTGTGTAATACCTGTGTAAGGTCAGGTCTACAGGAATGGTAGGAAGATCAATTAGTATCAATTATTATCATCGGTGAAATGGCAGTTTATGTGTGAAAAATGCAAAAAAATAAAAAACAACCTAATGTAAATGCTAATTTTGGCCAGGGTTTGTGACTAAGTGACTACTAAAAAAGACTGGGTATACCCCATTTTGAATAATGTTAGTTTTCTACTTTTACAAATGGTATGCCATGATTCCTGGGCTGCCATGTGGTCTCAAAGGCAACATAGACCCAGCAAACCAATCTGGCAAATTTCAATGTGCAAACATGGAAAAGGGGAAAACCCTACATATGACCCCTGTAAGTTTGCAAAAACTTGAACACATAACAGGAACTGAGAATCCATGCCTAAAGTACAATGTGAGAGAAAAATAACACAAAAAAATGACTACCTAAAAGTTTGACAAAGACAAAGAGAAATGTAGAATTGCTGCATGGAAAGTGTTAAAATACCACCATTTGAAATACCCTAGGGTGCCTACTTTTTAAAAATATATGATTTGATGGTGGTAAATTGCATTGGCCGGCTTCAAAAATGTCCCAAATAGGACATGGGTGCATGATGACCAGCTGTGAAAATTCCAAGTTGGAATACTGGAATGCGGCACCCTCCAAATAAGGTCTTTTATTTACCCAAAGAACCCAACACACCTATACATGGGTGGTATCACTGTACTCAGGAGCTGTAGCTGAACACACGTTGGGGTGTTCTTTGGCAGTAACCCCTCAAGTTCTCAGTACATGTATTATTAAATTGCTATGTGTGTCAAAAAAATCACCAATTATTTTTCTTTTTTAAATTTGGCATAGATTGGGGGTAGAATGTTTGCATGAAAAGAGTCAATATACCCCAGATTTAAAACCTTAGGTTGTCTTCTTTTAAAAAAATATATACATGTGAAGGGTTATTCAGGGATTCCTGACAGATATCAGTGTTACAATGTAACTTTCGTTGATTTTGAAAAAAACTGCCCTATAACTTTGCAAAAAAAAGAACATGTTAACATTGGGTATTTCAAAACTCAGGACAAACTTTAGAAACTATTTAGCATGGGTGTTTTTTGGTGGTTGTAGATGTTTAACAGATTTTGGGGGTCAAAGTTAGAAAAAGTGTGTTATTTTTTTATTTTTTTATCATATTTTGTATATTTTTTTAATAGTACCTTAAATAATATGATTTAAATAATGGCATCTTGAGAAAGACCATTTAATGGTGAGCAAAACGATATATAATATGTGTGGGTACAGTAAATGAGTAAGAGGAAATTTACAGCTAAACACAAACACCGCAGAAATTTAAAAAGAGCCCTGGTCCATAACGGTAAGTAAATTGAAAAACGGTCTGGTCACTAAGTGGTTAATAATGCTATTTTGTTAGGACTTTGGATTATTGTGAGGTAGAACTGCAATGCAGTGTGTGTGTGTGTGTGTGTGTGTGTGTGTGTGTGTGTGTGTATATATAAAAAGTTTACATATTATTATTTTTTTTATTCAAATATGCACTGGATTTCAGAACTTGTCACAAAATATATTAACAAAGGATTTACATGCATACACAATGTGGAATGTGTTCCTGAATCACTCTTATGACTGTAAAAATCCCAAGATCACATATTTATTTTCTAACATTTTTATAACTAAAATAAAATATTTATCATAAATATAATTTTAAACTAGCCTGTAAGATGAGCATAATACAATAAAGTTCTATAATACAGGCAAATGAGTGATATTCATAGTGATATGTCTTCAAAAACCACTAAATGTATATGTTTTAAAATACACTGATGTATGAATATAATTGACTAAGAAACAGAATATGTAACCTACACATACTGTCTGTATACCCTAGTGAATATTTGTCATTTCTGTATTGTAACTATCTTAGGTTTGTCTGTGCCTTTTCCCTTCAGTCCTTTATTCAGCGTTTTCAGAAAGTCAGTGTAATTTGTTTGAGATTGGATGATTGACTTGGCAAGTCAAGGGCATTCCATTTTTTGACCCTGAAAAACTCACTGGTTGCATGAGCAGTATGTGCAGTTTCATGCCATGAAATAGGAGTTATTTGGTTGAATGTGAGCAGCTCATTATGTTTTTGAATTTTTTACAATTCATCTTCTGGTGCCATGAACAGTCATATCAATAATGACAAGTTGTCCAGCATTGGTGATGGTCATGTGTGACCAAGACTTACACACCTTTCACTGCTTTTCACACTTGACTGACACTGATGTAAATTTTGAATATACAGTTCCAAACCGTATTTTATTACATTTTTCATTTTAAATTTCAGTTAACTACTGCTTTAACACAGTTAAACTATGTTTCCGTGATAGAAAAAAACAATACAGACCTTGCTCTAAAAAACTTAACCCAATTATATTATAAAACAAGAGAATTTCCTGTGAGTACACTTTAAAGACATTAAGCAGGACAAAAAAGTAAATTATTCCAACAGAAAAATGTCATTCCACTTGGTTCTTTGCAAAACTATTTTAAAACACATAACTCATATTCAAGATCTGTTTGCTAAATAGTGAATTAGTAGTTAGCAGTTCTAAAAATTACAAACAAATTGACAGTAATGTTCTATATTGTACGAATCACATATTACAAGGCACTGGCTTTTCGGAGTTTAAAACAAGTCCAGATATAATGATAAAATGAGAGTGGCATAGCAATAACATTGGAATAATAACAATCTAGTACAATGTATGAGTTGAAGAATTTAGTGGATTTCTTTGCTTTATCTGTACAACATGATTGATTGCATAATATTCATCCCAGTCTTGTGCTACCAAGGAAAGGAAAAGTAATACTTTGAGGCATTAATCAAGAAAACAGAAAGCACTAATGTAATAGATTTTCATCAAACCATATAAAACAGGGTAATGTACAGTAGATATATTTGGTGATAGTATTGTGCTTTGTGAGCTGGTATTGGATGTAATACAAGAATAGCAAATATGATACTTGCAATTATTGAACTATGACTCTCATTAACCTCAGCCTGCCTGTTGTGATCCAATAACTCATGTGTTAATAAAGAGTTCCCATCCATGGCTTTCTACGAGGGTAGCAGAGGGCTGTTGATATTTTGCAGCTGCAAGGTTTAGCCATGCACAAAATAGCATTGTTTTCACCCTACGTCTGCACTTTCCATACTTTCCCAAATAATGTATGCATCTCTATCTATAACAAACACACACTCTCTCTCTTGTTCTATCTCTATCCACCACTTTACTTTTTGTATCCTACAAAAAAAATTTCAGCCACCACTTTACTAATGTATATCTTAGTGGAAATCCCATTTCAGAATTCCTGCTTACTGACTACTCCAGCACTGGTAATGTCAGTATGTCTGAGTCTACATACAGTAGCAATGAACTTGATCATGGGTGTCCATGGGGGGGCAATGGGGGCACTTCCCTCCCCCCTCCCCCCTCCCCCCCCCACCATTTTTCAGCTTGTGCTGGTATTTCTCAGTGCAATATCAGTGCCGGTCAGTAGGTGGTGCTATGTATGGAGAAAGGCAGGGATAGGAAGCTGCATCTTATCCCTGCTTCTCTCTCCTGACTGAATCCGCAGGGGAGCAGCACTGAGTGCTACCAGCTACTCCCAGACTGCAGAGACAGACTACAGATCAGGTAAGTGAGGGATGGGATGGCAGACTACAGATCAGGTAAGTGAGGGATGGGATGGCAGACTACAGATCAGGTAAGTGAGGGATGGGATGGCAGACTACAGATCAGGTAAGTGAGGGATGGGATGGCAGACTACAGATCAGGTAAGTGAGGGATGGGATGGCAGACTACAGATCAGGTAAGTGAGGCATGGGGTGCAGCTTACCGATCAGGTAAGTGAGGCATGGGGGCAGCTTACAGATCAGGTAAGTGAGGAATCGGGGGTGGGGGGGAGACAGCCTGCAGATCAGGTAATTGAGGGAAATGTGGCAGCTTACAGATCAGGTAAGTAAGGCATGGGGCAGCTTACAGATCAGGTAAGTGAGAGATGGGGGCAGGCTACAGATCAGGTAAGTGAGAGATGGGGGCAGGCTACAGATCAGGCAAGTGAGGGATGGGGGTCAGCCTACAAATCAGGTAAGTGAGGCATGGGGGGCAGCCTACAGAAAGGGGCAGCAAAAAGCAGGAAGGGGCAGCAAGGAGAAGGAAGGGTCTGCAAGGGGCAGCACAAAGCAGGAAGGGTCTGCAAGGAGCAGAAAGGGACAGGAAAGGACAGAAGGAGCACAAAAGTATAGGAGAAGAGAGAATCAGAAGGAGCACAAAGGTAAAGTAGGAGAAGGAGCAGAAAGGAATAGAAATTAGCAGGAAGGGTCAGCAAGGAGCCCAAAAGTGTCTACATGGAGCAAGAAGGGGCAGCAGGAAGGGACAGAAGGAGCACAAGGGTAAATGAGGAGATGGAGCAGAAAGGAGTAGAAATTAGCAGGAAGGGTCAGCAAGGAGCAGAAAGCATCTACAAGGGGCAGCAGGAAGGGACAGAAGGAGCACAAAGGTAAAGGAGCAAAAAGAACCAGAAGGAATCAGAAGCACAAAGGTAAAGTAGGAGAAAAAGCAATAAGGAGAAGGAACATAAATCAGCAGGAAGGGTCAGCAAGGAGCACAAAGGTAAAGTAGGAGAAGAAGCTGAAAGGAGCAACAATGAGCAGGAAGGTAAAGTAGGAGAAGGAGCAGAAAGGAGAAGGAACAGAAATGAGCAGAAAGAGGCAGCAAGGAGCCTAATGGTAAAGGAGCAGAAGGAATCATAAGGAGCACACAGGTAAAGTAGGAGAAGGAGCAGAAAGGATCTACAAGGAGCAGAAAGGGGCAACAAGGAGCTGGAAAGGGCAACAAGGAGCAGGAAGGTAAAGTAGGAGATAGCGGCAATGAGCAGAAAGAGCAGCAATGAGCAGAAAGAGCAGAAAGGGCAGCAAGCAGCTGGAAAGGGCAGCAAGGAGCTGGAAAGGGCAACAAGGAGCACAAAGGTAAAGTAGGCAATGGAGTGGAAAGGGGAAGCAAGGAGCTGGAAGGGGCAGAATGAGCTCAAAGGTAAAGTAAGAGAAGGAGCAGAAAGGAATATAAATTAGCAGGAAGGGTCAGCAAGGAACAACAAGTGTCTGCAAGGAGCATAAAGGGGCAGCAGGAGCAGGAAGGGACAGAAGAGCACAAAGGTAAAGGAGCAGAAAGAATCAGAAGGAGCACACGGGTAAAGTTGGAGAAGAAGCTGAAAGGAGAAGGAACAGAAATGAGCAGAAAGAAGCAGAAAAAGCACAAAGATAAAGTAAGAGAATTAGCAGAAATGGTCTGCAAGGAGCAGAAAGGAGAAGGAACAGAAGGAGCACAAAGGTAAAGGAGCAGAAAGAATCAGAAGGAGCACACAGGTAAAGTAGGAAAAGGAGCAGAAAGGAACAGCAAGGGGCAGGAAGTTAAAGTAGGAGAAGGAGCAGAAAGGAGAAGGAACATAAATGAGCAGAAAGAGGCAGCAAGGAGCACAAAGGCAAAGTAGGAGAAGGAGCAGAAAGGGGGCAGCAAGGATCTGGAAAGGGCAACAAGGAGCAGGAAGGTAAAGTAGGAGAAGGGACAGAAATGAGAAGGGACAGAAATGAGCAGGAAGGGGCAGCAAAGAGCACAACGGTAAAGGAACAGACACAAATCAGAAGGAGCACAAAGGTAAAGTAGGAGATGGATCAGAAAGGAACAGAAATAATCTACAAGGAGCAGAAAGGGTCAACAAGGAGCAGGAAGGGACAGAATGAGCACAAATGTAAAGTAGGAAAAGGAGCAAAAAGGAGTCTGCAAGGAGCATAAAGGGGCAGCAGGAGCAGGAAGGGACAGAAGGAGCACAAAGGTAAAGGAGCAGAAAGAATCAGAAGGAGCACACGGGTAAAGTAGGAGAAGAAGCTGAAAGGAGAAGCAACAGAAATGAGCAGAAAGAAGCAGAAAAAGCACAAAGATAAAGTAAGAGAATTAGCAGAAATGGTCTGCAAGGAGCAGAAAGGAGAAGGAACAGAAGGAGCACAAAGGTAAAGGAGCAGAAAGAATCAGAAGGAGCACACAGGTAAAGAAGGAAAAGGAGCAGAAAGGAACAGCAAGGAGCAGGAAGGTAAAATAGGAGAAGGGGCAGAAAGGAGAAGGAACATAAATGAGCAGAAAGAGGCAGCAAGGAGCACAAAGGCAAAGTAGGAGAAGGAGCAATGAGCAGAAAGAGCAGCAATGAGCAGAAAGAGCAGCAATGAGCAGAAAGAGCAGCAATGAGCAGAAAGAGCAGCAATGAGCAGAATGAGCAGAAAGGGCAGCAATGAGCAGAAAGGGCAGCAATGAGCAGAAAGGGCAGCAAGGAGCTGGAAAGGGCAACAAGGAGCACAAAGGTAAAGTAGGCAATGGAGTGGAAAGGGGAAGCAAGGAGCTGGAAGGGGCAGAATGAGCTCAAAGGTAAAGTAAGAGAAGGAGCAGAAAGGAATATAAATTAGCAGGAAGGGTCAGCAAGGAACAACAAGTGTCTGCAAGGAGCATAAAGGGGCAGCAGGAGCAGGAAGGGACAGAAGAGCACAAAGGTAAAGGAGCAGAAAGAATCAGAAGGAGCACACGGGTAAAGTAGGAGAAGAAGCTGAAAGGAGAAGGAACAGAAATGAGCAGAAAGAAGCAGAAAAAGCACAAAGATAAAGTAAGAGAATTAGCAGAAATGGTCTGCAAGGAGCAGAAAGGAGAAGGAACAGAAGGAGCACAAAGGTAAAGGAGCAGAAAGAATCAGAAGGAGCACACAGGTAAAGTAGGAAAAGGAGCAGGAAGGTAAAGTAGGAGAAGGAGCAGAAAGGAGAAGGAACATAAATGAGCAGAAAGAGGCAGCAAGGAGCACAAAGGCAAAGTAGGAGAAGGAGCAGAAAGGGGGCAGCAAGGATCTGGAAAGGGCAACAAGGAGCAGGAAGGTAAAGTAGGAGAAGGGACAGAAATGAGAAGGGACAGAAATGAGCAGGAAGGGGCAGCAAAGAGCACAACGGTAAAGTAACAGACACAAATCAGAAGGAGCACAAAGGTAAAGTAGGAGATGGATCAGAAAGGAACAGAAATAATTTACAAGGAGCAGAAAGGGTCAACAAGGAGCAGGAAGGGACAGAATGAGCACAAATGTAAATTAGGAGAAGGAGCAAAAAGGAGTCTGCAAGGAGCATAAAGGGGCAGCAGGAGCAGGAAGGGACAGAAGGAGCACAAAGGTAAAGGAGCAGAAAGAATCAGAAGGAGCACACGGGTAAAGTAGGAGAAGAAGCTGAAAGGAGAAGGAACAGAAATGAGCAGAAAGAAGCAGAAAAAGCACAAAGATAAAGTAAGAGAATTAGCAGAAATGGTCTGCAAGGAGCAGAAAGGAGAAGGAACAGAAGGAGCACAAAGGTAAAGGAGCAGAAAGAATCAGAAGGAGCACACAGGTAAAGTAGGAAAAGGAGCAGAAAGGAACAGCAAGGAGCAGGAAGGTAAAGTAGGAGAAGGAGCAGAAAGGAGAAGGAACATAAATGAGCAGAAAGAGGCAGCAAGGAGCACAAAGGCAAAGTAGGAGAAGGAGCAGAAAGGAGAAGGGACAGAAATGATCAGGAAGGGGCAGCAAGGAGCACAACGGTAAAGGAACAGACAAAAATCAGAAGGAGCACAAAGGTAAAGTAGGAGAAGGATCAGAAAGGAACAGAAATAATCTACAAGGAGCAGAAAGGGTCAACAAGGAGCAGGGAGGGACAGAATGAGCACAAATGTAAAGTAGGAGAAGGAGCAATAAGGAGAAGGAACAGAAATCAGCAGGAAGGGACATCAAGGAGCAATAAGGAGAAGGAACAGAAATGATCTGGAAGGGCCAGAAGGAGCACAAAGGTAAAGTAGGAGAAGGAGCAGAAAGGAACATAAATGAGCTGGAAGGGGAAGCAAGGAGCAGAAAGGTGCAGCAAGAGGCAGAAATGGGCAGGGAGGGTCTGCAAGGAGCAGGAAGGGGAAGCAAGAAGATGGAAGGATCTGCAAGGAGCAGAAAGAGTCAGCAAGGAGCAGGAAGGGACAGAAGGAGCACAAAGGTAAACTAGGAGACGGAGTGGAAAGTGGAAAGGGGAAACAAGGAGCTGGAAGGGGCAGAATGAGCGCAAAGGTAAGTAGGAGAAGGAGCAGAAAGGAATAGCAAGGAGCAGGAAGGTAAAGTAGGTAAAGAAGAAGACAGGAGAAGGAACAGAAATGAGCAGAAAGAAGCAGAAGGAGCTCAAAGATAAAGTAAGAGAAGGAGCAGAAAGGGATCAGAAAGAGAAAGGAGCAGAAGGACGCGAAAGAAGCAGAAAGTAATTTAATAATTTGTATTGTATCAAAAATGTATATCTTGGCACGGTTTCCCCGATTAATGATTTAAAGCTGAGAATCACCCACTATTTTAATTATCATAGATACTAGAGTAAGTTTCATTAGATGATTTTATCTCACACATAAATCACAAATTAATTTTAAAAATACATTTTTTTGTGACAATAATAATAATAATATATAACATGCGTGATAATATCAGTGAATATTTAGGTATAACATAAGTATACAATATGGCAGTGGTTTAACACAATTATAGACAGCTAAATAGCAACAGTTATATCAACGTGTATGCAGTTTTCAACAAGATTTACGACAGGACACTTTTCTTTTAAATCAACTTAACACAGAACACAGCAGCACAGCATAAAGAAATAAAAACGTTGGTTGACAGTCAAATCACACTGAATTAACTCTTTCACTGCTGGCTAGAATTCTCATAGGCAAGATATCCTACTATATTGCAATGACAAATGCAATATTTCTCATACCAAATCAGTTACCATACCTATGTCCATCCAATAGAATAATTCTAACCAGTTTTTATGTTTGCAGAATTTTAACTTTCCTAATTAAGATTCACTATCCTTAATTTCAGAACAAGTCAATACCTCTGGATAAAAGTTTGGTATGCTAACATTTGGCAAATTTACCATTAATATATTGTTATCTTTATTCCACCTGCAGGAATGGAAGTTGTATAACCATATATTCCTTAGCTAATTATGATTTCTAATAATTGAAATCTGACCAACATTTATCCAGATATATATTCCTGCTATTAGTATAAATAAAAACCTGCATAATTACCAGTTATGTTGTAGAATTTCTCTTTCGCAGGCTTGGATATGTATCCCATAAATGGTGAATGAGAGTATGATGAGAATTCTGTGAAAAATAGAAACGTTTTCAGAGTTCTGAATTTTAAAGAATTTCAAGGTTAAGTTAGTTGGAAGAGATACAAAGAATTAGGTGTTGTGTACTCATATCACTTCTTCTGGTATTGGGCATGTTGTTGTACCTGTAAGAGCTTTGAACCTTACACTTAGTACAATCAACCATAACCATTATTATCATTGTAAATTGTTTTAATTTGGACACTGATTTTGGGAGTAACATACGGTATGGTCAATAAAAAGCAAATCTCCATGCGTTCCAGGTCAATTAAGAGATTGAGAGCACTCCCCATCGCAAAGGCTAGATTTAATTGCATAGGCTCAATTGTATCTCCATCCACATTGGCAAGCATTGCATGAACAATATCCTTGGATACAAAATACAGAGGTATGTGTCCCACTGCCTATTCAGTCATTCCGGTTTGCACTTTGTCAAGAAAAGCAATTGTGTGGAACAATATTGGGTCATGCAGAAGTAGAAGTTCACGCTTAAATATGTCGTGACTTTGGTGCAACTCAGTGGACTTGGCAATTAACTCCAAATGCAAATTTGTTGTAACAACGGTGTCTTCCACAATAATTAACATGTCCTGGAGAAGTGTTCTTTGCTGTCACCTGATGAATATCGTTAATGTGCTGTTTTAGCGCAAAGATTTCCATTTCCAGTTTTTGGACTGAAATAGAGTTAGCTGCAGACATTCCAGTTGCGACAACTGCACCGACAGTGGCACAATCTCTGACCCTTCTTTACCTGTATGGGTAAAAGAAAGCTACTTGTCCCTTGTGGGATGGTTATGTCATCAGGTATTTGCATACTCACCCCATATGGTAATATTTGTCCTGATTTTAGGGCACTTTCCTCGTGTTGGTATCCACAAGGATTACCTTTTAACCTTGTCCACAAGTTGGAGTTGATCAGGTCAAGGTGTATGGCAAAGCGATGTATGACATAATTGACAATGTGAACCTGATAGCGAGGTTCATCTATCACTAGGAATACATGTTTAGCCGTCTTATTTCCGATGGAAATGGATAGTAAACATTTTGCTATCACATTGTGACTCTGATTCGCCATCCATGTTCTGGATCCACCTGTCATGTGGGGAAGCATACCTGATCATTTTAGGATTTGCTATCTGTTTTAACAGACTTCTGCTAATATAGCTGTTCTCACTCTTTAAGTTCAGCTTTGAATTCCTACTTCTTCCTAAGTCATTTATATGAATAGGAAGGAATACGTTGTTATTAACCCTCTCAATTCTGGCAAGAAACTGAGCATGACCTGCCAGATATAACGATTTAACATAGTCCCTGTGGAGAGAAATGGTTAAAACATCACCTTCCAGATTCTCTTCTGGATTCTCTGTGGAGCAACTCTTACGGAATGTTCATCTACAGGTGTGATTGCGTCATTCACTTACAGGATAGTCACGTCATGTGACTGACTAGTCCTAAAATGTACCTCAATAGAGTCAGGTCTTTCTTCTATCACATGGCAGTTATGCTCTGCTTGAACATGTGACTTCTCATAGGTTATGGGAACCTTAGCTTGTGACCATACAATTCTATTCAAACAGTCCATAATTATGTTAAGTCTTCTGAGTAGATCTATACCCAGAATCAGTTGGTCATAGGGGAGATCTATCACTATTACCGGGTGTCAAAAGGTTTTGTTACTTATTTTAAACTTTAACCAGGTATTGCCAATAACATGAAGGGAATTTCCTCCTACACTCAACAGAGTATTGGGGAACTCTCTTTTCTTTGGCTTATCTGTTGCTAGGTCCATTACCTGCTGGAAGTAGGTATTGCATAAGATAGTGGCTTGTGAACCAGTATCTATTAACCCTTTGAAAGGTTAGGGTAACAAATCCTGTATTTCTACAGACATGTAGTACATTTCTTCATGTTCAATGTGTCAACATATCACTCGTTTTCCATACGTTACCTGTTACAGCAATAGTTTCTACCTGTACTGAGGAATGCTCAGTCTTACCCACTGACCCATCCTTCTTAGGAATATCTTGAACTATTAAGCGAGAACTAGTGGTCAGCATCTCATCAGTTAACCCTTTCAGGTCTGGATCCTGGAAATTAGAGGCTGCTAGGGATATTTTAGCCTTTGGCTGAATTGACAAAACAGGGGGAAATGTTGCGCCCCCTTCACCCAAAAGTGAAGTGACGGGGCAGGCAATAGTTTTTCTAGCACAGCTATTGTTTGTTTGACTGTGAGAATATGGAAAGGAAACAGTATTAGGCATTACATCTACTGACAACCTAGTCTGTTTAGTCACATTGGCTATTATTGCGGCGGAACCTGTGGTTGCTGAAATAAAATTGTGTCCGTCTTTGCATTGTGATACAAAATGGAGTCACCCCTGTTCTGATGGTGAATTACGGTATACATTTTTAATTTCTGTCTTAACCCAAAATGTCTGCCAGTATAAATATACTGACAATGTGTTCACTTTTATTTACTGAGTTTTAGGAAGCACTGAGTGCCGCTGGGTAGGGATGTGTTGCTGATTGGCTGACCGCTCTGGTCAGCTGGCACTCTAAGCCAATCAGTAGCTCCCCCCAAAAATGTAAAAAATTTTTATAAACCGGGAACTAGCGTCAGCTGACCACTCTAGTCAATCAGCAGCACCCGTACCTGACGTCAATCTGCACTTCCTGACACTCCATTTCAGAAGCCGAATACCACTGAGCGACCTGGAGATCTGGAGCTGGAGGAAGCCTTTGGGGGTAAACCATTTGAGAGCGTTTTAACCCCTTAAAGGAAAGAGAGCACCCAGGGACCTCCTGACATAATAGCATTTTCATTTAGATGAAGTTGTTATGATGACCAGAATTTTCCTTTAATTTGATTAAAGGAACATTATAGTGACAGGAATACAAACATGTATTCCTGACACCATAGTTATGAAAACGCTGTTCACCCGTGGCTTTATGTGATAATGGCTATGCCCCTCCCCTTCATGGCACTGTCAAAAAGCCCCCCCCCCAGGAATATTCCTGCGGATGCCCATGAACCTGATATACACAGTGCAAAATGCCAATGTATAACACATGTACAATTGTGTGGCATAACCAGAATGCTTTTCATTTATTTATAAACTCTGGGTAAAATTGGGAATGTTTACAATTATGTACTGTAGTCTTTATGGCTTCACTTTTTTTAAGCATAAATTAGAAACATAGCATACATAGCAAGCAAATACAATTCAGTTTTTATATATATATATATATATATATATATATATATATATATATATATATAGAAGGTAGAATTGACAGCACTCCAAGGACTTCTTCATAAAAAATAACTTTTATTGTTCCAAAATAAAATATCAACGTTTCAGTCTAGCGATTCTAGACTTTCATCAGGACATATTACACATGCATACAGCTCTTCCTTATGTACCCACACTAAGCAATCAATAAACTCACCCCTCCTGGGTCTGGACCTCCCCTCCAAGCATCCCGGATCATTTTCGCGCCGAAAATGTCGGGCGCTATCTGATGACGTCATCGTTCGTCTTTACGCATGCGTCATGACGCTTGCGTCACGGCGCTCGCGTTACTGCGCATGTGTCATTTCTGGAGCCAGTCGTTTACACTGGGTTACCATGGGGACCAGATACCAACAAACAACTAAGGGCATAAGTTACACTCAAACAACTCCATAGATTCTGACAATTCGTATCTATGTTACTTACTGCATTCAAATTAAAAACAAATTTATACTAATGGCCAGAGGTTTAAACAGTCCAAGCCTAATGTATCCAAACCAGATTTGCTTAAAGGGACTATGGCATTTATCATGACTATTGGACCGCATCAATTGAACAGAGCTGTCCCAGTTAACTGCTCAAAACCAACCAACTCCTTTCTTAGGTCCACCTAAACGTCCTATCTGCAGTACATATCCCGTACCACTCTATAGCCACAATATATTACAAATTTACATATTTACATATTTACAGAATCATAGATTTCCAAGTTTCATATTTCATATAACCACATAAATCTCGGCTAGTCATGCCTATTGTCTTAGTCTCCAAGGATCACCTCTCCATAAGCTGATCAAGAATCCTAACAAACATGTCAGTTGGAAACTATTATTGAGCCTCCATCTAGTTACTCATGCCTCCGAAATACGACCCCCGGGGTTACACTTAATGAATGAAAAAATCTTAGGGTCATCCTATATCAAGCCACCGTAGAAGAACAACACCTTTCTATCTAGACGGTGAAACCCAGAGCCATTCCCTCTGATGCATTCTGTATTCCAACATACATTTCCTATGTGGACCTACATCTTCTAGGAACAAACTCATATTCAAGGGTATATCAAAAATAAGGGTACCATGCATGTGGTTCTCAGTCACCCACCCAAGACCATCTACATTTTCTATGTACGGTCCATGGGTCCTTCATCGATAGCTTGCGGGACTCGCAACACTAGACCCCCAACACATGTTTTACTCGTCCATCATCGGGGTGTTACTCAGTCGGCCTGTCCCCAAGGGTGGGCCTATGGGTATGTTAGCCCCCCATCTGGAGTCAGTGCAAAAACTGTCAAAACTCAGATGTCTGTGGAGACCACCAGGTTGGTCAGAGAAAGACTGATAGCGAGTATTTCTCATTAAGACCTTTGGGTGTAGTTGTTTCCAAAGTCCTGATCCAATATATTTCTCTCTGTAGGAGCATCTTCTTTCTATCGCCTCCTCGTCTTGGTGGTGGTACTTGGTCAATCGCCATCAGTTTAAGGGTTGTAAGGGCATGTCCAGCTTCCAAGAAATGTTTTGCCACGGGCAGTTCGGAGACATTGTCCCGGTATGCTACCCTGATGCTTGACCGGTGGTTTCTAATGCGTTCCCTCAAAGGCAGGTCGGTTTTGCCAACATAGGCCAATCCGCACGGACATGTCAATTTGTAAATGACAAAGTCACTGGTACATGTGAGGCGATGTCTGATGGTATACTGTCTCCCCGTTAGAGGGTGTGAGAATGAGCGACCGGGGACCATGTGTCCGCAAGTGACACATCCCAAACAGCGATAGCAACCCAAATTACTAGTCACTTTTTTGGTCTCATAGCAGTGACGGGGATCCGTTCTGACCAAGAGATCTCTGAGGCTCTTATTCCTCTTATAGCTCATCAACGGTGGAGCTGAGAAGATATTCGGAAGTGTGGTATCGTTCCTAACTGAGCGACCGGGGACCATGTGTCCGCAAGTGACACATCCCAAACAGCGATAGCAACCCAAATTACTAGTCACTTTTTTGGTCTCATAGCAGTGACGGGGATCCGTTCTGACCAAGAGATCTCTGAGGCTCTTATTCCTCTTATAGCTCATCAACGGTGGAGCTGAGAAGATATTCGGAAGTGTGGTATCGTTCCTAACTGCCCGCCAATTGGCATTCACCGATCTCTTCAGTGCTGGGGATGCTGTATTAAAAACGGTCGGAAACACCAAGCGTTGGCTTTTGGTGTCCGATGTGATCTCCGTCTGATTGCATCTCTGCAGGGCACTGTTTAAAGTTGTTACCTTGTATCCCCGTTCCAGGAACTTCTTCCACATCGTCTGAATTTGTTCTTGAGCTCTATTGATATCTGAGTTGTTTCTGTATACCCGCAGAAATTGCGAATAAGGCAATGATGCCTTAAGCGGATTGGGATGGAAACTGTTGGCATGGAGGAGTGTGTTACGATCAGTCGAACAGTTGGAGCAAACAGTGAGTGCAGCACCCTTTGGAAAAAATTTATATATATATATATATATATATATATATATATATATAATTATTATTATTTATTTTATATATTTTTTGCTCTACAAGGATACTGAACAAATATTGGAGGCATACAGGGAGTGCAGAATTATTAGGCAAATGAGTATTTTGACCACATCATCCTCTTTATGCATGTTGTCTTACTCCAAGCTGTATAGGCTCGAAAGCCTACTACCAATTAAGCATATTAGGTGATGTGCATCTCTGTAATGAGAAGGGGTGTGGTCTAATGACATCAACACCCTATATCAGGTGTGCATAATTATTAGGCAACTTCCTTTCCTTTGGCAAAATGGGTCAAAAGAAGGACTTGACAGGCTCAGAAAAGTCAAAAATAGTGAGATATCTTGCAGAGGGATGCAGCACTCTTAAAATTGCAAAGCTTCTGAAGCGTGATCATCGAACAATCAAGCGTTTCATTCAAAATAGTCAACAGGGTCGCAAGAAGCGTGTGGAGAAACCAAGGCGCAAAATAACTGCCCATGAACTGAGAAACGTCAAGCGTGCAGCTGCCAAGATGCCACTTGCCACCAGTTTGGCCATATTTCAGAGCTGCAACATCACTGGAGTGCCCAAAAGCACAAGGTGTGCAATACTCAGAGACATGGCCAAGGTAAGAAAGGCTGAAAGACAACCACCACTGAACAAGACACACAAGCTGAAACGTCAAGACTGGGCCAAGAAATATCTCAAGACTGATTTTTCTAAGGTTTTATGGACTGATGAAATGAGAGTGGGTCTTGATGGGCCAGATGGATGGATTGGTAAAGGGCAGAGAGCTCCAGTCCGACTTAGACGCCAGCAAGGTGGAGGTGGAGTACTGGTTTGGGCTGGTATCATCAAAGATGAGCTTGTGGGGCCTTTTCGGGTTGAGGATGGAGTCATGCTCAACTCCCAGTCCTACTGCCAGTTTCTGGAAGACACCTTCTTCAAGCAGTGGTACAGGAAGAAGTCTGCATCCTTCAAGAAAAACATGATTTTCATGCAGGACAATGCTCCATCACACGCGTCCAAGTACTCCACAGCGTGGCTGGCAAGAAAGGGTATAAAAGAAGAAAATCTAATGACATGGCCTCCTTGTTCACCTGATCTGAACCCCATTGAGAACCTGTGGTCCATCATCAAATGTGAGATTTACAAGGAGGGAAAACAGTACACCTCTCTGAACAGTGTCTGGGAGGCTGTGGTTGCTGCTGCACGCAATGTTGATGGTGAACAGATCAAAACACTGACAGAATCCATGGATGGCAGGCTTTTGAGTGTCCTTGCAAAGAAAGGTGGCTATATTGGTCACTGATTTGTTTTTGTTATGTTTTTGAATGTCAGAAATGTATATTTGTGAATGTTGAGATGTTATATTGGTTTCACTGGTAAAAATAAATAATTGAAATGGGTATATATTTGTTTTTTGTTAAGTTGCCTAATAATTATGCACAGTAATAGTCACCTGCACACACAGATATCACCCTAAAATAGCTATAACTAAAAACAAACTAAAAACTACTTCCAAAAATATTCAGCTTTGATATTAATGAGTTTTTTGGGTTCATTGAGAACATGGTTGTTGTTCAATAATAAAATTAATCCTCAAAAATACAACTTGCCTAATAATTCTGCACTCCCTGTATAAAAAAAAAAACAGTTATAGTTCAGCACTGTTTTAACGGCAGCACCACAGCCGCTGACACCTGGCTGCCATCCTGATTCCATCCTGAATTTTACTGCTCTGTTTACAATCCATTACAATTGCCCAGACAAAACCCACACACCATTACAGCTGCCCTGCTTGAGCGACACACCTGCCCACTCCAAGTGACACAGTAATGTGTCGCGACACATGCTCTGATTGGCCAGATCTCACGAGACACATAGTCTGCAGCTCTGCACACTGCGGAGCTGCATACCAGCGGCCATGGGCACTCTCCAGCCGGACCAGGCAGCCTGGCAGGGCCTCCCACCCAGGGGCATACTGAGCAAGCCGCAGGGCTCTCTCCTAGTATCGGGCCCACGGTTACTGACCAAGGACCCGACACAGTCTCCAATAAGACGGTTTAGGCGGCCGAGAGGTCTTAGGTGGCCGCCTAAACCACCTGCACGCGGCCATTTTTAAAATGATTTAGGGCTGTCTGGGAGGCAATTGCCTTCCTGCCACCCGTCCCAGTCTATTTTGACCTTTAATATAAAATTCAGTTTGATTTCACCTTGAATTCTCACTTTAGTGAATATTCCTGTTAAATTCATGTTTTATGCATTTGTGTGCATTATGAAAAAAAGCAACTGATTGTCCTTGTCAATTTTAGTTGCATAGTTTTCAGAAGGATCTGTCCAATGTTTCAGTAATTAACTGTATAAGCAACATAACACATCAGATGTTAAGTAGAACTCAAAATATATATTTAATTCAAAATAAAATGCACTAGAGAAAAGTAAGAAAATCTAAGGAGAGTTTCTTCACAGCTTAACATTTAAAATGATGGTCAAACAAGAAGCTAAAATAGATTTTTTTTTTTTAAACTTGGCAGAGAGGATCAAGAGGAGAGATTTAAGATCTAGGAGACAATAAGATGATTTGAGAGAGGAGGTTGTGATTCAAAAAAGCCAGTAGACAGAAAACTGCAGAAGGCTGTGGGAGACGATAAAAACATTATATATTTTTTTACTAACTAATACCTCAGGAAAGGTTTTAATAAGGCATATTGACCCTTTCTCTACCAAAAAGTTTATCCATGTAAACAATTAAAATGTAGCCTGTAAAACCCATATTACCTTCCTCTTTGCTCCAGAGCTGTTTTTCACTTCACACAGAAGCACATTACTCTTCCAGAGCTGGATTCGGTGCCACTGTATCTTTGCAGAGGGACGGTAAATCAAAGCTCACCACTCTCAGCCTCACAAGTTCTACAGAAGTAATTCTTAACCCTTGGTCAGGAACAAAAATTATTAGAGTTATTTCAAAGGATCCCTAATAGTTAGAAGAGGCTCATCACATTGAGCAAGCCGCAGACAACTGATTTAAAAAAAAAAAAAAGCAACTAAAAAATAAAGCAAAAATTTTGTTTATATTGTCAACCCACTACAGATAACTGTGAATAGTTTAATGAAAGTGGTTTGCGGAATTACTTTTATTATATATTATGTAACAGTTGGAAAAAAAAATCATGGGTCTCCAGACATGGGTAAGTGCTGTTTTCAACCCATTTATATCTGCTTGACTGGTTTCTTAGTAATAGAATTTGACAGTGCCCTTTTTTACTTTAGTACTTTGCCACAGGTAATAAATAATAAATATTGATTGTTTATTTGATGTCTGAATCTACACTATGTTCTGATTGTGATGGGAATGCAGTGGAAGGTTATGCATTGACTGTCTTCAGAAGGTAACCTCTTCAGCATCACCTATACTTGCACAGCCACAGGACATGTTGGCATAGCTTACAAAGGAAGTTGCAAGGTATTGTCTGAATCTACACCATGTTCTGGTTGTGATGGAAAAGCAGTGGAAGGAAAACCATTATGCACTGACTGTCTCCAGCAGGCAGCCGCTTCAGCATCACCTATACCTGCACAGCCACATAAAAAGCGGGTATGGCTTACAAAAGAAGTTCCAAAGAATTTCAGAGGCCTTCGGGGTAAGAACAAGAGGCCAAACTTTACCCTGTGGAGGAAGGTATCTCCAACCCCTGAACTACACCACCTAAGGTGGATGCACCTATTTCCAGGGTAGCCTTTGGGACGATACTACTGCTTGACAACTCTGCTTTTCTTTTTTTTACGCAAGCCTATGGATCAAAAGTGGATGCAGACCTGCCCATATTTATATGCCTGCCGATGCAGGATGTCATCCAGCTGTGCTTCTAGAAACATGAAAAGTGTGATTAAAGATCTAAAGGCTACTATGGAGAGAGATATTAAGAGCCAAGATTGAAGATGCAGTCTGAAGTCTCCAGATTACAACTGACTTCTTCACAGAAGCTTCCCTAGATGTAACTAGGATATTCTCTTGAAAAATGGCTTTATCTATAGCATTTATAGCAGCTAGGAAAGCATTATGGTTCTGCTTCTGGGATGATGACTCATCCTCCAAAGTCTACCCTCTACACCATTATATATGAAGGGGAGCTGCTGTTTGGGGAAGCTTTGGATGAATCCATTGAAAAGGCGGCTGAGGGCTGCAAGGTGTTTGTACCTCAGGACTGAAGATCCAAGAATCTCAGCTCCTCGTGGTCAGACTAGAGAACCTCCAGTGACTAGCATTTCTGAGATACATTGAGTTACTGACCCTTTAGGGAATACTCCAGAGGTAACTCATGGCAGTTGGTAAACTAATAGAGCTATAAAGCAGTCATTTTGCTCTTTAGCAATGAACTTGTGTCTGTCCTCCAGTACTAGGAGCCTTATTTTTTCTGATCAGACATACCCTTGTCACATTCTGTAGACTTGGGTGGTATCCACAGTCCAGATTGATATAGACTGAAGTTTGTTCTTCAGACACAGGAGTCTCTATACCAACAAAATAATTCAGACAGATGAATCAAAAGGTATAGCACTGAAGGAACATGTAAGAAGCCTTCTAGATGACGAGATGATTTCTTAGGTTCCATAACAAGAGCGGTTCCAGGGACAATGCTTGCCTCTCTTCTGGTGCTAAAATAAAGGGCACATGGAAGCCTATACTGAACCTAAAAAGGGCCAACAAAAGGCTGAATGTCAGAGTCCTCGGTATGGAGTCAATCAGATCCATATCTCAAGCCATTTGGAAGGATCATTTCCTTATCTCTATATGTCTTAAGGAT